>NC_041384.1:410717991-410731147 GCF_002162155.2 Triticum dicoccoides
CCTGAACCATTCCAGCGTTCGAAGGTATCCTTCCAATATATGAATCCTTATGTCTCGACCATTTCGGGACTCCTCATCATGTCCGTGATCTCATCTGGGACTCCGAACAACCTTCGTTACATCAAATCACATAAACTCATAATACGAATTATCATCGAACGTTAAGCATGCGGACCCTACGGGTTCAAGAACTATGTAGACATGACCGAGGCACATCTCCGGTCAATAACCCATAGCGGAACGTGGATGCTCATATTGGTTCCGACATATTCTAGGAAGATCTTTATCGGTCAAACCGCACAACAACATACATTGTTCCCTTCGTCATCGGTAGGTTACTTGCCCGAGATTCGATCGTCGGTATCATCATACCTAGTTCAATCTCGTTACCGGAAAGTCTCTTTACTCGTTCCATAATGCATCATCCCGCAGCTAACTCATTAGTCACATTGCTTGCAAGGCTTATAGTGATGTGCATTGCCGAGAGGGCCTAGAGATACCTCTCTAATAATCGGAGTGACAAATCCTAATCTCGATCTATGCCAACTCAACAAATACCATCAGAGACTCTTGTAGAGCATCTTTATAATCACCTAGTTATGTCGTGACGTTTGATAGCACACTAAGTGTTCCTCCGGTATTCGGGAGTTGCATAATCTCATAGTCATAGGAACATGTATATGTCATGAAGAAAGCAATAGTAATAAACTAAAGGATCATAGTGCTAAGCTAACGGATGGGTCTTGTCCATCACATCATTCTCTAATGATGTGATCACGTTCATCAAATGACAACACATGTCTATGGCTAGGAAACTTAACCATCTT
Organism: Triticum dicoccoides; assembly: GCF_002162155.2. Lineage (NCBI taxonomy): Eukaryota > Viridiplantae > Streptophyta > Magnoliopsida > Poales > Poaceae > Triticum > Triticum dicoccoides. The sequence goes on from NC_041384.1 coordinate 410,718,819, forward strand.
TGATTAACGAGCTAGTCTAGTAGAGGCATACTAGGGACACTCTGTTTGTCTATTTATTCACACATGTAGTAAGTTTTCGGTTAATACAATTCTAGCATGAATAATAAACATTTATCATGATGTAAGGAAATATAAATAACAACTTTATTATTGCCTCTAGGGCATATTTCCTTCATCGGCGTCGGCGGCCCTGGTAGAAGTCGGAGCAGGGCGGCACGGGGACGGCCGGGGCCGTAGTGGGCGAAGGGCGCGGCAGGAGGAGGGCGATGCATGCAGCGGGCGCGCGTGGGTAGTGGGGAAACCGTGTGGGGGGGTGCGGGGTAGTGCGGGCCGATGCGAGCGGCAAGCTGCGGCGGCTGGTGAGGCGGTGCAGTAGGGGGGGGCACAGGAAGGCCGGGGCGAGCGGTGGCTACGGCTACATGCGAGGCGGGCGAGGCCAGAACGTAGTTGGGGTGTGGCCAGCGCATTCGGGCGAGGCAAGCGGTGAGGCAGCATTAGGCGAGGCAGGAAGGCCGCGGGCGAGGCGGGCGAGGCGGGCTCGGGCGAACAGCGGTGAGACGACAAGGGGATGAGCGACGAAGCGCCATGGCCTAGCAGAAGGCCGTAGAGGCAAGCAACGGCAGAAGTGGCGGTTCACAGCGAGCACTGCGGTGGGACGACAGGCGCTGGCTCGGCAGAACAGCGGAGGGGTAGAGAAAGTGGGAGAGGCCCAGGGCGTCATTGGTGTTGTAGATAAACAGGGGCAGGAGGCTCGGTGATGTGCTCGGGGAAGTGGACGAGGAGGTCCGACAGTCGACGATGATGGCTCCAGCGAGGGGGGGCTCCAGGCGGCGGCGTAGTCAGGGTCGTGCCCCCGATCTCGATCCAGATTAGGGGGAGGAGCGAGGGAGTGGGGGAAGTGGGGGTGGTTATCGCTAGGGTTTGTGATGTTGGGGGTTAAGGGGAGTGAGGGTGGGCCGGTCTGGTGGCTTGGATGCCCAGTTGGGCCGGAGGCCCAAGAGGAGGGGCGAGGCCCGGGGTTTTCCTTTTAGATTTTGTTTCATTTTCCGTTTTTCTTTTTTCTTATTATTCTTTTATTTTATTTCTACTTTCACTTTTATTTTAGTTTTATAAATTATAAAAGTAGTCCCTAATTTAGTGTTAATAATTATGCTACTACCACATTAATTCGTAACCCAAAATAAAATAGTTTAATATTTTATAAAATTCAATAGGTATTTATTTAATTGTTTTAACTACTATTTTATTTATTTATAGGGCATTCAAATACTTCTAAAGATGTTGGTTTCTCCACCATTATTACTTATGCATTATTTGTCACCCATAGAACACTTTAGTTTTAACATATGAAAGCCTTTATTGTTTGGCTTGATTTTGAATTCGGATTTGAGGTTTCGAAGCAACGCGAGTTTAATAATAGTGATCGTGGTGATGTGGCAACATTAGCAGGGAATTACTGTAGCTTAATTATCCAGGCGTTACAATTCTCCTCCACTACAAGAAATCTCATCCCAAGATTTACAAGGTAGAAGGAAATAGGGTGGGGTATTCTTCACGCAGGCGATCCTCACCTTCCCAAGTGGCTTCGTCTTCAGAGTGATGCAGCCACTGGACCTTGAGGAATTTGATCGCCTTCTGATGCGTGCGGCGTTCAGCTTGGTCGAGAATACGGGCTGGATGATCCTTATAAGAGAGGTCCTGTTGCAACTCGAGCACTTCATGATCCACTGCTCGGATTGGGTCCTTGAAGCATCGGAGAAGCTATGACACGTGGAAGACATCCTGAACCTGAGAAAGGTTTGGTGGAAGCTCTAGTTTTTATGCCACTTTTCGACGCTTCTCGAGAATAGTGAATGGACCAATATAGCAAGGAGCTAGCTTTCCCTTGATCCCGAAGCAGTGAGCACCCTTCATCGGTCTAACTCGAAGATAAGCCTTTTCACCAGGTTGATAGACCATGTCTTTATGATGACAGTCATACTGACTTTTCTGACGTGATTGAGCAGTCTTCAGATTCTCGCGAATGATGCATACTTGATCTTCGGCATGTTGGATAATATCCAGACTGAAGAGTGGACATTCCCCAGTTTCTGACCACTTCAGAGGGGTTCGACACTTTCGTCCATATAACACTTTGAAGGGGGCCATCTTTAGACTAGCTTGATAGCTATTGTTATAAGAGAACTCAGCATACGGGAGAGATTCCTCCCATTTCTTGCCGAAGGAACACAAGCTCAAAGCATGTCTTCGATAACTTGGTTGACGCATTCAACTTGCCCTTACGACTGAGGATGAAAAGCAGTGCTGAAAGGCAGAAGAGTTCCCATAGCTTCTTGGAAACTTGTCGGGAATCTTGAAGTGAATAAGCTGCCAAGGTCCAAACTAATTACCAGTGGAATACCATGAAGTAAAATAATTCTGGACATGTAGAGGGTTGCCAGCTGACTAGCAGTGATCGTTTCTTTGACAGCCAGAAAATGTGCGACTTTGGAGAGTCGGTCAATGACGACAAGAATGGCATCATTACCCTTCTGAGATTTGGGAAATCCAGTGATGAAGTCCATCTTGACATGGTCCCATTTTCATTCAGGAACGATGATAGGTTGCAGAGTTCCAGCAGGCCATTGATGTTCTGCTTTGATACGACGACAAACGTCACACTCAGTAACATACCGAGCAATGTCTTGCTTCATATTAGACCACCAGAATCTCTGACGAATGTCTTGGTAGATCTTCGTACTACTAGGATGAATAGACAGAGGTGTATCATGAGCTTCTTTCATAACCTTTTGAGTCATATCTAGGTTGTCTTTGGAAGGGACCACTAGGCGACCTTTGAAGAACAAAGCGCCATTATCATCGACAGTGAAGAATGAGGGTTTTCCTTCTATGATGTAGCGTTTAATCTTCTCAACTTGAGAGTCATATCTCTGAATTCTCTTGATGGAGTACAAGAGATCTGGTATGACCGCCAGGGTATTAAGGGAACCCTAGGAAACAACACGGAGGTTCTTCTTTCGTCTTCCCATAGGAGGGGGAGCAAGTGCGCCAGGAGGAACAATCTGGAGGTTTAGCTTTCTGAATTCTTCAACAAGCGAGGGCTGAACTTTACGAATCTGGAGGTGGTTGCAATATAACTTGTAGCTCAAGGCATCAGCCATTACATTAGCCTTGCCTGGAGTATAAGAAATACCCAAGTCAAAATCTCCTACGGTCTCCATCCATCTCTGTTGCCGGAGGTTCAGGTCTGGCTGAGTAAACAAATACTTCAGACTTTGGTGGTCGGTGAAGATCTCGCAACAATTACCGAGAAGGTAATGTTGCCACTGTTTTAGTGCATATATGACAACAACAAGCTCAAGTTCATGAACTAGGTAGTTCTCTTCGTGAGGCGCAATTGACGAGATGCATAAGCAATCACTCTGCACTCTTGTATTAGGACACGACCTAATCATTGACGTGAAGCGTCGTAGTAAATGATGAAGTCCTTCTTAGTATCAGGAGGAGCAAGCACTGGAGTGGAAGTCAGCTTGTCTTTGAGCGCCTAGAAACTATCCTGACACTTTTATGTCCATTGGAACTTGACGCCCTTGTGAAGCAGACTAGTTAGGGGCTTGGCGCTCTTGGAGAAGTTCTCGACGAATCGGCGACAATAGCTGGAGATTCTGAGAAAAAATCTGACTTGCTTCAAATTCTTCAGAGGAGTCCAATCGAGAATAGCCTAGACTCACTTAGGGTTGTTGGCAATACCATCCTTGGAGATGACATGCCCAAGATAGGTTACTTCGAGAAGCTAGGGTTCACACTTGGAATACTTAGCATAGAGTTTATGCTCTTGAAGCTTCTCTAGCACAAGGCGAAGATGTTCAGCATGCTCTTCTTTATTCTTGGAATATACTAAGATGTCATCCAGATAGACCACGACAAACTTGTCGAGGTATTCCATGAAGATATAGTTCATCAGATGAGAGAAGGTGGTGTCTGAATTGGTCAAGCCAAAAGACATGACGATGTACTCGTATGAACCATAATGAGTCACGAATGCGGTCTTAGGAATATCTTCCCCACACACTCGGATTTGATGATAACCCAACCTTAAGTCGAGTTTAGAGAAGTCCGTCGAACCAACCAGTTGATCATATAGATCATTAATATGAGGAAGGGGGTACTTATTCTGGATAGTGGCTTGGTTAATAGGACGGTAGTCTTGGACCAATCAGTTTGTCCCATCCTTCTTCTTGACAAAGAGAGAAGGAGCTCCTTGGACGAGTGAAAGCACTTCGAAGTGATTTGTCGATTTCCTCCTTAAGCTCAAGGAGTTCATGCGGCAGCATCTTATATGGTCACTTGGCTATAGGGGTGGTGCCTGGTTTCAAGTCGACGACGAATTCAACAACTCTAGCAGGGGGCATCCCTGGAAGTTCTTCAGGAAAGACGCCTTGAAATTCTCAAACAACTAGAATCTTTTCAATGCCCTCGAGGTGTGTTGCGTTCAACGCATTCAATAGATATAACTGATGGCTCGTGTCCGCGCCAGTATTTCCTCAAAGAGGAAGGGATGATGCAGCATAGCTATGGTAGGTATTTCCCTCAGTGATGAAACCAAGGTTATTGAACTAGTAGGAAAACCAAGCAACACTATGTAAATGGTACCTGCACACAAAGAACAAATGCTTGTACCCTGACGTGTAAGAGGGGTTGTCAACCCCTCTCAGGTAAAAAGATAGACTGGTTTGTGGTAGATTGGATAAATAGATCTCGCAGAAACATGAAATAAAATAAATAAATAAAATTTGCAGCAAGGTATTTTTGGGTTTTTGGAATAACAGACCTAAAAGTAAAAGCAAAAAAAAGATCACAGGTATGGGGTCGGTGTCAAAACCGGCAGATCTCAGGTAGGGGGTTCCGAACTGTCCGTCTATGGAATGAGGGTAACAGGAGGCAGGGACATAATATTCACCTAGGTTCGGGCCCTCTTAATGGAGGTAATACCCGAGATCTGCTGGTTTTGACACCGACATTGGTACTTTCATTGAGAGTTCCTGTGTGCTGTCGACAAAGGATTTGATGGCTCGTTCGATCATCCACAATGACGCAGTTTCGGGGGAGATTTTTTCCCCGGGCCAAAATTTCATATTCGGCGGCTTCGCGCTGCGTGCCAACTCAATTGGCCACCTCGAGCAAATCGACAGCTACGCCCCGGGTCATCAGATCGGTTTTGGGAACCTAAACTATGTCGCCAATATCTGAGGAGATTTGATCTTTGAAGGGTTCGCCACCCCGATCACCACTCTGGCCTTAGATCTGGAACAGGCTATCAAGTCCGAAGACGGGAGTTTAGAGCTCGCTGGACTCTCTGCAATTAGGGAAATTGTTACCGGAGATCCAGGGGGATAGCGTCATTGGCTAGCCCGAAGATGAACCGAGATCCCCTTATCACTCAAGCACCGGATACCCCGCCGGACCCTAAGTCCGAACTCTCGAGGTCCGTGTCAAGCGAGCACCGCCAGGAGGCTCCAACTCCGGACAGCCCCACGGACTCCCGTTTCTCTGTCCAACCCTCGCCTTTAAACGAGGCTCTGGACTTAATGTGATCACTCGCTATTACAGAAGGATCGCTTCCAAACTATGCCCAGCCCAGGCTAGGGGCTGAGAGCGGGGAATTTTACGTCCCACCCACCACCCACTTCATAGCCACTGTCAAAGATCTAACAGACATGCTGGACTATGCTTCCGAAGGCATCAATGGTATGGACGACGATGCCGGAGACGAACAAGGCCAAAACCCTCTGTTTACTGGACGATGGACAGCCACTTCCACATACGACGTATACATGGTGGACACACCCAAAGAGGATGGCGACGACGACACAAATAATCTGGTTGAGGACAAGCCTGCTGAAGCCCCTCCGAAGCATCACGTTAGCGGCGCCGCTCAAAATCGTGTCGCGACAAAGACGGCAATACCGACACCAAAGACAATAATACTCAGGAGAATGCCGAAGACCCCAAAGCCCTAGTAGAACCAACATTCGAACATAATGATTGGGAGGATGGGAAAGTAAACCCCGACGATCCTGTCGGCAATGAAGATTTTATCGTGCCGGAGGAACCCCTCGAACAAGAGCGCTTTAAGCGTCGGCTAATCGCCACTGCAAGAAGCCTGAAAAAGAAGCAGCAACAACTTCAGGCTGATCAGGATTTTCTCAATGACAGATGGACTAACGTCCTGCCAGCCGAGGAATACGGCCTCGAACACCCAACAAAGAGCTACCTGAAACGCAAGCTGCTACCCCAATTCGAGGATGAGGCCCCGGAGCCCATACCGCCAACGCGTGGCGCCACTGACAGACCTGACCGACCACCACGTGGCCGGGACAGAGCGGCAACGCAAGCCGAACACCAGCCCGTACCACCTCGGCGTAAAGCCAGGGGAACATCGGCTCCGTGATACACCTACGACCTACAACAAGACCTAGACAATAGAGCCGGTCAGACCAGATCAATCTACGGATCACAGGGCCGTGCTCCAGCACGGGAAAATAGCCATCTGGCCTGGCGCGATAAGCACAACCTCACCCGGGCCGAAAACCGCATTCAGACTTCATCCGAACTACGTCGCGACGCGGCCCAATACAGAGGCGCCGCACCGCCCCCTATGCTTCACCGATGAGGTAATGGAGCACCAGTTCCCAGAAGGGTTTAAACCCGTGAACATCGAATCATATGACGGTACAACAGACCTCGCAATATGGATTGAAGATTTTCTTCTCCACATTAACATGGCTTGCAGTGATGATCTACATGCCATCAAATACCTCCCCCTAAAGCTTAAGGGACCAGCTCGACACTGTTTAAATAGCCTCCCAGAGAAATCTATTGGAAGCTAGGAAGACTTGGAAGATGCCTTTAGAGACAACTTCCAAGGCACTTATATCCGACCTCCAGATGCCGATGACCTCAGCCGTATAGTCCAACAGCCCGGAGAGTCAGCCAGAAAATTCTGACCCAGGTTCCTAATTAAAAAGAACCAGATTGTCGACTGCCCGGACGCCGAAGCCCTAGCGGCCTTTAAACACACCATCTGCGACGAATGGCTCGCCTGACACCTTGGCCAAGAGAAGCCAAAGTCCATGGCTGCCCTTACAGGACTCATGACCCGCTTTTGCACGGGAGAAGATAGCTAGTTAGCCCGTAGCAACAACGGTGCCAGCGACCCTGGTACTTCCAAAACCAGAAACGGCAACGGCAGGCCGCGACGCACAAACACAAGCGTCGAAGCAGAAATAACAATACCGAAGACACGACGGTCAACGCCGAATTCAATGGCTCCAAGTCCGGTTAGCGGAAGAAGACATTTAAAAGAAATAAAGATGGCTCATCCAGTCTGGACCGAATACTAGATCGACCCTGCCAGGCTCACGGCACCCCCGGCAAGTCTGCCAACCATACCAACAGAAGTTGTTGGGTCTTCAAACTAGCCGGTAAGCTGAACACCGAACATAAGGAGAAGGGGTCGCCCAGCGAGGAGGACGACGAGTAGCCTCACCCACCGAATACAGCGGACAGAAGAAATTCCCTCCCGAGGTCAAAATGGTGAATACGATATACACTACTCACGTCCCCAAGCGGGAGCGCAAGCACGCTCTATGAGACGTCTATGCGATAGAGCCAGTCGCCCTAAAATTCAACCCATGGCCAGCTTGCTCGATCAACCTCGATCGCAGAGATCACTCGACTAGTTTCCGTCACGGAGGCTCGGCCACGTTGGTCCTCGACCCAATTATCGATGGATTCCACCTTACGCGAGTCCTCATGGACGGCGGTAGCGGTATTAACTTGCTCTATCAGGACACAATCCGCAAAATGGGTATTGATTCGTCAAGACTTAAACCCACCAAAACTACCTTTAAAGGAGTAATACCTGGGCCAGAGGCCCATTGCACGGGCTCAATCACATTGGAAGTCATCTTTGGTTCGCCGGACAACTTTCGAAGCGAAGACTTGACCTTCGGAGCGGCTATCATGCGCTGCTCGGACAAACCGTGTTTGCTCGCTTCAATGCGATCTCGCATTACACATATCTTAAACTGAAGTTTCCGGGACCACGCGGTGTTATAACAGTCAATGGAAACATGGAGCGCTCCCTCTGTACCGAGGAGCACACCGTGGCCCTTGCAGCAGAGGTCCAGGGCAGCCTTATCAAGCCAAACACTACATCGGCAGTCAAACCCCCGGACACTGTTAAACATGTCTGGACTACCCTACAAAGCAACAGTCCAGCTTGTCCGGAGCTCGATTAGCAATCCGGGCTCCGTCTCAGCCCCAACCGAATTGCGGGATATGTGCCACATGTACATAACTACGCACTAAAGATACCATAGGCAAAGACGGAGGCATAGTAAAGACAAAGTCCACAGTATGGCTCCACCCTATCTGGACCCTCATGTTTCGTTTTCTCTTATTTTTTCTTTTCCAGGTTCCTTACAACCCCCATCACCTGTCGATGGTACCAAGGGCCCTTTCCTAGGCCCCTTATGAAAACCCAATCTTTAATCCTTTCGAAGGATAATACATTAAGGAGGAAAAATAGCGTGAACGTGTCGCAGAGTATCTAAAGGATCTTTAAAGATCACCTCTTCCTTTATTAGGACCCGTACGCAGCTTTCCCTGGTGCTCGACATGTAAAATAGCCTCGATGCTTATCGCATCATTTGTAAAAATACGTTTTGACGTATCAATCAAACTATAACGGAAACAATTTTTCGCCCAACATATTCGGTGCTGGCTTATTTCCTAATCCGCATTCCCTCTTTTTTTTCGTCTGATGGCCATGTATACCTCGGTATGACTTAAATCGCTAGGGGCTCCATTCGGCCACGTACATTCCTCAAACATAAAATAAGTCCGAGCACTTTTATAGTACAATTTAGCGTATCGAATATAGCATTACATGAATCGTCTCGGAATCATGTCTTTGGTCAATAGTTGGGTTGCCCGGCTCCAGTGGTTACTACCTTATGTTCCGCTCGTTCGGCTATGGTAGTAAAGGGAGAACTACTGCGATTGTGTTTCCAGTTCATTCGGATAAACATCTCAATAGAGAAATCCGAAAACTGACTGTCATGATGCGGGGAGAGCTGGTCAGCTATTCGGTGACTAAGTATAAATCTATCGCGATTTTTCCGCATTACGCAAAGGACCGGTCTCCACCCGGGCAGGCGTCTACAACACCCAAGTTCGGATAATCGAATAATACCAGGGGATGTGGCTACAATCTTGTTGTCAAACTCCTTGGCTAAGTGAGAGAGATAAAGCCACATAGTCTGATTGCCTGGTTCGCCGCACTAACACCTCCTTCAAGGACCAAGCCGTTGGGTCAAGTGTGTCCATGTGCTATTCCGAACACCCCCGTGCTACCCATGTGGGGACTGAAGCCGACGACTGGCCAACTCTCAGATACCGTAAATAGCAGCACAGGAGGAAAATAATTAGAGGTAAAACAAGCAACATATTATACATAAGCCTTGTTTCATAATACAAAGTTCGGGCAACACGGGTACATTCATTCGAAAATAATGTCCTTCGAACACTAGTCCTCTACAATGCGGGAACCTTCCAAGACTTCATCAAAATACCGCTCCAGCGTGCGGTGCTCCTTGCCTGCGGGCGGTCCCTCGGTTTCTAGCTTGACGACATTCATCTTCGCCCACTATACCTTGACACGGGCGAAGGCCATCCGGACACCTTCAATATAGACCGATCGCTTTGTGGCATCCAGCCGGGGCCAGGCACTGACTAGCCGCTTCACGAGCCCGAAGTAGCTGCCGGGTATGGGCTCGGCGGACCAGAGATGAATTATAATATCCTTCATAGCTAACCCGGCCACCCTATGAGGTTTGGTCAACTATTTCAGCTGATCGCTGAGGGGCACCGGATGCTCTGGCGCAAGGTACTGCGACCAGAAGAACTTCTTCGTTGAGCTCCCTTCTTCGGCTCGGAAGAACTCCGTAACATCAGCAATACTCCGGGGCAGATCCGCAAAAGCTCCTGGAGAAATCCAAACCCGGGTCAGTAAGAGGTACCTTCTCCTCACAAGTTTGCTCTGCATATTAAAGGCCTTACCCGCCGTGATCTTCTTGGCCTCTTGAATCTACCAGCAGGCGCCTTGGGCTTCAACCCGGGCCTCCTGTGCACTTTGGAGGGCCTTAGCAAGTTCAGAATCTTGATCCGCAGTCTTGCGCTCCAAGGAATCACATTTGCTTATGGCATCCTTGAGCTCTTGCACAACCTCCTCCACCGTTGATTCATGCTTTTGACAGGTGGCTCGTTCCTCCTCCACCCCCTTCTTGGCTTCGGCCAACGCATTCTTGAGGGTCTCGACCTCAGATGTGTCAACTGTAAGCATAATTACAAAACTCATCAAGAAACAAAACAACAAGTCATATCATTTCAGATGTGAACAGGTATCACATACCTTGCTTCTCCTCCAACTGTTTGTTGGTGCAGATGAGCTCTTCATCGACTCGCTCCAGCCTCCGCTTTAGTTCAGGTACTTCAGCGGTATGGGCGGTTGCCGCCAACTTTGAAGCCTGTTTGTTCAAATAGACATGTATGATCATCTCCTGTGAAATATTCGATCCTTTGTTCGGCCTTTCTTCATGAACCCTGAACAGAGTCTCATGGGCTACTAACTATATACATGCATATTTTTTATATAGCTAAAAAGTACTACATCCCATACCTCAAAGCCCGTTAGAAGGCTGGTGTAGGCTTCGTTCGATCTGTTTTTAGCGGAGCGAACCCTTTCCACTATCGTACCCATAAGGGTACAATGCTCTTCCACAAATGAAATGCTCTGAAGTGCTTCCACCAGATTTTCCGGCGCCTCCGGATTGACAGAGGTCACTGGCGGAATTGATGCGCCCCCTTCCTTCAAAGGAGGCCGCTCATCTAATCCCGGAGCCGTGTGGGTCTCTGGAATGACATTCTGCTGGGGGCTGGAGTGGGCTTGGACCCCGTCGCTAGTCTCCATGGGGGCCGGTTCCCCCATGTTCTCGGCAGCAGAGGTATTACCCTCTGGCGCCACCCTGATGGTTTCCCGCACGTTTCCGTGGCCCGGAAGGGTCCCTCGGGACAACACTTCAGTGTTGTCCATAGCAGTGGGAGGGGAGGCCGGCGGAGGCGACTCGCTCTCCATCATGGTCAAGCCCAGCGAATTCCCAAAAGATGATGATCGCTAGGGGAGATCGCGGGCCGGACTACAATACATGATTCTATGTGTTAGTATCACAAGGCATAAAGCTGGATATATACATTATCCTTAAATACTTACGACTCGGCCGAAGGCTTCAGCTGGGATTCCATTCGGGGACGGCTTCGATGTTCGATTCCGAATCGTCCGAAAGGGAGAGTTTCCCCTTCTTGGACGCTTCCGCCTCTAGATCCGCGGAAGCCCCCCTTTTCTTCTTTCCCCCCTTAGGGGAGAATTTCTCTCCTCCACTTCCTCCTCATCTTCATCGTGGGAGGAGAGAGCTCCGGTATCTTCGGATGATATGTCCGAAGTACCTTTGTGGTGAAGGCCACTTCGGACCTCCTTCCTCTTCTTCTTGGCCTTCTTTTTCGGCGCTTGGTACGGTGCCGGAAGCAACATCTTAGTCAGAAGAGGAATAGCTGGGTCTTTGGGCAGGGGAGCCGGACACCTGATCCGCTCCGCCATCTTCATCCAGCCCTAGGGGACAAGGGGGAGGTTTTAACTTACTCTGTGGATCCGCAAATCAAGTATATGATTAGAAATCTGAAAAACTCACTGGAGTGTCTATATGAGTGCAGTCGTGGCCGAGGTCTTCGGTCATTGGCGGCTACATCTTTTGGGTCTTAAAAAGCAGCTTCCATATATCTTCGTGCTCTGTGCCGAAGAACTGCTGCAGGGTCCAAGGACTTGCCGGATCAAACTCCCACATATGGAGAGTTCGGCGTTGGCAGCGGAGAATCCGGCGAAACAACATCACCTAGATTACGCTAGCAAGGCTGGTGTTCTTCTCCACTATGCTCTTAATGCACTTTTGCAGTGTCATCACCTCATCGGATGACGCCTAATCTAGGCCCTTCTTGAGCCATGATGTGAGCCGCATTGGTGGACCGGTTTTGAACTCAGGAGTGGCAGCCCATGTGGCGTCACGAGGTTCTGTAACATAGAACCACTCCTATTGCCACCCCTTCACGGTCTCTATGAAGGTCCCCTTGGGCCAGGTGACGTTAGGGAGCTTGCTCACCATGGCGCCGCCGCACTCCGCCTGTTGACCCTCGACCAGCTTCGGCTTCACATT
>NC_041384.1:410731349-410737099 GCF_002162155.2 Triticum dicoccoides
GAGGAACGCCTCTCACACGACGATGAATGCTGAGATGTTGAGGAATGAATTTGGGGCTAGATCATGAAAATCTAGCCCATAATAGAACATTAGTCCGCGAACGAAAGGGTGGAGAGGAATCCCTAGCCCGCGAAGGAAGTGGGGGATGAATACTACCCTCTCATTGGGCTCTGGTGTGGGAATGATCTGCTTTTTAGCAGGGACCCGATGGGCGATTTCCGTGGCTAAATACCCCTCTTCCCAGAGTTCCTTGATGTTCTCCTCCGTGATAGAGGAGGCCATCCACTTGCCCTGTGCTCCAGATCCGAGCATGGTCGGAGTGTTAGTTGGGGACGAAAGGGCTTGAAGCTGGGGCGCCTGAGCTCAAGGATGGACGGGCTGAGGAGGAAGAAGGCATGGGGTAAAAGGCAGATCTTGAGCTTCTTATAAAGGCAGTGAATGTTGAACGTCCCCCCACGAGCCTTAAAACTCGCCTATTCCCAGGAGTCGTGCGAGTGGCACGGTTGGATTACCCAAATCCATATTGATGAGGATCCCGCAATAATGGGACACGATCTCTACTTTGACAAGACGTGTCAATGAATACCGGTCTCAAAAAGCGAGGTGGGAGGCTGAACAATGGTTCGAAATAATAATAAGACCGGAGCACAATACCTCGCCGAAAAAGTTGTCAGAAGACATAACCTATTTTCTCTTAAGTATTTTGCCCTCGCGGTTCAAGGTTGTAACTATTGTACAGAGCCAGATATAGTTAGTTTGATCAACTACTTTGGAGTATTCAGAGGAGGAACCTGCCATGCAATGTCGAAGACAATCTGCATGCCGGACACATCGTCATTTAAGCCTGGTTTAGGGGCTACTGAGGGAGTCCTGAATTAGGGGGTCCCCGGGCGTCTGGGCAATGTGACGTGGGCCGGACTCATGGGCCGTGAAGATACAAGATAGAAGGCTTCCCCCCATGTCCGGATGGGACTCTCCTTGGCGTGGAAGGCAAGCTTGGCATTCAGATATGAAGATTCCTTTCTGTGTAAACCGACTCTATACAACCCTAGTCCCCTCCGGTGTCTATATAAACCGAAGGGTTTAGTCCGTAGAGGCAATCATAGTCATACAGGCCAGACCTCTAGGGTTTAGTTATTATGATCTCAAGGTAGATCAACTCTTGTAACCCCTATACTCATCAAAGTCAATCAAGCAGGAAGTAGGGTATTACCTCCATTAAGAGGGCCCAAACCTGGGTAAACATTGTGTCCCTTGCCTCCTGTTACCTTTGATCCTTAGACGCACAGTTCGGGACCCCCTACCCGAGATCTGTCGGTTTTAACACCTACACCGGGGGCCGTAGATTTCATTAGTGGCTTCTCTCGAGAAAAATAGCATACGGTGGGTAAACAAATTAATGTTGGGCAATTGATAGAACTTCAAATAATTATGATGATATCCAGGCAATGATCATTATATAGACATCACGTCCAAGATTAGTAGGCCGACTCCTGCCTGCATCTACTACTATTACTCCACACATCGACCGCTATCTAGCATGCATCTAGTGTATTAAGTTTATGGAAAATGCAATAATGCAATAAGAACGATCACATGATGTAGACAAGATATATTCAGGTAGGAATAGACCCCATCTTGTTATCCTTACTAGGAACGATCAATATGTGTGTTGCTGCCCCTTCTGTCACTAGGAAAGAACACTGCACGACCGAACCCATCACAAGGCACCTCTTCCCATGGCAAGAAAAATCGATCTAGTCAGCCTAACTAAACCAAAGATTCGAAGAAGAAATACGAGGCTATAAGTAATCATGGATATAAGAGATAAAAAATCAAATAACTTTCATGGATTAAATAGATCTGATCATAAAATGAAAGTTCATCGGATCCCAACAAACACACCACAAAAAGAGTTACATCAAATATATCTCCAAGAGACCATTGTATTGAGAATCAAAAGAGAGACAGGAAGCCATCTAGCTACTAACTATGGAGCCGTAGGTCTACAATGAACTATTCATGCATCATCGGAGAGGCACCAATGAGGATGATGAACCCCTCCGTGATGTTGTCTAGATTGGATCTTGTGGTTCTGGAACTTGCGGCAGCTGGAATTGTGTTTCATCGATTCCCCTAGGGTTTTGGATTTTTCGGGTATTTATGGAGCAAAGTGGCGGTGCGGGAGGCGGGCGAGGTGGGCACAACATGTATCTTCTGGTCCAAAAAAATCTCCAAAAAATTTCGCTGCATTTGGACTCCGTTTGGTATTGATTTTCCGCGAAGTGAAAAATAGGCACAAAACAACAACTGGCACTGGGCACTATGTTAATAGGTTAGTCCCAAAGAATGATATGAAGTTGCTATGAAATGATCCTAAACATTCAAGAATGATAATATAACAGCATGGAATAATAAAAAATTATAGATACATTGGAGACGTATCAATAACCGTGCCTCGACATCTTGAACTAATCGGGCGTTGTAGTTTATTATTTCATAAGATGGGTGTAGTATATGGACGGTCTTAGTGGCGCAAACTATAGAAGCTGTATGCGCTTTCAGCTAATCCATGCCCAGAATGAGATCAATGCTACCTGACTTCAGTACGATGGGAGAGACAAGGAATTCCAGTCCTTCGATATCAAAGGGGACATTGTTGCAATCCATGGAGGTTCGACATTGGCCCACATGGGTGTGTACTAATAACGAAGCGTTCATGTGTCCTCACATTTAATGCCATGCATGAATGCAAATTCTCGTGACATGAATGAATACGATGCTCTTGTATCAAATAAAATGGATGCTGGTACTAAATTTATGAGGAGTGACCCATCACAGTAGCAGGCTGGTCCTGAGCTTCATTCAGGTCAACGTGGTTGGCATGAACATGACCATAAGGTCTGGCATTATTGTTGCAGGGCTGATTGTTTCCACTGCCAGATGAAGGCAGAGCCAGCTGGTTCTGATTATGGTAGCAGTTCCTGGCAAGGTGACCTGGTTGACCATACTTGTACCACTTTCCATCATTGGGGGTGGGAGCAGGAGCTCGGGGTGGTGCAGCTGGAAGTCTTGGGCTATCTGGGTGGTGGAGGAGGCAGACGAGGTACACCATAGGACTGCCTTGGAGCAGGTGCAGTTGGACGGGACATGTTGTTGGAAATCTAGATCCTACGCTTCTTTGAGGGCGGGCCCAAAGATGAGCCCATGTCATGGTTGCACCTGTGAGAGCCCTAGTGTTCCTGCAGACCAGTTTCGACCTGGATGGCATTGTTCACCAAGGTGGCGAAGTCAGCAAAGTCATGCATGAGAAGTGCGAGCTTGATGTCAGCTTGAAGTCCATCGTGGAACTTCTCTTGTCCGTGTGCATCACTGGCATCGCGGAACTTCAAGCACTGGGGCCTCGTCCTTCTCTGTACCTGATATATTTCCTGTTGATCTCTTGGGAGCTATTGTCTTGGGTGCTTGAGCTGGAGCTATGGGCTATGGGCTTGGGGGCAGACTTGGGCTTAGAAGGAGCAGCCCTAGTCCTGATGGCATCCCCCATCAGATTCTGTGTCTTGGCAGGAGGTGCAGCAGGCTATTCCTCCTCCTCTTCTTCTCCTTCATCAATCATCATGGATGGTCTGCCAATCACTCTGGCAATGGTCTTCCTGACCCTTTCCTTCCTCTTATTTCCACATGTAGCAGCTTCTTCATACTCTTTGGGCTCAAGTGTAAACTCCATAGTTTCTTGAGTTGAGGCTCTAGCCTTTGACAATGGAGTCCTCTTTGCAGGAGCCTTCTTGGAAAGGCCTGGCTTTGTGGCAGCAGCGGCATCATACTCTTTCTTGAGCACCTTCTTCTTGAGGTCACTTCCTCCTCAATCACAAAATCTTCATCTTCACTCTTAGAAGTTATTTTCTTCCATTGCCTAGTAGCTGCCCTAGGCAAGTTACTGGGAGTGCTTCTGCTCCCTTCATCATAGCTGCTATTGGGACTAGTGCCCTCACTGAGATTGATCTACTCTTCAGACTTATTCTGACTGCCATTGGCTTCTGACACAGCTGCAACTGAACCTGTGAATAGATGGGTGTGGATAGAGTAGATGAGCATCACAAAGTACAACTTGTTTTTGCAAAGATTGAAACAAAAACTTAACTTTAGTTTTCTACAGAAAGCATTTCGGAGCTACCGATTTGACAAACTCGGTGACACCGAAGCACTAACAGAGTCTAAACATGCAGTTTTGATCAGACCATTATGTAGTTCGGTGACTCCGAGATGCTAGGGTTTCACAGAGAAAGTGATTTTGGTTTGACCGATTAGTACACTTCGGTCAGACCGAGTTGTACTTAGTGCAATGGCCAGGGCCAATCAGTGTGACTGAAATCCTCAACTCGACTGGTCCGATATGGGTTCGGGGAAAACCTAACCCTAAGTTTTTGCATCAAACCTATTCTAAAGGATTTATTTGCTGGATAGATTGATCTCATACGTGGGAAGAATAAAGGCATCATACTTTGTGGAAGAATCGGAGTAAAGGATAGCACAAAGGGTCAAATCCATACCCTAACTTGGTGACGGATTTCTACGGCGGCAACAGCGGTGAAGATACCCGTTGACGATGGTGGAGACCAGGGATGGAGGCTCACTGGCAGAGACGGCGATGATTCAGAGACCTATGGGTGGTAGTGCTGGGGAGGCGCGGGTGAGTGTGTTTGAAGAAATTTCCAAACTTCAAGCCGTGGTATATATACCCAGACGTTGTCGGTGGCGCCGAGTGGAACGTCTCAGTGGCACCAGATGCAAAACTGC
The DNA here is from genome assembly GCF_002162155.2 of Triticum dicoccoides. NCBI lineage: Eukaryota > Viridiplantae > Streptophyta > Magnoliopsida > Poales > Poaceae > Triticum > Triticum dicoccoides. The sequence goes on from NC_041384.1 coordinate 410,736,147, forward strand.
TAGCAGTTGCTGCAACTCGGGGTGACCGAATCATTCTAATCAGTGGCATCAAGATGAAAACCTAGATCAACTTACTGATTTCGGTGAGACCGAGTTGGATAAGTTGGTCTAACCAAAAACCATTAAGAGGTTTTGGAAATTAAGCCCTTGACAGATCGGTGGCTCCGGGTGCTCATCACCCGGAGGGTCCAAAAGTGACTTGTTCAAACTTTGTGATGTAGCATGAATAGAGTTTGAGATGAGAAAATGCATAGATAGCTAGAGGGAGTACTTAGGCATTCTTGTCCCTCCATTTGGCAAAGGAAAAACCAAACAATCAAAACAACAAATGGATGTCCTCGAATGGAGAAAATTATGCAACCAACATGCTCACACAATAAGATAGCAAATAAAACATGTGGCAAAGCATGCACATACACTCTAGCATCTATGAAGCAATTGGCGATGACTAGGTCATCTATATATGAGTATATTGATTGAGAAGTCAAATGAGAACATTTGATCGTAGGTCATACACTACTGGAATTAGCTTATTTGTCGTCTGCCAATTCTTTGTCATCTGCTGGCTGACGGCAAAGAAGGTATTTGCCATCCGCTTACAGAAAACGGACGACAAAGAACTGGCTAATGGCAAAGAATGTCTTTGCCATAAGCCATTTCTTTGTCGTATGCTAGCGGACGGCAAAGAATCCTTGCCCTCAGCTGGCGGACGGCAAAGAGAGAGGTGGGCCCCACTAACGAGCTGCTTAGAAAGAACCTAACGGCCCCCTCTTTGTTGTCTGCTAGCAGACAGAAAAGAGCAAAAAAGCGGACGACAAAGGAGGGCGGACGGCAAAGAGTTGACCTAACTAACGGCCGAGCCCCAACCCGCCTCTCTCTCTCTCTCTCTCTCTCTCTTACTATCTCTCTCGCTCTCTGTTTTGGTCCTCTCTCCCCGAGGACCACCGCCACCC
>NC_041384.1:410738219-410769418 GCF_002162155.2 Triticum dicoccoides
CCGACATGATAGCCCGACACCCCGGCACGACACCCCGACCCCTGACCCCTGACACCCTGATCACCACACCCCGACACACTGACACCACACCCGACCCCGACCCAGACACACCGATCGACCCCGACACCCTAACACCACACCACACCCCGACCCCGACCCCGATGGGGTCATATATTTGTGAATTATGAGTTAGGTCGTATATTTTTTGATTTTGTTATGCAAAACATCATATATATTTGTGTTGATCGGGTGTATTTAAATGTGCAGTTGTTCATCGCTGCGAGGGTGTGGTGTTTGACGACCTCCCTATGCGTTCGATGAGCTCCGCCCCTGCGTTTGTGGGTGAGCACAAATGACATCTCCTCCTCCCCCTTCATTTGCTCTGTTCCGGTCTTCGTGCTGATGAAACTTGCTAGCTATAGGTGTCAATCATCAGTATGCGTAACCACTATGTGTCTCCCGTTCGAAAGGGTTACATTTATAAATATGCATGCATTTGCATATTTATAATCATGATTCTTTCGAATTGTCCAACATTATCCATGGACAGCCCGAGTATGTGTAGATTGGGTTCGTTTTTCCATATGCTCTGCTCCGGATCCGATGCAGAATTTCGTCAGTGCCTCCCTGTTGTTCTCTGGGTACACATCCTCTCTGCTTATTGTTGAGACGTGTATCAGGAGAACAGCGGGGAGGTGCTGCTGAAATTTTGCGTCGGATCCAGATCAGAGCATGGGAAAACAAACCCAATCTACACATACTTGGGTGGGATTAGGACCTATCTTTACCTATTAGCGTGTAGGTTGCATGGATGTAATAAAACTGACAAACTCCATTAACTAATGGATATGGTTTGCTTAATTATGTATATATTTCTTGTGTGTCCAGTAGGAAGTCAATATGAGTGATCGTGCGTGGATGTACACCGGTTACACTAGACAGAAAGTTTGAACCGAGGAATGGTTAACAAAAACCAAAGGGTTTGTTAGAGCCGCATTTGAAAATGTCCAGAAATTTAGCTGGTGCCCCTATGTCCAGTGCGACAACTATAATAAGAGGGATGAGCTTGAAATGAGTAAAGACCTACAGAAGTTTGGTTTTACGCCTGGTTACACAGTTTGGACATTTCATGGTGAGTCTGCCCAATGTGCCAGAGCCGAGGTGGTTCGTCGTCGCACCGACGAGCATGGTACCGGGATGGAAAACATGGTGCAACACTTTGACGATGCTCGGGACTTAGACAAGGAGATGGAGGAATCTGCAAAGGCCTTCACTGAAATGTTGGAGTCCTCAAATCATCCTCTCCATGAGCACACTGAGCTTTGTCAGCTGGATGTGATCTCACAAATAATGGCTTTGAAGGCTCAATTCAACTTGGGTAGAGAATGCTACGATGCGATGATGACAGTATTCGGACGGTTTCTGCCCAAAGGCCATGTGCTACCTGCAAACCTGTACCAGTCAGACAAAATCCTCCATGCTCTTAAGATGCCCTATGAGAAGATACATGCCTATGAGAAAGGATGTGTCTTATTTAGGCTTCAGTATGAGGACTTGAACTATTGTCCCATTTGCAATTCTTCTAGGTATGTTGTGGTAGACAACGGTATTGGTGAGAAGACGCAGACCAAAATACCCGTTAATGTTCTTCGGTATATGCCAATCGTACCAAGACTTCAATGTCTTTTCATGGTCGAAGACACAACCAGACAGATGACGTGGCACAAAACAGGCAAAAGAACCAAACTAGATGCATATGAGAATGTGATGATGGTGCACACATCGAATGGTGAAGCGTGGAAGTGTTTCGATGCATTACATAAGGAAAAACGGCAGATCCAAGGCATCCTTGAGTCGCCATCAACACGGATGGGTTCAGTGTGTTTGGTCAGGCGGCAGCCCCATACAGTTGTTGGCCCGTGTTTGTCTTTCCACTCAATCGCCCCCCCGACAGATTATGCAAAGAAAGAACATTTTCCTGACGTTGATAATTCCAGGGCCCAACTATCCAGGGAAGAATATGAATGGGTACATGCAGCCGCTTAAGGATGAATTGCAAGAAGCTTGGGATAATGGGTTCAAGACATACGACGCCTTTAGCAAATAGAACTTCATAATGCGTGTCTGGTACATGTACTCGACGCATGACTTGCTGGCGTATGCGCTATTCGTTGGCTGGTGTGTGCATGGAAGGTTCCCGTGCCCCACATGAAGGGAGCTCTTGAGTTTCATTGGCTGACGACAGGGCACAAGTATACTTTCTTCGACTTTCATAGACCGTTTCTAGATTCTCGCCATAAGTTCAAGAAAGACAAGAAGAACTTCATCAAAGGTAGAGTTGTCAAACACTCTGTAGCACCTGCGTTGACAGGCCAATAGACCCTAGATCAGTTAAACGCTCTCGAGCCAGATCCAGAGCTTCCAGGGTATTTCAAGGGGTATAATAAGGAACACGCCTGGACTCACAAGACATGCTTGTGGGATCTGCCTTACTTCAAAGACCTCCTTTGCACCACAACATCGACATGATGCACACTGAAAAGAATATTGCCGAAGCCATTTTTGGCACATTGTTTGACATAGAGGGGAAATCAAAGGATAATACTAAGGCTAGAGTCGATCAAGAGGATCTATGTGATAGACCGTATAAAACATGCAAGAACCGAAAGGAAAGCGGAACTGGACGAAGCCAAAGGCATGGTTCAATCTTGGAAGGCCAGCTATGAGGGAAATTATTTTGTGGGTGAAAATGCAGTTGATGTTCCCCGATGGGTATGCAACAAATCTAAAGAGGGGAGTGAGTCTTGAACAAATGAAAATATTCGGTCTAAAAAGTCATGGTTGGCACATTTGGATTGAGCGGATAATGCCGGTGATGTTGCGTGGCTTCACCCCTGAGGATGAATGGCTACTACTGGCAGAGCTGAGCTATTTCTTCCGTGTTCTTTGTGCAAAAGAACTATCGCCTGGCCTCCAAGAAGAAATGGAACAGTTGGCGCCGGAGTTGATCTGCAAGTTAGAGATGATCTTTCCACCAAGCTTCTTTAATCCAATGCAACACTTGATTTTGCATCTCCCGACCGAGGCAAGAATGGGGGGGGGGCATGCAAAATCGTTGGTGCTACTCAACTAAGAGGATGCAGAAGACACTTCAAGCAAATGTAAAAATAAACATAGATGTGAGGAGTCGATGGCCGAGGCATTCATCACTGAGGAGGCGGCAAACTTCGTGACAACACACTATGAAGCCAAAAATCGTCATTTGCATAATTTGAAGCCGCGGTACAATGCTGACGACCCTAAAAAGGGTCGATCCAACCTCAGCCTATTCAAAGGGAATCTCGCACCAGCCAGTGGTTGGAAACCAGTATCGTTGGATGTTGAAGAATGGTGGACCATTTCGCTGTATCTCTTCAACAACCTAACAGAAGTGCGACCGTACATCGAGTAAGTTCTCGGTACATTGTTTTGCAACTTCTAATTCCTTTAAACTGCTCTTATTCCTTGATATTTGATGCAGTCGATACATCGCCATATTCTTGTATGGAGCGGTGATCCAAAAGGATTTCGTCGAAGAGTATGAGCTTGTAGCAAAGCAACAAGGAGGCGAATGTTGCGGTTTCATCTCTTGGTTAAAAACGGTAATTTCCATTAGACCATTTCATTTCTTTGGCTAATTTGTGACTAATGCAAAAATCCTTTCATATTAAACTTGTAGGCTAATTCAGAGATTATGGATGCTGAATTGAGACAAGTAGCTAATGGTTTTGACTGTAAGGTCCGTTCATTTGACAAATATGACATCAACGGGTATCGTTTTCGTACGTATGGAAAAGAGCTATCTATGACCGACCATAAGTCTACAAATTGTTGTGTCTCTGCTATTGGCGAAGGAGATATCGAGTATTATGGAAGAGTTGAAGCAATTTATGAACTTCAATTCTATGGTGAAAACCCACCAAACATCATAGTCTTCAGATGTTATTGGTTCCTGTCGAGGGATACTAGAAGGACATATGAACATATAGGGCTAGTCGAAATCAAACAAAGCACCCATTTGGATGTTCCCGATGTCTATATTACGGCTCAATAGGCAACCCAAGTTTTCTATCTACCATGGGCCTGTCAAAGTGATCCAAATCTCAGTGGTTGGGATGTCGTTTATGAAGTGCCGCCACGTGTTAGACCACCTCCCTCCAATGAAGAGGATTATGAACATCACATTAACCAAGACACATATGACGATGGAGAATTCTTCCAAGAAACATGTCTTTCCAAAAAATGTTTCAAGAACTGCTCTACTCCACCCCAAAACATTGAAGTAGACAACGATAGTGAATCCGACTTCACCCCTGAGCCAGAACAAGAAGAAGTTACTGCTCTAGATGACATGTCAATGCTTGAACGATTACGTAAAGGAGGCCTTCCACATGTTGATACATTTATTGACGATGATGATGAGCACGTCACTGATAGTGTTCACGATGATGCATTTAATGATCCAGGAGCATATATAGACGATTCAGAGTAATATTAGTAATGTGAGGTATTCAATTTTTTATTATATATGTTCATGATGATGATACACTTAAATTATATACATATTATGTCAGGTATTCAACTTTTTTATGTTGTACTAATTTCGTTTACTTTTTGTTATTGCAGGTGTTGATTGGATGGTGGGCAAGGGTCCAGAGCGCCCCGAGCCTCCTGCGAGTGCTACTGGGAGGGGTGGTTCCATTATTCCACCCCAGCCACTCCGGAGGGCGCTGCTAGACAGTATGCAGACAGCAGCGGCGGGTGCTCCTTCTTCGGCTGGGAAAGGTCGGGGGAGGACGAAGAAGGCTGCTAGGGGTGGACGTGGCAGCGGGAGAGGTAGGAAGGCTCCTACACCTTCCTCGCCGCCACCCCCAGCAGATTCACCCGACCACAGGACTGCTCCGTCTGACGTGGACCCATCTCAGACTCCGGTCCATGAGCCTCAGGTCGCCGATCCTTCGCCCCACCAGACTCGGGTCACCGATCCTTCACCCCACCTGACTCGTGTCGCCGATCCTTCGCCCCACGTGAGTCCGGTCCCAGAGTCTTCATCCCAGAAAACTCCGGTCCTGGAGTCTTCTTCCCATGAGACTCCGGGGGCTAGTGGCCCTACTGATGGTAGCGAGGACACCTTTTCTGATGATAGCTACAGCGACGACGAGCTGGTTGAGAAGGGCAAGAAGGTCTACAAGCGTGGCTGTACAAAGCTCCCGCCCATGCCGACGACCCCCGACCAGAGGTGGTTGATTGCGCCTAATGGGTTGAAGTAAGTGCATTCACTATTTTTTAACCTTTTGCCTTCATTTTCCTTCAAATTAATATCTAATGCGTTGGCCTTGTCATACTGCATTGGCTGGGTACACCCCCGTGGTGTCCACAGGCCCAACCAGGTCCTTGGTGTGCTTTGCCGGGAGCACCTCCCTGGGTGGGTCACGTTGCCCGGTGAGGGCCAGGTTCCACATCTAGCACTGAGCTGGGAGCTGTACTCGGTTTCCCCGGCCCCGACGGAGGACGTGGTCGCCGGTGTCTTGTGTGAGAGGGTGGCCGACATTGTGTTCCATCGGTTTTGGGTAATTTCTCCTTTACAAAATTAAAAATAAACACTACCTACTGATTGTACTAATCAGTGTTGTCTTTTTTGATTGCAAACCTTCTACAGGGTTTCAGAAGGAGAGCAGGACGCCGCGTCTATGGTTGTCGAAACCGAGTGCAAGCGTCTACATCAGAACTTACGGCACGAGGCTCAGGTGCATGCCGTTCGAGACTACTACGCCTCGAAGGGTATTAGGAGGTCCAAGAAGAAGTGTCGCGAGAAGTTTCTGAGTAAGGAGAAGTACATGCAGGTAATTACCTATTCTTAAGGCCTTGAACTTAGTTTTCTTGATTTGATTCATCGGTGTAGCGCTGACATTTCTCTTGACTAACTTAGGTGTCCCCGAGATAGTGTGTGGATAAGATGGACTGTTGGGAGGCGTTGGTGGATGCGTGGTGCTCTCCCCAATGGCTAGTCGAACACCATAGGGCCAAGGATAAGTGCGACCAAATGGAAGGTGTGCCACACCATCAAGGGAGCACCAACCTGTTTGAGTACGGGGAGAACTGGGTATGTGGTTTGCTACATGATTCATGCAATTTCATTCTTCATGCTAGCATTTATCCCTTCCAAAATGATTTATATTAATATGCTTAATTAGTTAAAAAATGGCATAACTACCTTGGATAGTTCATTTATGACATAATTAGCTCTAAAATTACATAATAACCTTAGATAGTTGTATAAAATAACTAAATATGCTTTAGTTAGTTAAAAATGGCATACCTACCTAGGATAGCTAAATAATGACCTAAACTAATATTAGCTAGTTCATTTATGACATATTTAGCTCTAAAATGACATAATAACCTTAGATAGCTCTATAAAATGACTTAATATGCTTTAGTTAGTTAAAAAATGGCATAACTACACTCGATAGCTCAATAACGACCTAAACTAATCTCAGCTAGTTCATTCATGATATAATTAGCTCTAAAATGACATAATAACCTTAGATAGCTCTATAGAATGCCTAAATATGATTTAGTTAGCTAAAAATGGCATAACTAACTTGGATAGCTCAATAATGATATAATTAGCATACTTTGGTCAAAAATGGCATAATAATCTTGGTTACCTCCAAAATGACCTAAACTTAGCTTATTTCCTCGGAAATGACATAATAACCTTACTTAGCTCCAAAATGACCTATTTACATAGCAACATCATTCTTCATGCTAGCTTGAGCCCTTAACTAATATTTTGTTCCTCCCTCTCAGACGCACCACAACAAGAAGCCTGTGCCAAATCTGTTCGACCTCTGTGGCATGGCCCATACTGCCCCGTACAAGAAGGCGAAGCCATTCACGGAGTCTGACCTAGATCATCTAGAGAGCTTCACCAACATCTCCTCCCACCACAAGCTCGTGAAGTACAGAGACGAGGGGAAGGCGAGGAAAGGGGAGGACTTTAACCCGGGCCAGGATCCTTTTGATACAGAGACGGTGATGATATCTGGTGGTGGGAGGTCCCATGGATCCATAGCCATTGGTGATGGATTGATACATTGTCCTAGGACTCTCCCGCAGATCAAGAAGCGCCAGAGTAGCTCTGATCCTGAGATAACGCCTCGTGCACGGCCCATGGAGCTCGCCATGGCGGTTAGTTATACGGACACTCTCACCTTTCCTCCATTACATTGTGTGTGCGTTCGTCGATGATTACAATGCTAACGAGGAGTGGTGTGTTACAGGCCATGGTTGAGAAAGAGAGATTGAACACCCAGGCATTTTTGGAGGAGGCAAAAAGGGAGGCGGCGCAGAGGGAGAGGGAGCTGGAGGAGAGGACGGCTAAGCTGTTGGAGGAGGAGAGGAACTGGAATGAGGGGTCCAACCGGGCCCTATACCAGCTCATCGTGGTACGTGTCTCGTGTATATTAGCCCAATCATGCACATAATGTTCGCATTACTAACTAATATGACTGACTCGTGAGAACCAAATGTGCAGACCATGTGCAAGAAAAATGGTGAGCCCCCTCTGCTGATGCCCCAGATTGCTCCGGCGACCACGGTGAGTTTGATTTGAATGGTCGTTAGTTACTAGTATTCACATTTCAGTTTGCATCATGCTAAGGAGAAATTATTGGAAATGATCTTTGGTGCAGCATGGCTCCCGACAAGCATCGACCAATCCTTCTGCGTCTGGCAATGGTGGAACCCCGACCGGTCCTTCACCTCCGTCTGCCACTGGCACAGCCCCGACCATTCCTACACCTCCATGATAATGGCATTTTTCTTCTTATTTAGCATGTTTAGTCCATTTTTGACATAATTTAGCCTCTTTAGTCCACAAATGACATAATAAGATGAGGAAAATCAAGGAAGAGGAAGGAAAGAAGGAATATGAAGAAAAGAAGAAGAAGAATTTCTTCTTCTTTTCCTCCTCTTACTTGTTTTTATTCGTGAATGGCATAATAACCTTGCTAACCTCATAAATGTCATATACTTAGCTTGTTGTCCTGTAAAATGACACAATAAGCTTAGTTAGATCAAAAATGGCATAACTAGCTATAGGTTAGCTCAAAAATGACCAAATTTAGCTAGGTTAGCTCCAATATGATCCATTTAACCTATGTTAGCTCCAAAATGACCTATTTACCTAGCTTAGCTCGAAATTGACCTACACACTTAGCATTTTTAGCTACCTTAGCCCAAAAATGGCATTTTGCCTACATTAGTTAGAAAAGAAGAAGATAAATAATACGAGAGGGGAGAAATAAAGAGAAGATAAATTCTTCTTCTTCTTTTCGTCCTCTTCCTTTTCTTCTAGCTAGTCTTCTTCTTCTTCTTCTTCTTCTTCTAACTTTCATCTTTCCCAATTTGCAGATTTGCTTTACATGACGAAGCTTGGATTCATGGAGTGTACTATTCTTCTGGTGCTTTGTTGTTGTTTATGAAAACTTGTTTGGATATGTATGTCTATGGATATGTTGTTGGAAACTTGTTTCTGGTTTATGTATGTATATATGGATATGTTGGACTTTGTTGAACTATGTTGTTGGATATATATGTAGGATTTGATGAAATATGTTGTTGGACATGCTGTTATATGTTGTTGGACATGTTGGATATGTACGCATATATATCTGTGTGTGAAATCCTGTCAAATTAAATGGATTCAAATAAAAACAGGGGATATATAGCCTCTTTGTCGTCTGCCAGCGGACAGCAAAGAGCTTTGCCGTCTGATAGCAGACGGCAAAGAGGACACGTGGCAGCTACCTGTAGAAACTGGGAACACTGGCTGCCTATTTGGTCACTTTGCCGTCTGCCAGCTGACGGCAAAGAGGACTGAATCTTTGTCGTCTGCCAGCGGATGACAAAGTGACCAAATAGGACTGGCAAATAGGGCCAACTATGTCGTCCGCCAGCAGACGACAAAGACTCAAACCTCTTTGCAGTCAGCCGGCGGATGGCATAGCTGGCCACGTGGCAGCTTCTTAGTGCTGGCCAAGCTGAGCTCTTTGCCGTCCGTCAGCGGACGGCAAAGAGAGACGTTAACCCCCTAACGGCTCTCACCCCACTGTCGTCCATGATCTTTGCCGTCTGCTGGCCTCGGACGACGGACGTCACAATCCTTTGCCGTCCATTTCTAAGAAGCAGACGACAAAGATGGCCTTTGTCGACACTCATTCAGACGAACAGTTTGTCGTCTGCTGGCTGATGACAAAGGCTTTTGTCATCCAGCATGTAAGCCTTTGCCGTCCTCCATCGCGGACAGCAAAGAAGCTGATTCCAGTAGTGATACTCATCGTTTGAGCACAAGTGGGGTTACCACTTTTACATAAAGCATTGCTGTATTCACATCATTAGAGTTGCATTAGCTCAATTTTTAGAGCAAAGCTCCCCCTAGATGTTATATCCCCCCTAAGAGGGACAAACTAGCCTTGTGTTTCGTCGATGATGACTTCATGTAGATGTTGAAGATGTGAATGCTCAATGTTGATGTAGATCATTTGGAGCAATCCATTGGAGTGTCGCACTTTCAATACCTACATGGGTTAGTCCCACAAGGAACATACAAGGATATCCATAGACATAGAGTGAAACACACATATGATGATGTCCATGGAAGCATTAGGTTAGGTTACCTTGTCCCTTGTCTTACCAACAAGAGGGTTTGTGACTCCATGAACTAGTGCAAGATATGAAAGTTGATTTCACTTGTCCTCACCAAAAAGAATATGAGTGAAGTATGTTGGCAGAGTCACCCTCAAGAACTCTCTAGTTCTTCTTCTTTGGGATCCACATCAACTTGATGGGAATCCTTGGAGTTGTATATTCGTACTTGATGAAGTAGAACTTGATGTAGTCTTGGGAACCCACTTGACCATGGCTTAGGAGCTTCTTCAAATGAATCAATCTCTTCTTGAAGCTTGTCCTTGCCTTTTAGCTTGTGGTCTTGTGGTGGAATATCATCTTGAGCTTGTGTTCCCTTGAAAGAAGTGGGGTCATACTTCTCTTTTTGAGGAACAAACTTTGTCTTGGGGTATTGATCTTCTTCCCACTCAATTCCATTGGCATTGAACTTTCGTTCAAAACCAACACCTTGATTCTTCCGGTGCCTTCCTTGCTTGCGTACAATTTCCTCAAATTGCTTTCTTCCGGCAAGGCTCTTGTAATCACCTTTCTCTATAATTCCCAACTTGGCTAAGAGAATCATTAGTGGAATTAAGAGAACTACTAGAAGCAACAATTTTGGATTTAACATGATTATTGTTACTACTAGAGGAAGAATCTTTCTTATTCTTGTTGCTAGATTTTACTTGTGGCATATAAGTAGACAAGAGGAGATGTTTGGCAAGATAAGAACTCTTCTTTCGAAGATCATCATTGGTAGCTTTTAGGAACTCATGCTCCTGCTCTAAATTTAGCTTCTTGAAGCGTAGCTTCTCATGAGTTCTTTTGAGCTCTCTATGATCCCCTAGAGTTGTTCAATGAGCTAACTTAAGAGTGTTTAGTTCTTTAGTTAGACGCTCAATCTCCTTCTTATCATTGTCATTTGTTTCATCTTGAGTAGCATGAATACTAGCAATTTCATCATAGTTTTCATCACTAGTGTTGTCAAAAGTAAATCATCATCACCTAGCAAATCATCTTCATCACTATCGAAATCAACATACTCGGGGTGTGATACCTTATGGCCTTTAACCATGAAGCATCTTCCAATTCATTCATTTGGTGAGTCAAATATATCATAGGAGTTGGATGATACAAGTGCATAACCGGGAACACCTTCATCTTGAGTATATTCGAAGTCGGAGTGATAGCTTCTCTCGGAGTAGTTGTTGGATTCGGAACCGGATACCCATTCACCAACGTGATCTTGATGTCTTCATCTTGTGTAGCTCTTTGATGAATTGTCCTTCCTTTCTAAATCCTTGCTTCTACGAGAGGGTCTTCATTCATAATGATCATCTCTACTCCTTCTCTCTCTTGGTGGTGATTCATCTCTTTTACTTCTCCTTTTTGGTGAATCTTCTTCTTTCTTGTAGGGATCCGTACACTCATTGGAGTAGTGCCCGGGTCTTCCACAATTGTAGCAATTACGATCATGACTAGAAGATCTTTTGTCATTGTAGGATCTTTACTTGGAGCTTCTCTCTTTGCTTCTATTCTTGTAGAACTTGTTGAAGTTCTTCACCATTAAGCTCAATTCTTCATTGGAAACTTGTTTCTCACTTTATGTTGTAGGAGCATCACTTGAAGCTTTGTAGGCACCACTAGACTTGTTGTGGAGCTCTTCCTTATCCTTGAGTGACATCTCATGAGCAACAATTCTACCAATTACTTCCGTTGGCTGGAGATCTTTGTAATTGGGCATCATTTGGATCAAGGTGCACACGACATCATATTTTCCATCCAAAGCTCTTAAGATCTTCTTGATGCTGAATTTGCCGACCATCTCTTTGCTTCCTAAGCCAGCAATCTCATTTGTGATGAGAGCAAGCTAGAGTACATCTCAGCGACTCCTTCACCATCCTTCATCTTGAACTTGTCAAGTTGACTTTGAAGCACATCCAATTTGGATTCCTTGACGGACTCGGTACCTTCATGCATATCAACCAAAGTATCCAACATCTTCATTTCTTTTGCAGACACTTCATGATCTGGTTCTTTTCCATCCTCGAAGAAATTACCTTGCAAACCAATGCGCACAATAGCCCAAATGGCGGGGTTATGACCAAGAATATACATTTTCATCTTATGCCTCCAACTAGAAAAGTTAGTACCATCAAAGTAAGGACCCCTACGGTGGTAATTTCCCTCGCTAGACGCCATACTCTTCTAAGTTGTGAAACCAAGGTTGTGATCACCAAAGCTATGGAAATCAAGGAAAATGGAGACCAAAGCTCTGATGCCACTTGTAGGATCGAAAGTAGGTCTAGAGGGGGGTGATTAGACTACTTGACCAAATAAAAATCTAACATTTCCCAATTTTAGTTGTGGGCAGATTTTAGCAATTCACACAAGTCAAGCAATCAACCTACACATGCAATTCTAAGAGTGTAGCAGCGGAAAGTAAAACATTGCATATGAAGGTAAAGGGATGGGTTTGGAGAGTGCAAACGCAAATATGACATGGAGATTTTTGGCGTGGTTCTAATAGGTGGTGCTATCATACATCCACATTGATGGAGACTTCAACCCATGAAGGGTAACTGTTGTGCGAGTCCACAGAGGGCTCGACCGACGAAGGGTCCATGAAGAAGCAACCTTGGCCATCCCACCATGGCCATCGCCCACGAAGGACTTGCCTCACTCGGGTAGATCTTCATGAAGTAGGCGATCTCCTTGACCGTACAAACTTCTTGGTTCAACTCCAGAATCTTGTCGGAGGCTCCCAAGCAACACCTAACCAATCTAGGAGACACCACTCTCCAAAAGGTAATAGATGGTGTGTTGATGATGAACTCCTTGCTCTTGTGCTTCAAACGATAGTCTCCCCAACACTCAACTCTCTCTCACAGATTTGGATATGGTGGAAAGATGATTTGAGTGGAAAGCAACTTGGGGAAGGCTAGAAATCAAGATTCTTGTGGTTGTATAGGAATATCTTGATCTCAACACATGAGTAGGTGGTTCTCTCTCACAAAATGTAGGCTGGAAGTGTAGGCACGTTCTGATGGCTCTCTCACTTATGGAGACGGGTGGATGTGTATATATAGCCTCCACACAAAATCCAACCGTTACATACATTTGACCCAACTTGGTCAGACCGAATAGAAGAACTCGGTGAGACCGATTCAGTTCAAAATGTGAACGTTCGGAATCTCGGTGGGACCGACTGGAACAAATCAGTGGGACCGATGTGCTATGGTTAGGGCAAAACCTCATCTCGGTGGCGCCGATTGTGTGAACTCCGTGAGACCGATTTCAACAAAGAGCAAACAGAGAGTTGGTCAAGCAAACTCGGCATGGCCGATCGCTCATTTCAGTGATACCAAAATGTTACAAAAGGGAAAGAAAGAGTTTGCAAGGCCATCTCTGTGAGACCGAGATCCATATCAGTGTGACCGAGGTGTTAGGGTTTCTGGTAGTGGCTATGTCAAATTAACTCGGTGGCGCCAGATAGAAGATTTCGGTGGGGCCAAGTTTCACTTTGGGTTTTCGACATATTTGGAATGAGAAAGTGGTTGAGGGCTTTGGAGCAAGTAGACCATTAAGCAACACCTCATCCCCTTTTAGTTGTATTTGCTTTCCTATGGACTCAATGTGATCTTGGATCACTAAAATATAAATGAAGAGTCTTGAGCTTTTGCCAATATGTGTCCTTAGCATTTTGAGGGGTCGACATCTCTAGTCCATGCCATGCCATTCATTGAACCTTCTGAAATATTAGACTTGAATGGATATTAACTCAATGAGCTATATGTTGTTATGAATTACCAAAACCACCCAGGGATTAGTTGCACTTTCACTCCTCACCATCGCTTGAAGCGATAGAAATGTGCCTGAAATGGGAAGTATCCAACACACGATACCCTCCACGAAGATGTGTTAGAGCAGCGTAGGCATCATCGTGGACCGTCATATCAATGGTCACTCCAACACCATGAGCGGTGTGCAGCACAGTAGAGGATTTATCATCACGAGAGTAGAGGTGGACAATGGCACGGTACTGCTCCTGGTTAAAGACCCGGTACTGCTCGTACACGGTGTACTCAGGTGCCAGCGATAACCCACATAGTTCATCATCTCAGCTAGCGCATAGGTGATCCTGAGGCTCCAATGGCCGTCGTGTGGCACTGACCTGCCTCATGGGTTTCATCTGAAAGCAAATATGTTTCAAAGGAGTCAAATGAAAGTGCGTGTATTATTCAAAATACATTTCTAAGGAATAACTTTAGATTATCCGACTTTGGGGTGAATGCGGTTGCGAGATCCTAATGTTAGAGTTAGTAAATTTGTTTAACCAGAATGGAAGAGAGATCAGAGTCCTAGAGTATAGACGAGAAGTAAAAGATCCTAATACCACCAATGACGACGTGGGTCCGTAAGACACACAACAATGTTAGTAAAAGTTTAGCAATGTCTAGACTCGAGTTCGGCCAAGGTGTGTGCAAGGGGGATTCCTACAGGCAGTCGGCTCTGACACCAACTTGTGACACCCCCATTCAATCATACACTAATCATACATGAAAATGTGTACGATCAAGTCAGGGACTCACAGGAAGATATCACAACACAACTCTAAACATAAATAAAAGTCATACAAGCATCATATTACAAGCCAGGGGCCTAGAGGGCTCGAATACAAGTGCTCGAACATAAACAAGTTAGTGGAAGCAACAATATCTCAGTACAGACATAAGTTAACAAGGTGCCATAAGATGGCTAGCACAAACAGGGATACAGATCGAAGAGGCGCATGCATCTTGCCTGGGATCCTCCTAAACTACTCATGGTCGTCGGCAGCCTGAACGTAGTAGTAGGCACCCCCGGTGTAGTAGGAGTTGTCGAAGGTGGCGCCTGGCTCCAGGGCTCCAACATCTAGTTGTGATATCCGAGAAGAAAGGAAAAGGGGGAGAAGCGAGAGCAAAGCAACCATGAGTACTCATCCAAAGTACTCGCGACCAAGGATCTACACTACATATGCATCCGTATCAATGAAATGTGTAGTATCTATGGACTGAATTACAGAATGCCAGAATAAGCAGGGGAGGAGCTATTCCTATCGAAGACTACGCTTCTCGCAGCCTCCATCTTGAAGCATGTAGGAGAGAGTAGCTGGTAAGTTAACCAAGTAACATCGCATAGCATAAACGAACCCAACGATCCTCTCCTCGACACCCTGCAAGAGAGCGATCATTGGGTTGTATCTGGCACCGGAAAGGGTGTGTTTTATTAAGTATCCGGTTTAGTTGTCATGAGGTCAGAATACAACTCCAAGCGTCCTGTTATCACGGACACGACTATTCGAATATATCAACCTTCCCTGCAAGGGTGCACCACATTACCCGACACGCTCGATCACTCTGGTCAGATACACTTTCCTGGGTCATGCCCGGCCTCGGAAGATCAACACGTCGCAACCCTACCTAGGCTCAACGGAGAGACCAGCTCAACGGTCTAAATCCTAAGCGCGCAGGGGTCTTGGTCTCATCGCCCTTTGCACTCCTGCATGTTGTGAGGGAAGTTGGTGAGCAGACCTTGCAACCTCCATTACAAGGCAGTTACTTTACGCTGTCCAACCCGACGTGCGCTGCTCCATTGCTGACATCCGAAGAGCTTCGGCTGATACTACGACATTAGTTGCCCATAACTTGTCCCACATGGTGGTGAGTGCGTATAAGGCCAACGACAAACTCAGACAAATATTAAAAACTTATTAAGCAGGTTATTTGATGTAACCGCGGACACCGACCAGGGACCAGGCCCACCACTCCTCTGGGTGGTCTCAACCTGCCCTGTCGCTCCGCCACAAAGTAACACTCGGGGGCCACCGGAACCCAGGCCCACCACTACCTGGGTGGAACCACATGTCCCTTCAGCCCCCATATTCGAACAGTAACATAAGTATGTAATAGTATAAAGTATATACCCGTGATCACCTCCCGAAGTGATCGCGGCCCAGTAATATAGTGATCACCCACAAGTATAGGGGATTGCAACAGCTTTCGAGGGTAGAGTATTGAACCCAAATTTATTGATTCGACACAAGGGGAGCCAAAGAATATTCTCAAGTATTAGCAGCTGAGTTGTCAATTCAACCACACCTGGAAACTTAGTATCTGCAGCAAAGTGTTTAGTAGCAAAGTAATATGATAGTGATGGTAGCGGCAACAAAAGTAAAGACAGCAAAAGTAATGTTTTTTGTATTTTGTAGTGATTGTAACAGTAACAGCGGGAAAGTAAATAAGCGAGAACCAGTATATGGAAAACTCGTAGGCACCGGATCAGTGATGGATAATTATGCCGGATGCGGTTCATCATGTAACAGTCATAACATAGGGTGACACAGAACTAGCTCCAATTCATCAATGTAATGTAGGCATGTATTCCGTATAAAGTCATACGTGCTTATGGAAAAGAACTTGCATGACATCTTTTGTCCTACCCTCCCGTGGCAGCGGGGTCCTATTGTAAACTAAGGGATATTAAGGCCTCCTTTTAATAGAGAACCGGAACAAAGCATTAGCACATAGTGAATACATGAACTCCTCAAACTTTGGTCATCACTAGGAGTGGTCCCGATTATTTTCACTTCGGGGTTGCCTGATCATAACACATAGTAGGTGACTATAGACTTGCAAGATAGGATCAAGAACTCACATATATTCATGAAAACATAATAGGTTCAGATCAGAAATCATGCACTCGGGCCCTAGTGACAAGCATTAAGCATAGCAAAGTCATAGCAACATCAATCTCAGAACATAATGGATAGTAGGAATCAAAACCTAACAAAACTAACTCGATTACATGATAAATCTCATCCAACCCATTACCGTCCAGCAAGCCTACGATGGAATTACTCATGCACGGCAGTGATCATCATGAAATTGGTGATGGAGGATGGTTGATGATGGCGACAACGACGAATCCCCCTCTCTGGAGCCCCGGACGGACTTCAGATCAGCCCTCCCGAGAGGTTTTAGGGCTTGGCGGCGGCTCCGTATCGTAAAACGCGATGATTTCTTCTCCCTGATTTTTTTCTCTCCGAAAGCAAATATATAGAGTTGGAGTTGGCGTCGGAGGGCATCCAGGGGGGGCACGAGGTAGGGGCGCGCCCTAGGGGGGCGCCCCCCACCCTCGTGAACAGGGTGTGGGCCCCCTGGTCTTCATCTTTGGCGAGGATTTTTTATTATTTTTTCTAAGATGTTCCGTGGAGTTTCAGGTCATTTCGAGAATATTTTTTTTCTGGACATAAAACAACACCACTCAATTCTGCTGAAAATAGCGCCAGTCCGGGTTAGTTCCAGTCAAATCATACAAGTTAGAGTCCAAAACAAGGGCAAAAGTGTTTGGAAAAGTATATACGACGGAGACGTATCAACTCCCCCAAGCTTAAACCCTTGCTTGTCCTCAAGAAATTCAGTTGACAAACTGAAAGAAAGAAGAAAAACTTTTACAAACTCTATTTGCTCTTGTTGTTGTAAATATGTCAAGCCAGCATTCAAGTTTTTAGCATAGATCATAACTAACCACATTTGCAACAATTCTCAAGTCTCATAATTACTCATATCAATAGCATAATCAACTAGCAAGCCATAATAATAAATCTCGGATGACAACACTTTCTCAAAACAATCATAATATGATATAACAAGATGGTATCTCGCTAGCCCTTTCTGAGACTGCAAAACATAAATGCAGAGCACCTTTAAAGATCAAGGACTGACTAGACATTGTAATTCATGGTAAGAGAGATCCAATCATAGTGACACCCAATATAAATTAATAGTGATGAATGCAAATGAAAGATGTGCTCTCCAGCTAGTGCTTTTTAATAAGAGGGTGATGACTCAACATAAAAGTAAATGGATAGGCCCTTCGCAGAGGGAAGCAGGGATTTGTAGAGGTGCCAGAACTCGGTTTTGAAATAGAGATAAATTGTATTTTGAGTGGTATACTTTCATTGTCAATGTAACAACTAAGAGATGGCGATATCTTCCATGCTAAACACATTATAGGCGGTTCCCAAACAGAATGGTAAAGTTTATACTCCCCTCCACCAACAAGCATCATTCCATGGCTTGCTCGAAACAACGAGTGCCTCCAACATACATCAGGTCCCAGGGGGAGTTTTGTTTGCAATTAATTTTGATTTAGTTCACATAAAGCATGGGACTGGGCATCCCGGTGACCAGCCATTTTCTCGTGAGTGAGGAGCGGAGTCCACTTCTCTTGAGAATAACCCGCCTAACACGGAATATAAGGATAGCCTTGGTTGATACATGAGCTATTCGAGCATACAAAACAGAATGTTTATTTCAAGGTTTAGAGTTTGGCACATACAAATTTACTTGGAACGGCAGGTAGATACCGCATATAGGAAGGTATAGTGGACTCATCTGGAATAACTTTAGGGTTTAAGGGATTGGATGCACAAGCAGTATTCCCGCTTAGTACAAGTGAAGGCTAGCAAAAGACTGGGAAGCGACCAACTAGAGAGCGACAACAGCCATGTACATGCATTAAAATTAATAAACATTGGATGCAAGCATGAGTAGGATATAATCCACCATGAACATAAATATCGTGAAGGCTATGTTGATTTCGTTTCAACTACATGCGTGAACATGTGCCAAGTCAAGTCACTTAAATCATTCAAAGGAGGATACCACCCCATCATACCACATCATAATCATCCCAATAGCATGTTGGCACACAAGGTAAACCGTTATAACTCATAGCTAATCAAGCATGGCACAAGCAACTATGATCTCTAATTGTCATTGCAAACATGTTTATTCATAATAAGATGAGTCAAGAATGAGGGACTCATCATATTTACAAAAACAAAAGAGGTCGAGTTCATACCAGCTTTTCTCATCTCAGTCAGTCCATCATATATCATCATAATTGCCTTTCACTTGCACGACCGAACGGTGTGAATAATAATAAGAGTGAACGTGCATTGGACTAAGCTGGAATCTGCGAGCATTCAATAAACAGGAGAAGACAAGGCAATATGGGCTCTTGGTTAAATCAACAATAATGCATATAAGATGTGACGCCCCGAGACCGATGTGCCAGGTGTCTTCCAGTTTTTCGCTATTGTTGCCATGTCATTTGCGTGGGTGTTGCATTTTATCATGTCATCATGTGCATTGCATCATCATGTTTTCAAAACTTGCATCTGTCCCGGTCTCCCCGTTCCTTCCGTTGTCTGTTCTGAGTCCAGGCACACTTGCACGCGCCCGCGGCACGTCCGAAATATTATTTTATAAGTGGCCGGAAAAATGTTCTCGGAATGGGATGAAAGTTGGCGTGCGGTGTTGTTTTGTTGTCAGTAGACCGCCTGCCAAGTTTCATCGCATTTGGAGTCCGTTTGACGCCCCAACGGATAACTATAGCGGCAGTATAGCCGGTCTTTTCGTCGGTCGTTTTTGGTCTCCGGAAACCGTGCCGGGCTGCATCTCTCCCCTCTTCTCTCAGACCAACCCGCTCTTCACAATTCGTCAGGCCCAACCTAGACTCTCTCGTCAGTCCGCGGACCCCTCGCGCGTGTCCGAAACTGTCCCGAACCTGACCCGGACAGTCATCACCGTTGGGTCCGTAACATCCCCAAACATCTACAAAACATCACCGTTTCCTTGTTTGGACTTTCTAACCTATAGATTCTCAACCGTCCGATTCTAATCGAATGATCCAACTTCCATCTTTTCCCATATATATAGTCTACCCCTAGTCTATTTTGGACCTAACCCTATTTCCTAGGGATCCTCCCCAGCCGCCACCACTACACTCCATCCCATCACCCAGATCCATCGCCACCCACCTCCTCTGTTTCTGTGTCTGACCAATCCCGCTCCTCCTGTTTTGATCCCCGAGCAGATCGAGCCAGCAGTCCCCGCCGGCAAAGAGCAGCAGCACCAACTTGACCTCCCCGTGAGCCGCCACTGATCCAGGCCGACCTCATCCCTCGCGCCCCTCTCTCCCTTCTTATCCTTCCTCTGGTTTCTTTCTCTCAATCCTCTCTCTCTCTTCTATTTCCATGGACAGGAGCTCGCCGCCGCATGGTTCTGCCTACGCCGATGTTCAAAGTTACCCGTGGAGCCTGGATCTGGTCCTCCACACGCCAGATCCATCCATTTTCCCGTGCCCGTTTTGCATCGTCCCAGCGACGCTCGTCACCACGACGCCTCCTTCGCTCGACCCGTGCGACCGCTCCTCTACCTCATCCCAGGTCGCCCCGTCATGGTCTTGTCTCCGGCCGAAGCTGTCCATCCCCGACGCCTCCTCCACGTCGTTCTCCGCCGGCCATGAACCCAGCCGCCGCCATCTTCTTCACTAAGGTCCGCCGATGCCGTGAGTCCCGCTGCCGCCTGCTTCCTCTCGTCAGGGACGAACGAGCGTTGACCGCGCCTCCAGCGCATCGGCAGCAAGGCCCACCTCCAGCGCCATTGTGGGCCGCGTGAGCAAGGCCTAGCCCAGCCGCTGCTAGAACCAAACCGCACCACAGGACGGGCCAAGCCCATGGGTGAGCTCCCCACAACCTTCGCTATTTGGCGCCATGGGCGTGTGATAGTCATGTTGCGCCTATTACCCTGTTGGCCCGTTTGCTCAGTTTCAGCCCGTAATGTTTTTTTTCAGTTCTACGAATTTAGTATTTATTCCAGGGAACTGCAGTTTTATAGAAAAACCCTCCATGTTCATTCATTTAATATCTCACAAACCGTGCATCGGATTAAAATAAGTTATATATGAAAAATGCTTGGAATCTTTTCTAGTTTCGTAATACCCAACTTTCAACCATGGTTGAAATGTTTAACTTGCTGTTTGCATCAATTTTCTCATAGGCCATGTTAAAATGATTTAATTCATAACTAAATAACCGTAACTTGGATTTTAATAAACTTTATATGTAAATGGGGTAGAATTTTGCCTAGTTTAACATGGTGGCTTTACTTTGCATGTTTAATAACTCTAAAATTGTGTTTAGGGCAGAACAGTACCATAACCAAAATATGCACATGAGGAGTTTCCGGACTTGTTGTTTGTTGTTTCCGGCCTCATTTAAACTTGACTAGATAGGTAGTTTTCTTTGCTTCACCCTCTTGCCATGTTTAACAACATTAAATATTGTTGGGTACATAAACAAGATCGAACTTAATAAGTCATGTGGTGTTTCGTCAATATGCAACGGAGTTAAATATTGAGCTCCACTTAATTTGTAGGATTGCTTGTGCACTTTGCCATGCCATGTATCTTTAAATCGGACATGCATCATATTTGGTTGTGCATCATGTCATGCTTATGTGGTGGTTGTTTACTATGGTGTTTGCTTCTTTCTGGTATTGCTTCTTTGGGTTGGTTCCGATAACGTCGCGTTTGTGAGGATCCGTTCGACTACGTCCGGTTGTCTTATTCATGGACTCATTCTTCTTCCTTGTGGGATTTCAGGCAAGATGATCATACCCTCGAAATCACTTCTATCTTTGCTTGCTAGATGATCGCTCTTTTGCTATGCCTATGTTGCGATACCTACCACTTGCTTATCATGCCTCCTATATTGTTGAACCAAGCCTCTAACCCACCTTGTCCTAGCAAACCATTGTTTGGCTATGTTACCGCTTTGCTTAGCCCCTCTTATAGCGTTGTTAGTTGCAGGTGAAGATTGAAGTTTGTTCCTTGTTGGAACATGGAGATGTTCTTCCTTGTTGCAACATGGTTACTTGTTGGGATATCACGATATATCTTATTTAATTAATGCATCTATATACTTGGTAGAGGGTGGAAGGCTCGGCCTTATGCCTGGTGTTTTGTTCCACTCTTGCCGCCCTAGTTTCCGTCATATCAGTATTATGTTCCCGGATTTTGCGTTCCTTACGCGGTTGGGCTATTATGGGAACCCCTTGACAGTTCGCCTTGGATAAAACTCCTCCAGCAATGCCCAACATTGGTTTTACCATTCGCCACCTAGCCACTTTTTTCCTTGGGTTTTGCGGACTCAAGGGTCATATTTATTTTAACCACCCCGGGCCAGTGCTCATCTGAGTGTTGGTCTAAACTAGAGCCCTGTGCAGCACCCCCTCAGGGAAACTCGAGGTTTGGTTTTAGTTGTATGGAGCGCTCATCTGAGTGTGCCCTGAGAACGAGATATGTGTAGCTCCTATCGGGATTTGTCGGCACATTCGGGCGGTGTTGCTGGACTTGTTTTATCATTGTCGAGGTTGTCTTGTAGAACCGAGATAACGAGTCTGATCGGAATGTCTCGGGAGAAGGTATATCCTTCGTTGACCATGAGAGCTTGTGATGGGCTAAGTTGGGACACCCCTGCAGGGATTTGAACTTTTGAAAGTCGTGTCCGCGGTTATGGGCAGATGGGAATTTGTTAATGTCCGGTTGTAGAAAACCTGAAGTTGACCTTAATTAAAATACATCAACCGCGTGTGTAACCGTGATGGTCTCTTTCCGGCGGAGTCCGGGAAGTGAACACGGTGTTGGAGTTATGTTTGACGTAGGTTGTTATAGGATCACTTCTTGATCATAGTTTCTCGATCGTGCTTTGCCTTCTCTTCTCGCTCTCATTTGCGTATGTTAGCCACCATATATGCTAGTCGCTTGCTGCAGCTCCACCTCATCCTTTTACCTTACCCATAAGCTTAAATAGTCTTGATCACGAGGGTGCGAGATTGCTGAGTCCCCGTGGCTCACAGATACTTCCAAAACCAGCTTGCAGGTGCCGATGAGTCCGTGCAGATGACGCAACCAAGCTCAGGAGGAGCTCGACGAAGATCTTGTCCTTTATGTTGTTTCATTCTAGTTGATCAGTAGCGAAGCCCAGTTGGGGTCGATCGGGGATCTGTGTAGCTTTTGAGGTAGTCTTCTTCCATTTTGGTTCCGTAGCCGGACCTTGATTGTATTTGAATGATGTAATGCTTTAGTCATGTATTGTGTGAAGTGGCGATTGTAAGCCAACTATGTAACTCTGTCCCTTATGTATTACATGGGTTGTGTGAAGATTACCTCACTTGCGACATTGCTTTCAATGCGGTTATGCCTCTAAGTCGTGCTTCGACACGTGGGAGATATAGCCGCATCGAGGGCGTTACATAAGAGCCACTTCAACAATTTAAATATGGTCTTCTCCTACTGACCCCCAAAGAAAAGAAAATAAATAAAACTATTTACATGGGAAAGCTCCCAACGAGCGAAAGAAGAACGGGAAATATTTTGGGGTTTTCTTTTTAATTATTACTACTACAGCAGAAAAATAAACTACTACATTTTTTTTTGGTTTTTCTTAAGGTTTAACAAACACACAAGAAGAAGGCAGGAAAAAGAAAATAAACTAGCATGGATATTACAGTGAAAAAGTATGAGCACCGACATCTAGCAATGAGTGTGAATGTCGGTGAGAAATACATACTCCCCCAAGCTTAGGCTTTTGGCCTAAGTTGGTCTATAGCCACGGCTGGCCTGGTTGATATCCATAATAATAGTTGTTGGGGTCGTACTATGACGAAGAATAGTTGGGATCATACTGATATGCAGTGGTTATCGCCTGCTGAGCTGCAGCGTGGAGTCGAGCTGCCTCCGCTCTCCTCTCGTACTCTTCTGCCTCCTCTCTGGTAATAACATATCTTCTTTTTGTCCGTGAATCAAAGAAGTCAGGAGCAGGGAGAGTAATACGGAAAACACGTCGTTTATCAAAAATTAAACGATATAAGAGAGGTGATTCAGGCCTCTCGACAAACTGGCGCGAAGCCATAGAGTCATAATCTATGCAGGAGGCAACTCCGTATCACCCTCACGAATGTCTATCTCAAGAAAATGAGCTAAGCGGGTTGCATAAATTCCTCTGAAGAAATCTCCATTATGTCTATTATGATGCAACCTACGAGCTACAATGGCTCCCATATGATAAGATTGGTCTCCTAACACAACACTCCTAAGAATGCTAAGATCAGGGACACACATGTGACATGCTTCATCCTTAGCATTTATGCATCTACCGATGAAGAGAGCAAAATAATGTATAGCAGGAAAGTGAATGCTCCCTATGGTAGATTCCCCCAGAGTTATACTAGCAAGAAAGTTTCTAAATTCAGATTTAGGGGGATCCCAAACACTACCCCATGATGGAAGTTTGCAAGCGGAAGTGAAATCCTCTGAGTCCATGGTATAAGATTTGTCATAGAGATCAAACATGACTGAAGGAGAATTACGCGAAGATGAATACTCAAACCTCCTCACAAAGGAACTTGTGAGATCATGATACTGGGGCATTTGTTAGCCTCAAAATCCTTAATACCGGCATTGCGCAAATATGCTTTGAATTCTTCTTTAATTCCCGCACGGTCCATAAAATTTTCCGACGGCCATTCACAAGGCCGTACTGGAGCGTCTCTTGGTGGATCCTCGTCAGGATCGTGTATAGCAATCCTGGGTCCTTGCTTCTTAGAGGAACCACCTTGGAACATCTTCCTAAGCATATTGTTTTTCTTCGAAAAATTCTGAAATTTTTAGTAACTTCAAACAAAAGTAAACCAACTTCAATAATATTGATAGCAACTACTCCTACAAGTGCCTAGAGCCTATATCAAGTATTAGAACTACTTGGAACCATATAAATTTGACATGCAAGCTCAAGAACATGGTCACCTATGCAGCACAAATTTGCAAAGAATAAAGCACTAGAACAAAAACTAATTGGACCAATGGAGGAGTCACATACCAAGGAACAATCTTCCCAAGCAGTTTTGCGAGAGGTGCTTTGAGCAAGGAGATTGAAAATCACAACAAAAGTGGCTGGAACTCATGCTTGAGTTGGTTTTTCGGGTTTGTGTGAGACAGAGGAAGAAGATGGGTGCTGGGATAAGTGGAGGAGGGCCATAGTGCGCCCACGAGGCAGGGGGCGCGTCCTAGAGGGGGGGGGGACGCGCCCACCACCCTCGTGGCCAGGTGGCAGCTCCTCCCGCGGTAATTTTTGCACAGTAAATCCTCAAATATTCCCGAAAAAATCATATTAAATTGGCATGTCATTCTGAGGACTTTTATTTTCGGGATATTTTTACATTGCATAGATAAGTCAGGAAACAGACAGAAAAATACTATTTTTACTTTATTTAATATAAATAACAGAAAGTAAAAGTGGGGTCCAGAATGTTGTGCTTCTAGTTTCATCCATCTCATGCTCATCAAAAAGAATCCACTAACAAGGTTGATCAAGTCTTGTTAACAAACTCATTCCGATAATCATGAAACCGGAGAAATTTCGAATAGCACTAAGTTACCTCAACGGGGATATGCACATCCCAAATAATAAGTATATCATATTTCTTATTGACAATAGGAAGAGGAAATTCAAAACCTCCAATTATAATCGATGGAATTTTTCCAATGGAGTTGATACTATGAACTTGAGGTTGTTTCCTCGGGAAGTGTACCGTATGCTCATTACCATTAACATGAAAAGTGACATTGCCTTTGTTGCAATCAATAACAACCCTTGCAGTATTAAGAAAAGGTCTTCCAAGAATAATAGACATACTATCATCCTCGGGAATATCAAGTATAACAAAGTCCGTTAAAATAGTAACATTTGCAACTACAACAGGCACATCCTCACAAATACCGATAGGTATAGCAGTTGATTTATCAGTCATTTGCAAAGATATTTTGGTAGGTGTCATCTTATTCAAATCAAGTCTATGATAAAAAGAGAGAGGCATAACACTAACACCGGCTCCAAGATCACATAAATTAGTTTAAATATAATTTCTTTTAATGGAGCAAGGTATAGTAGGTACTCCGGGGTCTCCAAGTTTCGTTGGTACCCCCCCCCCCCTTTAAAAGTATAATTTGCAAGCATGGTGGAAATCTCAGCTTCCGGTATCTTTCTTCTATTAGTAATGATATCCTTCATATATTTAGCATAAGGATTTGTTTTGAGCACATCAGTTAATCGCATACGCAAAAAGATAGGCCTAATCATTTCAGCAAAGCGCTCAAAATCCTCATCATCCTTTTTCTTGGATGGTTTTGGAGGAAAAGGCATGGGTTTCTGAACCCAAGGTTCCCTTACTTTACCATGTTTCCTAGCAACAAAGTCTCTTTTATCATAACATTGATTCTTTGATTGTGGGTTATCAAGATCAACAGCAGGTTCAATTTCTACCTCATTGTCATTACTAGGTTGAGCATCATCATGAACATCATCATTAATATTTTCACTAGGTTCATGTTCATTACCAGATTGTGTTTCAGCATCAGACATAGAGATATCATTTGGATTATCAGGTGGTTCAGCAAATAGGTTCACTAGAAGTTTGCACAGTTCTATCAATTTTCTTCTTCTTCTTTTTAGAAGAACTAGGAACATCAATATTATTTCTTTGAGAACCTTGCTCGATTCTCTTAGTGTGGCCTTCAGGATACAAAGGTTCCTGAGTCATTCTACTAGTTCTAGTATCCACTCTAACACCATAATCATTTTTCTTACTATTCATTTCATCAAGCACTTCTTTTTTAGCCTTAAGTATTTGTTCTACCTGAGTAGTAACCATAGAAGCATGTTTGCTAACAAGTTTAAGTTCACCTTTAATATTAGCCATATAATCACCCAAGCGTCTAATCATATAAGCATTTTCTTTTAATTGTCTACCAAAATAAGCATTGAAGTCGTCTTGCTTAAGCATAAAGTTATCAAACTCATCCAAGCACTGACTAGCAATTTTAGTAGGAGGGACTTCAGCTTTATCATATATATAGAGTGAATTTACCTTTACTACCTGTGTCGGGATATCAGGATCAGGAGGTTCTTCAGTAAATAAAGAATTGAGATGATATGTTTCTTCAACAGGCAGTATATTAAGACCATGTATTTCTTCAATAGGAGGTAAATTCTTAACGTCTTCAGCTTTAATACCTTTCTCTTTCATAGATTTCTTTGCCTCTTGCATATCTTCGGGGCTGAGGAATAGAACACCTCTCTTCTTCGGAGTTGGTTTAAGAATAGGCTCAGTAATTGGATCAGGAGCTGGCTCAGGAGGTGCCCAATTATTTTCATTTGGCAACATATTATTCAATAGAATTTCAGCTTCATCCGGTGTTCTTTTCCTGAAAAGAGAACCAACACAACTATCCAGGTAATCTCTAGAAGCATCGATTAGTCCATTATAAAAGATATCAAGTATTTCTGGTTTCTTAAGAGGATGATCAGGCAAAGCATTAAGTAACTTGAGAAGCCTCCCCCAAGCTTGTGGGAGACTCTCTTCTTTAATTTGCACGAAGTTGTATATTTCCCTCAAAGCAGCTTGTTTCTTATGAGTAGGGAAATATTTAGCAGAGAAGTAATAAATCATATCCTGGGGACTACGCACACAACTAGGATCAAGAGAATTAAACCATATCTTAGCATCACCCTTTAATGAGAACAAAAATATTTTGAGTATATAGAAGTAACGCGATTTCTCATCATTAGTGAACAGGGCAGCTATATCATTTAACTTAGTAAGATGTGCCACAACCGTTTCAGATTCATAGCCATAAAACGGATCAGATTCAACCAAAGTAATTATATCAGGATCAACAGAGAATTCATAATCCTTATCAGGAACACATATAGGTGAAGTAGCAAAAGCAGGGTCGGGTTTCATTTAATCTCTAAGTGATTCTTTGTTCCATTTAACTAATAACCTCTTAAGCTCATATCTATCTTTGCAAGCTAAAATAGCGGGAGAAGATTCCATATCAAAAAGATAGCCCTAAGGAATAACAGGCATATTTTCATCATCACTATCATCATCGTATTTAGATTCAATAATTTCTATTTCTCTAGCCCTAGCAATTTGTTCATCAAGAAATTCACCAAGGGACACCGTAGTGTCAGGCGTAGAAGCAGTTTCATCATAAGTATCATGCATAGCAGAAGTGGCATCATCAATAACATGCGACATATCAGAACAAATAGCAGAAGCAGGTGTAGGTGTCGCAAACTTACTCATAGCAGAAGGTGAATCAAGTGCAGAGCTAGATGGCAGTTCCTTACCCCCCCTCGTAGTTGAGGGATAGATCTTGGTTTTTGGATCTCTCAAGTTCTTCATAGTGTCCAGCAGAGATAAATCCCAAGTGACTCAAAGAATAGAGCTATGCTCCCCGGCAACGGCGCCAGAAATTGGTCTCGATAACCCACAAGTATAGGGGATCACAACAGCTTTCGAGGGTAGAGTATTCAACCCAAATTTATTGATTTGACACAAGGGGAGTCAAAGAATATTCTCAAGTATTAGCAGCTGAGTTGTCAATTCAACCACACCTGGAAACTTAGTATCTGCAGCAAAGTCTTTAGTAGCAAAGTAATATGATAGTGGTGGTAGCGGCAACAAAAGTAAAGACAGCAAAAGTAATGTTTTTGGTATTTTGTAGTGATTGTAACAGTAACAGCGGGAAAGTAAATAAGCGAGAACCAGTATATGGAAAACTCGTAGGCACCGGATCAGTGATGGATAATTATGCCGGATGCGGTTCATCATGTAACAGTCATAACATAGGGTGACACAGAACTAGCTCGAATTCATCAATGTAATGTAGGCATGTAGTCCGTATATAGTCATATGTGCTTATGGAAAAGAACTTGCATGACATGTTTTGTCCTACCCTCCCATGGCAGCGGGGTCCTATTGGAAACTAAGGGATATTAAGGCCTCCATTTAATAGAGAACCAGAACAAAGCATTAGCACATAGTGAATACATGAACTCCTCAAACTATGGTCATCACCGGGAGTGGTCCCGATTATTGTCACTTCGGGGTTGCCGGATCATAACACATAGTAGGTGACTATAGACTTGCAAGATAGGATCAAGAACTCACATATATTCATGAAAACATAATAGGTTCAGATCTGTAACGCCCTGAGACCGATGTGCCAGGTATCCTCCAGTTATTCGCTGTTGTTGCTTTGTCATTTTCTTGCGTGTGGCATCTTGTCATGTCATCATGTGCATTGCATCATCATGTTTTCAAAACTTGAATTCGTCCGGGTTTCCCAATTCCTTCTGTTGTCCGTTCTGAGCCCAGACACACTTGCACGCGCCCGCGGCATGTCCGAAATATTTTTTTAAGTGGCCGGAAAATGTTCTCGGAATGGGATGAGATTTGGTGTGCGGTTTTGTTATGTTGTCAGTAGACCGCCTGCCAAGTTTCATCGCATTCAGAGTTTGTTTGATGCTGCAACGGATAACTATAGCGGCAGTATAGCCGGTCTAACGTCGGACGTTTTCGGTCTCCGAAAACAGTCGCCGGGCCTCTCCTCATCTCTCTTCTCAGCCCTTTGCCTTCTGCACTACCTCTCACCGCCAGGACCTACCTAACCTCTCTCGTCAGTCCGTGGACCTCCTCCTGCGCGCGTCCGAAATCTGTCCTGGACCCGACTCGGTCTGTCGCTACTGTTGTGTCCGGATCATCCCCGAACATCTACAAAACATCTCCATTTTTCTGTTTGGTCTCCCTAACCTATTTATTCGCGACCGTCCGATTATGATCGGAGGGACGAGTTAGCCCCTAACCAAACCCACTTGCTATATATTAGCCTAACCTAGACCAAAACCCTAATAACTAGGGATCCATCCCACCGCCGTCACTCACTTCCTCGGATTCCACGCCGAACCAATCCCTGCACCTCTCTCGATCCAAACCTCCACCAACCAGATCCACCCCGCAGACGAATGCCTCTGCATCACCCATCGCCCGAGCCAGCTGAGGGCCTCGTCCCCGAGCCAAGTTCGCGCCCTGGCCCGTTAAGTTCGCGCCCCGGCCCCGGTCTGGACCGGATCTCCTCTACTCCGTCGCCCCACCTACCGGATCTGCCCCTTCCCCGCCGTCCGCCGGCGTCCTGCTTCTCTGGAGCTGCAGCGCCGTCCCCAGCTTCACGAATGACCGAGCGCCCCTGCGTTGACCTACCTCCTTGTTCGTCTGGAGCACCAGCGACAGATCGCACCCAGGCCTAGCGCGAGTCCCAGCTGCGCACCCCCCTGTCGGCCTCCCTCTTCCCACCGAACCGGGCCGAGCCCATGGTGAGAGAAGATCTAGCCCGAGCTTCCCTGCACTGTTGGGCCGCCTAAGTTTCGGCCCGCGTGTTTTTTTTCAGCGTCTGTGAATTTTGTGTTTATTCCAGAGATAGTAGTTTTTGCAGAAAACCCCCTAGACTTCATGCATCTAATAACTAATTAACCGTGCATCGGATCTAAATAAATTATATATGAAACTTGGTTAGAATTTTCTCTAGTTTCATAATTTACAACTTTCATCTATGTTTTAAATGTTTAAAATGCTGGTTGTTTAAATTTGCTAAAATGATTTAATTCATAACTAATTAACCGTAGCTCGGTTCTAAACAAACTTTATATGTAAATGGGGTAGAAAAATGCCTAGTTTAACATGGTGCTTTCATCTTGCATGTTTAACAACCCTAAAATTGTGTTTAGGGCAGAACAGTACCAACCCTAATATATGCATATGAGGAGTTTCTGGACTTGTTGTTTTGTTGTTCCGGCCTCATTTAAACTTGCCTAGATTAGATAGTTTCATCATGCTTCACCTCTTGCCATGCTAACAACATTTAATCTTGTTGGGTACGTAAACGAGAGAGAACTAAATAAGTCATGTGGTGTTTTCTTCAATATGCAACTCCATTGCATAATGAGCTCCACTTAATTTGTAGGATTGTTTGTGCTCTTTGCCATGCCTCATTAAATTGGACATGCATCATACTTGTTTGCGCATCGTGCCATGCTTATGTGGTGGTTGTTTACTATGTTGTTTGCTTTCTTTCCGGTGTACTTCTTCTCGGTAATCCGGTAACATCATGTTTTGAGGATTCGTTCGACTACGTCCGTTTGTCTTCTTCATGGACTCATTCTTCTTCCTTGCGGTATCTCAGGAAAGATGACCATACCCTCGAAATCACTTCTATCTTTGCTTACTAGTTGCTCACTCTTTTGCTATGCCTATGTTGCGATACCTACCACTTGCTTATCATGCCTCCCATATTGTTAAACCAAGCCTCTAACCCACCTTGTCCTAGCAAACCGTTGTTTAGCTATGTTACCGCTTTGCTCAGCCCCTCTTATAGCGTTGTTAGTTGCAGGTGAAGATTTGAAGTTTCTTCCTTGTTGGAACATGGTTATTTTGTTGGGATATCACAATATCTCTTATTTAATTAATGCATCTATATACTTGGTAAAGGGTGGAAGGCTCGGCCTTATGCCTGGTGTCTTGTTCCACTCTTGCCGCCCTAGTTTCCGTCATATCGGTGTTATGTTCCCGGATTTTGCGTTCCTTACGTGGTTGGGTTATAATGGGAACCCCTTGATAGTTCTCCTTGAATAAAACTCCTCCGGAAATGCCCAACCTTGGTTTTACCATTTGCACTAACAACCTACCACCTTCCCT
>NC_041384.1:410769739-410806408 GCF_002162155.2 Triticum dicoccoides
AGTGCTTCTCTAAGTCTTGGTCCGAACCGAACTGCCTACGGGGCCACCTCGGGGAAACTTGAGGGTTGATTTTACTCGTAGCTAGTCTCATCTGAGTGTGCCCTGAGAACGAGATATGTGCAGCTCCTATCGGGATTTGTCGGCACATTCGGGCGGTGTTGCTGGTCTTGTTTTACCATTGTCGAAATGTCTTGTAACCTAGATGTCGAGCCTGATTGGATTGTCTTGGGAGAAGGAATATCCTTCGTTGACCATGAGAGCTTGTGATGGGCTAAGTTGGGACACCCCTGCAGGGATTTGAACTTTTGAAAGCCGTGCCCGCGGTTATGGGCAGATGGGAATTTGTTAATGTCCGGTTGTAGAAAACCTGAAGTTGACCTTAATTAAAATACATCAACCGCGTGTGTAACCATGATGGTCTCTTTCTGACGGAGTCCGGGAAGTGAACACGGTGTTGGAGTTATGCTTGACGTAGGTTGTTCTAGGATCACTTCTTGATCATAGTTGTTCGACCGTGCTTTGCCTTCTCTTCTCGCTCTCATTTGCGTATGTTAGCCACCATAAATGCTAGTCGCTTGCTGTAGCTCCACCTCATACCTTTTACCCTTCCTATAAGCTTAAATAGTCTTGATCACGAGGGTGTGAGATTGTTGAGCCCCCGTGACTCACAGATACTTCCAAAACCAGTTTGCAGGTGCCGTTGAGACGTGCAGGTGACGCAACCAAGCTCAAGGAGGAGCTCGATGAAGACCTTGTCCTTTGTGTTGTTTTGTTCCAGTTGATCAGTAGTGGAGCCCAATTGGGGTCGATCGGGGATCTGTGTAGCATTTGGGGTAGTCTTCTTTTATTTCGGGTTCCGTAGTCGGACCTTGATTGTATCTGGTTGATGTAATGCTTTATTCTTGTATTGTGTAAAGTGGCGATTGTAAGCCAACTATGTATCTCTTTCCCGTATGTATTACATGGGTTGTGTGAAGATTACCTCACTTGCGACATTGCTTTCAATGCGGTTATGCCTCTAAGTCGTGCTTCGACACGTGGGAGATATAGCCGCATCAAGGGTGTTACAAGTTGGTAATCAGAGCCTTCCCCGACTTAGGAGCCCCCTGCTTGATCGAATCGCTGGCGTTATTGAGTCTAGAACAAATGTTTTGAGACATTTAGGATTATATATATCGGAGAGTTAGGAATTCGTTTTACTCCTCAGTCCCTTCGTCGCTCTGGTGAGGCATCCTGACGTAGAGTTTTGACTCTTCTCTTCTCAAATTTCACTAAATTGTTTTTTAGGATCACGCGGGTATCTTGGAATCGTTCCGATGGTTTTGTGACGAGAACATTGTTCTTGGTGCCTCATGTCATTTAGGGGTTGTGGCAGTGTCCCGGGGAGTTGCGCTCCGAGGTGTTGTCGTCACAATTTTATCGTTGCAGTTCTGGAATACCTGAGTTTAGTTTCGCCGACATCGAAAATCTCTTTTATGCAGTTGTTGGTGAGATAACCTCGACGCCACCCAGTACTGGGGCGGGAGTTCGGGAGTATTTCCATAACTCGTATAACGGATGCTTTTCGAAGGTTGAGGTAACGATTTCTAAAGGTTTCTTGGTTATGTGTTGAAGGATGGATACAGCTAGATGTAGGATTTGCTAGTTTTGGGTGAGATATTATGCTTCCCCTGTATCCCCAACACCTGATTGCATAACCGGAAAATTTCGGGAGTTTATAAGTGGGAATTCAAGTAGCTCTTAGGATATCTTCCCGTCTGATGTATGATATGAAATTGGGGTTCGACGTCTAGTGGTCCGCCTATCCACGGTTGGTTTTACAGTGGTCTCGTTGTGTCTTAAAGAGTCCTTGGCTATGCCAACTCGGGGACGCTTCGTATGTCATGTGCACTGCCTTGTACATGATGGTGCTGTACGATCGAGCCCGTGTAGGCCCCACCAGGAAAACTTCGGATGAAATCTCTATCATATGTTTGTTCCGGCTTATTCTGCAAGCCAATCCTTTGTTTTTGTTTTGAGTTGTGGTATTCGAGTTGCTTCAAAGTCAAATGTTGAATTCCATACCTTTTCCTAAGCGGTGTTCTCATACCCCATTGTGAACACTAATCCTTCTTGATAATCGAGATTGTCATGCCAATCCTTTTCACCGGTGTGTTTCTCTTCAAGTGGATCCGATCATTGCAACATCCGGAAGATCAAGTATCAGTTCTTCTCAACGGTGTTTGTTTCATCCGTCCCCAAGTTGCCTTTCTTTTCCCGCCCACCCACCCTTTTTCTTCAAGGAATCCAATGTTTTAATCAAGTATCCTTTATATTCTTGTGAAGTCTCTCCATTCCTTTTCCGTCAATGTTCTTATCCGGTGATTCTCAGGAAGATTCTAATGGAGCTTCAAGTTCGTCATTCATCATTCTTTTCATCTCCGATGAATTCAATTCAAGCTTTGTCAATTATATCCTTTCCTCGTTTCAAATACTTTCTCATGCCGGTACACCTGTTAATCATCCATTTCTCGCTATTCAATTATTCCGGAGTGCTAAAGATATCTCAGAAGGATCGTCTTGTCATTCAAGATCCGTTAATCCTATTTTGAGGATGTTTATCTCATTCAAGCCTTTTAATTCAACCGTTGCATTCTCTCTTTTAAATCGTTCTACGGTGTTTATTTTGAGTGGGCCCTAACCCACAGGTCTTTTTCCAGGATCTTACCTGACTCTTCCTATTCTCCCGGAGTTAGTCTCAAATTCATTTCCAAGTTTGACGTAAGAATGCGTTATCATCAGTCA
This sequence comes from Triticum dicoccoides, assembly GCF_002162155.2. Taxonomy (NCBI): domain Eukaryota; kingdom Viridiplantae; phylum Streptophyta; class Magnoliopsida; order Poales; family Poaceae; genus Triticum; species Triticum dicoccoides. The sequence goes on from NC_041384.1 coordinate 410,772,524, forward strand.
AATGCCATTCTCCTTGATCTTCCAAATTCTTTTCATCATTGGCTCAACCTTTCCATTCTTCATTCTAGAGTGCCTCAACAATTTGGTGGTGTTTCTCGTCGTCATTCTCGGATTTGAAGACCGAAGAAGAGTTTCTTTTAAATCTTGCTTCATTCTTTTCAAGATTCGTGGATCTAGTTTGTTGCCATCCTCTCATAATTATTTTCGATTGTGAGAATTTCTTTTCACCCATCTGGAGTAATTCAGAGTATTTTCAGTTTGATTCTCCGAAGGCCATCATCTCGGGATTATTCATTTCTCAGCTTTAAGCTCTCATTCTCCAATTTTACCGGTGCTTCAGTCAAATATCCTCTAATCATCTCGTGATCTCTTTGTTCTCATGGATCTAAATTTCCCTCAAGTATCTTCTTTCGTTCTCTAATTCTTCCCGGTGGTTCTTCATCTTTTATTCGTTCATTTTCAATTCTTACGGTGGTTCGTTCAAGACTTCTCGTCATTCGTTATCATATCAATCTATTCGTTGTTTTCAATCCTTCCGGTGGTTCGTTGAAGACCTTCCTAAAGTTTGAGCTATATTTATATTTAATCCTTTCGACGAGAATAAGTGGTATACCGAATCCGCTGCTTGTCATCAATTTTGGTGAAGGATATGCATAACGTAATTCTTATTTTTGTTTCATCGAGTGAACTCAATTTCCTATTCTGGAGGCTCATCAAATTCTCGTCTTCATTTGTTTTCATCTTTCTTTTCCGGAGTTCCAAGTTTTTCTGCATTATATCGTCGCGAAGACCCATCTAAATTATTACAAGATTTCACATTGTGTTTTCAACTTCTTTTTCCTTCTGTTTGATCATTCTTTTGTTTAACGGAGTTCTTAATGAAGGTTCTACATGGTGGTTCATCAAGGATTTTATTCCTTTTCGAATTGTTCATCGACATTCTTTCAGAGGAGCTCAAGCATTCTTCATCTTGCATTTCAAAGTGCAATTCTTTCTACCGTATCAGGTGAGGTGGTGCTATGTCATTCTTCATAACTTGAGTTCATGTTTCATGATTCACATGTTATCAAGAATGAAATATTTTAAATCCATCAATTACTTCTTTGGATTTATCTTGAGTTATATTTCACCTAAAGCCTTCCCTAAGGATCGTTGCTATTTGTGGTGCTCATAAATGACCCAAGTTCTTCATTTATCCTCCCGGTGAAATAAGTTTCTTGTCTCCTTGTTCATATCAGTCCAATCTTGTTTCCATTTATGGAAGGTTTTCACCTCAAGTTCTTGAGATGTTTTCCATAAGCCCTCAACAAGCTTGTTCTTTCGTTGTTGATTTCCCAACAACTCTGATAAATCCTTCTTTTTAAGGATGCTCTCTCAAATTCATTTGAGGTAGAACATGTTGTTTTCTTATCTGTTCTTTTCATTGCATTCTTTCATTTGTTCCGAAGGCATTGTGATGCTGCTCTCTTCGACCCATCATCTTGTTTTGTCAAGATCATGTCCAATTCCTTCCATTTATAGGCGGAGTGCTGTCCAAATTATATCATTCTTATACCTTCCCCATCTTGTTTTAACCGGAGTATTATGCCCCTTTGCTCAAGTTCTTTTCGCCTATTCAAGCTTTGCATCTCTTTTCAACTGGGGTGCTGTCTGAATTTGTTCGTCCTTATTACTCTTCCCTACCGGAGTGCTTTCAACTTTGTTCTTCTCCGTTGTTTTATTTCTTTCAATTTGTTCAACCTTGCAAGGTTCTTTGGTTTCACTCGTTTGTCAAAGAAGCAACTTAGTTTTACCTCTTCTCTTTCTCTTCCGTTTTCCTCTCCGGTGCCATTCTAGATCTCGGGACGAGATCCTCTCGTAGTGGTGGAGTGTTGTAACGCCCCGAGACCGATGTGCCAGGTGTACTCCAGTTATTCGTTGTTGTTGCTTTGTCATTTTCTTGCGTGTCGCATCTTGTCATTTCATCATGTGCATTGCATCATCATGTTTTCAAAATTTGAATTCGTCCGGGTTTCCCAATTCCTTCCGTTGTCCGTTCTGAGCCCAGACACACTTGCACGCGCCCACGGCATGTCCGAAATATTATTTTTTTAAGTGGCCGGAAAATGTTCTCGGAATGGGATGAGATTTGGCATGCGGTGTTGTTATGTTGTCAGTAGACCACCTGCCAAGTTTCATCGCATTCGGAGTTTGTTTGATGCCCCAACGAATAACTATAGCGGCAGTATAGCCGGTCTAACGTCGGACATTTTCGGTCTCCGGAAACAGTAGCCGGGCCTCTCCTCATCTCTCTTCTCAGCCCTTTGCCTTCTGCACTACCTCTCACCGCCAGGCCCTACCTAACCTCTCTTGTCAGTCCGCGGACCTCCTCCCGCGTGCGTCCGAAATCTGTCCCGGACCCGACTCGGTCTATCGCTACTGTTGTGTTCGGATCATCCCCGAACATCTACAAAACATCTCCATTTTTCTTTTTGGTCTCCCTAACCTATTTATTCGTGACCGTCCAATTACGATCGGAGGGACGAGTTAGCCCCTAACCAAACCCACTTGCTATATGTTAGCCTAACCTAGACCAAATCCCTAATTCCCAGGGATCCATCCTACCGCCGCCACTCACTTCCTCGGATTCCACGCCGAACCAATCCCTGCATCTCTCTCGATCGAAACCTCCACCAACTAGATCCACCCCACAGACGAATGCCTCCGCATCACCCATCACCCGAGCGAGCCGAGGGCCTCGTCCCCGAGCCGAGCTCCATGGAAGAGATGAGCGCCTCCCTTCCTCTCTGCTTCGTTCTTCCCTTGCTACTCTCGTTTTCCCCTCTCTCATCTCTCTCTTTCTCTCGTACTGCTGTAACAGGGAGCTCCCAGGCGCCATGGCCGCCGAAGGAACTCCGCCGCCTCACCGAATCCACGCCTCCACCTCTCCCCTGCATCAAGGTCGCCTAGTCCCTGCCACCCCTGCATCCCCTGCAACGAGATGGAGCTCGCCCGATGCCTCCCTGAGCCTGTAACGTACCCAGCTCCCCGTGGCGAGGACTTCGCATGCGAGCTCAACCCCGAGCGTGCCCGAGCTGCTCTTCCTCGTCGCTACCTCCCCGCTGCATCCTCGCAGGAGCCTCCATGGACGCCTAGCCGCTGGTCTCCTCCGCGACCTTGCATCCCTGTCGAAGCCTGCGACCAGTCCCTCGCTCCCGCCGCTCCTGTCACCTGCAGGAACCAGAGGCGCTACCTCCTTCACTTCGTCAAGCTGCCCGTCAAGTTCGCGCCCCGGCCCCGGTCTGGACCGATCTCCTCTGCTCCGTCGCCCCGCCTGCCGGATCCACCCCTTCCCCGCCGTCCGCCGGCGTCCTGCTTCTCTGGAGCCGCAGCACCGTCCCCTGCTTCACGAACGACCGAGCGCCCCTGCGTTGACCCGCCTCCTTGTTCGTCTGGAGCGCCAGCGACAGATCGCACCCAGGCCTAGCGCGAGGCCCAGCTGCGCACCCCCCTATCGGCCTCCCTCTTCCCACCGAACCGGGCCGAGCCCATGGTGAGAGCAGATCCAGCCCAAGCTCCCCTGCACTATTGGGCCACCTAAGTTTCGGCCCATGTGTTTTTTTTCAGCGTTTGCGAATTTTGTCTTTATTCCAGAGACAGCAGTTTTTGCAGAAAACCCCCTAGACTTCATGCATCTAATAACTAATTAACTGTGCATCGGATCTAAATAAATTATGTATGAAACTTGCTTAGAATTTTGTCTAGTTTCAAACTTTTCAACTTTCATCTATGTTTTAAATGTTTAAAATGATGTTTGTTTAAATTTGCTTAAATAACTTGCTAAAATGATTTAATTCATAACTAATTAACCGTAGCTCGGTTCTAAACAAACTTTATATGTAAATGGGGTAGAAAAATGCCTAGTTTAACATGGTGCTTTCATCTTGCATGTTTAACAACCCTAAAATTGTGTTTAGGGCAGAACAGTACCAAACCTAATATATGCATATGAGGAGTTTCCGGACTTGTTGTTTTGTTGTTCGGGCCTCATTTAAACTTGCCTAGATTAGATAGTTTCATCATGCTTCACCTCTTGCCATGCTAACAACATTTAATCTTGTTGGGTACATAAACGAGAGAGAACTAAATAAGTCTAGTGGTGTTTTCTTCAATATGCAACTCCGTTGCATAATGAGCTCCACTTAATTTGTAGGATTGTTTATACTCTTTGCCATGCCATGCCATGCCTCATTAAACTGGACATGCATCATACTTGTTTGCGCATCGTGCCATGCTTATGTGGTGGTTGTTTACTATGGTGTTTGCTTTCTTTCTGGTGTACTTCGTCTCGGTAATCCGGTAACGTCGTGTTGTGAGGATTCGTTCGACTACGTCCGTTTGTCTTCTTCATGGACTCGTTCTTCTTCCTTGCGGAATCTCAGGCAAGATGACCATACCCTCGAAATCACTTCTATCTTTGCTTGCTAGTTGCTCGCTCTTTTGTTATGCCTATGCTGCGATACCTACCACTTGCTTATCATGCCTCCCATATTGTTAAACCAAGCCTCTAACCCACCTTGTCCAAGCAAACCGTTGTTTGGATATGTTACCGCTTTGCTCAGCCCCTCTTATAGTGTTGTTAGTTGCAGGTGAAGATTTGAAGTTTGTTCCTTGTTGGAACATGGTTATTTTGTTGGGATATCACAATATCTCTTATTTAATTAATGCATCTATATACTTGGTAAAGGGTGGAAGGCTCGGCCTTATGCCTGGTGTTTTGTTCCACTCTTGCCGCCCTAGTTTCCGTCATATCGGTGTTATGTTCCTGGATTTTGTGTTCCTTACGCGGTTGGGTTATAATGGGAACCCCTTGATAGTTCGCCTTGAATAAAACTCCTCCAGCAATGCCCAACCTTGGTTTTACCATTTGCACTAACAACCTACCACCTTCCCTTGGGTTCTGCAGACTCAACGGTCATCTTTATTTTAACCCCCCCCCTCCCCCGGGCCAGTGCTTCTCTAAGTGTTGGTCCGAACCGAGCTGCCTACGGGGCCACCTCGGGGAAACTTTATGGTTGGTTTTACTCGTAGCTAGTCTCATCTGAGTGTGCCCTGAGAACGAGATATGTGCAGCTCGTATCGGGATTTGTCGGCACATTCGGGCGGTGTTGCTAGTCTTGTTTTACCATTGTCGAAATGTCTTGTAACCTGGATGCCGAGCCTGGTCGGATTGTCTTGGGAGAAGGAATATCCTTTGTTGACTGTGAGAGCTTGTGATGGGCTAAGTTGGGACACCCCTGCAGGGATTTGAACTTTCGAAAGCCGTGCCCGCGGTTATGGGCAGATGGGAATTTGTTAATGTCTGGTTGTAGAAAACCTGAAGTTGACCTTAATTAAAATACATCAACCGCGTGTGTAACCGTGATGGTCTCTTTCCGGCAGAGTCCGGGAAGTGAACACGGTGTTGGAGTTATGCTTGACATAGGTTGTTCTAGGATCACTTCTTGATCATAGTTGTTCGACCGTGCTTTGCCTTCTGTTCTCGCTCTCATTTGCGTATGTTAGCCACCATAAATGCTAGTCGCTTGATGCAGCTCCACCTCATACCTTTTACCCTTCCAATAAGCTTAAATAGTCTTGATCGCAAAGGTGTGAGATTGCTGAGTCCCCGTGACTCACAGATACTTCCAAAACCAGTTTGCAGGTGCCGTTGAGACGTGCAGGTGACGCAACCAAGCTCAAGGAGGAGCTCGATGAAGACCTTGTCCTTTGTGTTGTTTCGTTCCAGTTGATCAGTAGTGGAGCCCAGTTGGGGTCGATCGGGGATCTATGTAGCATTTGGGGTAGTCTTCTTTTATTTTGGGTTCCGTAGTCGGACCTTGATTGTATCTGGTTGATGTAATGCTTTATTCTTGTATTGTGTGAAGTGGCGATTGTAAGCCAACTATGTATCTCTTTCCCGTATGTATTACATGGGTTGTGTGAAGATTACCTCACTTGCGACATTGCTTTCAATGCGGTTATGCCTCTAAGTCGTGCTTCGACACGTGGGAGATATAGCCGCATCGAGGGTGTTACAAGATCTGAAATCATGGCACTCGGACCCTAGTGACAAGCATTAAGCATAGCAAAGTCATAGCAACATCAATCTCAGAACATAATGGATACTAGGGATCAAACCTAACAAAACTAACTCGATTACATGATAAATCTCATCCAACCCATCACCGTCCAGCAAGCCTACGATGGAATTACTCACAAACGGCGGTGAGCATCATGAAATTGGTGATGGAGGATGGTTGATGATGGCGACGGCGACGAATCCCCCTCTCCGGAGCCTCGAACGGACTCCAGATCAGCCCTCCCGAGAGGTTTTAGGGCTTGGCGGCGGCTCCGTATCGTAAAACGCGATGATTTCTTCTCCCTGATTTTTTTCTCTCCGAAAGCAAATATATAGAGTTGGAGTTGGCGTCGGAGGGCATCCAGGGGGGGCCACAAGGTAGGGGGGCACGCCCTAGGGGGGGCGCCCCCACCCTCGTGAACAGGGTGTGGACCCCTGTTCTTCATCTTTGGCGAGGATTTTTTTCTAAGATGTTCCATGGAGTTTCAGGTCATTCCGAGAATATTTGTTTTCTGCACAGAAAACAACTCCATGGCAATTCTGCTGAAAATATCATCAGTCCGGGTTAGTTCCGTTCAAATCATACAAGTTAGAGTCCAAAACAAGGGCAAAAGTGTTTGGAAAAGTAGATACGACGGAGACGTATCATATAGCATGGCCGACATACATGTATGTAGGGCCACTTGATGGATATCTAGCATCCTATACTAAGCATTTAGGATAGTAGGTAAGATATCAACAACAATAGCAAAGACAGGCTATGCAGCAGTATAGGATCAATCCGATGAAACAATAACATTACTCTAATGCAAGCAGTAGAGGGAAAGAGTAGGCGATATTGGGATGATCAAGGGTGGTTTGCTTGCCTGGAAGCTCTGCTAAGAAGGAGGGGTCATTTACACCGTAGTCGATCCGGGCAGCAATAGCATCAATCTCGAAGTCTACCGGAGAGAAGAGGGGGAAGAAACAATGAATAAAATGCAAACAAATGCATGATGATTCATGAAATACAATACGTGGTGCTAGGTATGCCCTAACGCGGTACTAGGTGCTGTTGGTGAAGGGGGAAAACATCCGGGAATGTTTTCCTGAAGTTTCGTATTTTCGGACAAACAAACCGGAGGGGGATGGTTCCATGTTCTCTAAGCTAGGGACGTGTGACAGTCGAACAGACCTTGTATTTGGATTCGTCACGTTTTTCTTAGCAACTTTCATGTACAAAGTATTTTCATCCGAGTTACAGATTATTTTATATTAATTTTCAAAGTTTTAAATCATTTTCAGGAATAGCAGATTAATTTAATTGGGAAAAGAATTATTACATCATCATGATGTCAGCGGTCAACTCTGACCGTTGACCAGTCAAACTGACAAGTGGGGCACGCTTGTCCTTGTCACAATTTAACTAAACATGATTAATTAGTTTAATTAAGTGATTAGGTTAATTAAACATAGTTAATTAAGTTAATTAATTTTTATTATATTTTTAAAAATAATCATTTTTTGTGTGCGTGTGTTCGTTTTCTGGGGCGGGCCCCAGCAGTCAGTGGCCCATCGGCCTTAACGGGCGCGCGGGTACGAACATCGGGCGGAGCCGGGCGAAGGGCGCTGCGAGGCAGCGGGCAAAGGGGGCGGGCGCGTGGCCCCGCGCCGGCGGACATGGCCGCGGCTGGAGCAGGGCGGCACGGGGACGGCCGGGGCTGTAGTGGGCGGAGGGCTCGGCTGGCGGGTGATACGTATCCAACGTATCTATAATTTTTGATTGTTCCATGTTGTTATATTATCATTCTTGGATGTTTTATAATCATTTTATATCATTTTTGGGTACTAGCCTATTGACATAGTGCCAAGTGCCAGTTGTTGTTTTTTGCATGTTTTTTACATCGTAGGTAATCAATACCAAACGGAGTCCAAACTCCGCGAAAACTTTGGTCGATTTTTTTAGACTAGAAGACATCCAATTGGCCGGAGAAGCGCGTGGGGGGTACTCGGAGGGGAGCACAACCCACCAGGGCGCGCCTGGAGGCCCGAGCGCGCCCTGGTGGATTGTGCCCACCTCGGGTGCCCCCCGGACCGCCTCTTTACTCTATAAATACCCCAATATACCAGAAACCCTAGGGGAGTCGACGAAAATCAATTCCAGCCGCCGCAGAGTCCAGAACCACCAGATCCAATCTAGACACCATCACGAAGGGGTTCATCATGTCCATTGGTGCCTCTCTGATGATGCGTGAGTAGTATTTTGTAGACCTTCGGGTCCGTAGTTAGTATCTAGATGGCTTCCTCTCTCTCGTTTTATTCTCAATACAATGGTATCTTGGAGATCCATATGATGTAATTCTTTTGCGGTGTGTTTGTTGGGGTCCGATGAACTTTGAGTTTATGATCAGATCTATCTCTTTTATCCATGAAAATTATTTGAGTCTTATTGATCTCTTATATGCATGATTTCTTATAGCCTCATATTTCTTCTCATATATTTGGGTTTTGTTTGGCCAATTTGATCTATTTATCTTGCAATGGGAAGAGGTGCTTTGTGATGGGTTTGATCTTACGGTGCTTGATCCCAGTGACAGAAGGGGAACCGACACGTATGTATTGTTGCCATTAAGGATAACAAGATGGGGTCTATTTCTACATAAATAGATCTTGTCTACATCATGCCATCGTTCTTACTCCATTACTCTGTTTCTCCATGAACTTAATACACTAGATGCATGCTGGATAGCGGTCGATGTGTGGATTAATAGTAGTAGATGCAGGCAGGAGCCGGTCTACTAATCTTGGACGTGATGCCTATATAATGATCATTGCCTGGAGATCGCCATGATTATTTGAAGTATCAATTGCCAACAGTAATTCGTTTATCCACCATTTGCTATTATTCTCGAGAGAAGCCACTAGTGAAACCTACGACCCCTGGGTCTCTTCTTTAATATATTTGCCTTTGCGATCTATTTTCCTTTGCTTTTATTTCCAGATCTATTAAACCAAAAATACAAAAATACCTTGCTGCAATTTATTTTATTTGGCGTTCGATCTATCAATTATTACAACTCTTTCACGTCTGTTTGCCAATTTCTGGCACCATTACTCGAAAGGGATTGACAACCCCTTTTACACGTCGGGTTGCGAGTATTTGTTATTTGTGTGCAGGTGTTGTTTACGTATTGTTGCTTGGTTCTCTGACTAGTTCAATAACCTTAGTCTCATCACTAAGGAAAATACCTACTGTTGTTGTGCTGCACCATCCCTTCCTCTTTGGGGAAATACCGACGTAGTTCTAGCAGACATCAAAAGGAATTTCTGGCGCCGTTGTCGGGGAGACATCATCAACATCTACCAGGTTCCAAATCACAAATCTCATGTCCTTGCAATTAACAATATTTGCCATTTGCCTCTCATTTTCCTCTCCCCCACTTCACAAAAATTTGCCATTTTATTCGCCCTCTTTTTCGTTCTCCTTTTTCTTGTTGGATCTTTTGTTTGCTTGTGTTGCCATGTGCTTTCTATATGCTTGCATCTTCGCTTGCTAAAAATCTATTGATATGGATCCCCATCCACTTGACAATCTTTTTAAAAGATCCAATCATGATGAACCAGTTGCTAGTGAGTTGAGTGCACTGGATTATCTTTATGAAGTTTTGCTTGAGATTCGTGAATCTGAAAATTGTGATGAAGAAATTCTTGAAATGATTCATGATAGCTCCTTGAATGAAAACCATGATTGCAATGATTTTACTATAAATTCTATTAATGTCAATTATGCTGATAATATGCAAAACCCCAAGCTTGGGGATGCTAATTTTTCTATGTCCACTACTTGTTGCAATAATCATGATTGGGATGATGATTCTTATGATCTTGAAAATTTATTTATGCCTCATGATGAATATGTTTGCGATAATATTGAAAGTGGGATTGGAAGAGCGTCAATGTTAGGTAAAAATAACCCCACAAATTTGGAGAGTGTTCAGTCTTATGCAATTCTGGATAAAAGTGGGTTTGGAGAGGCCATGACTTTATTCGATGATAATCCCACTATTTTGGAAGAGTGTCAACTTTGCATGCATGTGGATCATGTAGATAATATATCATGTGATAGCTATATTGTTGAATTTTAATATGATCCCACTTGTAGTTATTATGAGAGAGGGGAATATGGTCTAAGAAATTTTCATGTTACTAAATTACCTCTCATCATGTTGAGATTGCTATTGTTTCTTTCTTCTTCCTTGCATATGCTAGTTTTTGCTTGTCTTGATAAATCTTTTCCCTATAAGATGCCTATGCATAGGAAGTATGTTAGACTTAAATGTGATTTTCACATGCTATTGATGCTCTCCTTGTTTCAATTATTATATTTCATGTGAGCACCAATAAATTATTATGCCTAGCTAGGGGCGTGAAACAAAAGCGCTTATTAGGAGGCAACCCAATGAATAAAATTTATTTTTGCTTTTTGCTTCTTGTTCTTGAGTGTTAGCACAATTATGCTACTTTTATGATTGTGTTCTTTGTGTTTTAATTAGTGTTTGTGCGAAGTAAAGCCTTTAGGATCTTCTTGGGTGATAGTTGACTTGATCTTGCTGAAAAACAGAAGATTAACCAGAGAGTGATAAAATACCAATTATTTTTGCAGAAGATTAACGAAAAAATTTATCAGGTCATTCTAATTTTTCAGAGTTTTGGGAGTTACAGAAGTATTGGAAATACCCAGATTGCTACAGACTGTTCTGTTTTTGATAGGTTCTGTTTTCTTTGCGTTGTGTGCTTGTTTTGATGATTCTATGGTTTTCTTTGAAGGGTTTTTGCCATAGAAAAGTTGGAATACAGTAGATATAATGGAATAATAAAAATATGAATTGGTTTGCAACAGCACTTAATGTAGTGATTTGTTTTCTTATACTAACGGATCTCACGAAGGCTTTGTTGAGTTTTGTGTGATTGAAGTTTTCAAGTTTTGGGTTATTTTATGATGGATGAAGGAATAAGGAGTAAGAAGAGCCTAATCTTGGGGATGCCCATGGCATCCCAAGCTATTATCCAAAGAGAAGCAAGCAACTAAGCTTGGGGATGCCCCGAGTGGCATCCATTCTTTCTTCTAACGATCATCGGTATTTCATTCGAAGCTATATTTTTATTTGTCACATACTATGAGTTTTGCTTGGAGCATCCTGTATGATATGAGTCCTTGCTTGTTTTGTTTTGTGTATTTAGTCATGAATCCTTGATGGACACACCTATTTGAGAGAGACAAAATTATGCCATGACTTGTTATAATTGCTCTCTATGCTTCACTTAAATTTTTATGAGCTATGGAATTGCTCCAGTGCTTCACTTATATCTTTTTGAGCATGGTGTGCTTTAGTATTTTTGAAGAAATGCTCTCTTGCTTCACTTAGATTTATTTGAGAGTTATTAATTTTTTTAAGAAATTCTCTCTTGCTTTACTTAAATTATTTTGAGAGAAAGAAATATTGTGCTCATGATATTCACTTATATTTGTTTGAGCTTATCAAAAGCAACACATGAAAATTAGTCCCGAAGTGATAGATATCGAAGAAGGATATAATAAAAACTTCCATGAAGATCACTGGACAAAATAAACTTGATTGCTTGTAATAGTTTTGAGATATGATGATGTGATATGTGAGTCATGTTGATGAGTAATTATGCTTTAGTAAGAATATTGGTGTTAAGGTTTGTGATTCCCTATGCAAGCATGAAAGTCAATAGTCGTGCAATGAAATTACATCCTACTTGTGGTGCATTATTCGGTGTTAATTATGCTTAGTGTTCGCTTATGAGATTATTCGTTTCTTGGTTGGTCGCTTCTCAATCTTTTGCTAGCCTTCATTTTGCACTAAGTATGATATCTAGTTGTGCATCCAAAACCCTTTAAACCAGTTTCGCCACATGAGTCCACTATATCTACATATATGCGGTATTCTTCTGCCGTTCTAAGCAAATTTGTATGTGCCATCTCTAATATTCAAAATAAATTTCTCTTTTGTGTGCTCGTACCGCTCGCGAGGCGATGAGGGTGGCTAATATTTTCCATGCTAGATGTGTTATTCTCACGATGAGTGTTTATTCACTTGTCATTGCACGAGAGTAAGGCAAAGGTACTAGGGATGCCCAGTCCTGAAATGAAAAAAAATGAATTTACTTTATGTTGTCAAATAATAAATTCCTTGGAAAGTGTTGGTATGGAAGGCACCCATGGATACGGTTAGCCATGGAAACTGAAAGTATGGTGGAAAAAGGAATAAACTTTAATTTATGTTTGGGAATCGCCTATGATATATCTAGCATGGAAAGTGTTGGTAGCTCTAAGTCGTTTTTGTTGGTGGGAAAAGTATGCCTCTCAAAATGTTTTTATCTCTCAATTTTTGCTTTGAGCTCTGGCACCTCTACAAATCCCTACTTCCCTCTGTGAAGGGACTTTCTTTTATTTTATGAAATTTTTACTTTTAATTTGAGTCTCCATCTTCTCTTATAAAAGCACCAACTAGGGAGCACTATGATCATACTTGAGCATTGGGTATAGTTAATATGTGAGTGTGCTTCATGAATGGATCAATGATTGAGCATGATGGGCTAGGGATAACTTATTTTAGCATTGATATTTTGAAAGACTTGGTTGCTTATTGATATGCTTGAGTATTTAAGTCTCATTTCAAAACTAGACTATTGCTTTGAATCATATAAAAGTCCAAATGTCCATGCTTTAAAGAAAATGTGATGACATGTTAGGCAGCATTCCACATCAAAAATTTTGTTTTTATCATTTACCTACTCGAGGACGAGCAGGAATTAAGCTTGGGGATGCTGATACATCTCCAATGTATCTATAATTTTTATTGTTCCATGCTGTTATATTATCATTCTTGGATGTTTTATAATCATTTTATAGTCATTTTATATCATTTTTTGGTACTAACTGATACGTCTCCAATGTATCTATAATTTTTGATTGTTCCATGCTATTATATTATCAATCTTGGATGTTTTATATGCATTTATATGCTATTTTATACGATTTTTTGGGACTAACCTATTAACCTAGAGCCCAGTGCCAGTTTATGTTTTTTTTCCTTATTTTTGAGTTTCGTAGAAAAGGAATATCAAACAGAGTCCAATTGACCTAAAACTTTACGACGATTGCTTTTGGACTAAAAGAAGCCCATGGAGTACCGGAGATGCACCACAGGAGTACCGAGGCCTCCATAAGGGTGGAGGGCACCCCCACCCCCCTAGGGCGCACCCTCCGACCTTGTGGGCCCCTTGTGGACTCCCCTGACTTGTTCTCGATGGCAACACCTCTTATATATCCCCAAACCTCTGGAACAGAACCTAGATCGGGAGTTCCGCCGCCGCAAGTCACTGTAGCCACCAAAAACCAATCAGGACCCTATTCCGGCACCCCACAGGAGGGGGAAATCATCATCGGTGGCCATCTTCATCATCCGAGCGCTCTCCATGGCGAGGAGGGAGTAGTTCACCCTCGGGGCTGAGGGTATGTACCAGTCGCTATGTGTTTGATCTCTCTCTCTCTCTCTCTCTCTCTATCTCTCTCGTGTTCTTGATTTGGCACGATCTTGATGTATCACGAGCTTTGCTAGTATAGTTGGATCTTATGATGTTTCTTCCCCTCTACCTTCTTGTAATGGATTGAGTTTTCCCTTTGAAGTTATCTTATCGGATTGAGTCTTTAAGGATTTGAGAACACTTGATGTATGTCTTGCATGTGTTTATCTATGGTGACAATGGGATATTCACGTGATCTACTTGATGTATGTTTTGGTGATCAACTTGCGGGTTCTGTGACCTTGTGAACTTATGCATAGGGGTTGGCACACATTTTCGTCTTGACTCTCCGGTAGAAACTTTGGGGCACTCTTTGAAGTTCTTTGTGTTGGTTTGAATAGATGAATTTGAGATTGTGTGATGCATATCGTATAATCAAACCCAGAGATACTTGTGGTGACATTGGAGTATCTAGGTGACATTAGGGTTTTGGTTGATGTGTGTCATAAGGTGTTATTTTAGTACGAACTCTAGGGCTGTTTGTGACACTTATAGGAATAGCCCAATAGATCGATCAGAAAGAATAACTTTGAGGTGGTTTCGTACCCTACAATAATCTCTTCGTTTGTTCTCCGCTATTAGTGACTTTGGAGTGAGTCTTTGTTGCACGTTGAGGGATTGTTATATGATCTAATTATGTTATCATTGTTGAGAGAACTTGCACTAGTGAAAGTATGAACCCTAGGCCTTGTTTCGAAGCATTGTAATACCGTTTTCACTCACTTTTACCACTTGCTACCTTGCTGTTTTTATATTTTCAGATTACAAAAACCTATATCTACCATCCATATTGCACTTGTATCACCATGTCTTCGCCGAACTAGTGCACCTACACAATTTACCATTGTATTGGGTGTGTTGGGGACACAAGAGACTCTTTGTTATTTGGTTACAGGGTTGTTTGAGAGAGACCATCTTCATCCTATGCCTATCACGGATTGATAAACCTTAGGTCATCCACTTGAGGGAAAATTGCTACTGTCCTACAAAACTCTGCGCTTGGAGGCCCAACATGTGTCTAAAAGAATAAGGTCACGCAGTAGACATCAAGCTCTTTTCTAGCGTCGTTGCCGAGGAAGTTGGCGCTTGAAGGTATATCTTTAGATGTTGCAATCGAATCTTTTAGTTTCTTGTTTTATCACAAGTTTAGTCTATAAAAGAAAACTACAAAAAATGGAATTGAGGTTGCCTCATATGCTTCATCTTTTTAATCTCTTTCATGAAAATAGGATTCTGATAATTGTGCCAAAGTGTTAGAGAATTCATTAAAATGCTTCGCACTAAATATTTGAATGATGATCATGATTGCAATGTTGTTAGTATGAATTCCTTGAATATCCATGATGCTAATGATATGCAAAGCCACAAGCTTGGGGATGCTATGTTTGATGAAGATGATATTTTTTCTCCCCCAAGTTTTGATGAGCAAATTTATTATGATGATAGCATGCCTCCTATTTATGTTGATTATGTTGATGAAAGTGGATTTGGAGAGGTCGTGACTTTATTTAGTGATGAATCCACTATTTCAGAAGAGGTTTCAATTGATTATGAGAACAAAGTTGCTATCTATGATGATTATTGTGATGACATGTATGCTATAAAGAATAATGATAACCATGAAGCTTGTCATCATGATTTTAATTTTCAATTGGATTATGCCTCACATGATAGTTATTTTATTGAGTTTGCTCCCACTACTATGAATGAGAAGAATTTTGCTTATGTGGAGAGTAGTAAAATTTCTATGCTTGTAGATCATGAAAATAATGCTTTGTGCGATAGCTATATTGTTCAATTCATTCATGATGCTACTAAAAATTATTATGAGAGAGGAACTTATGCTTCTACGTATCTCAATAATATCAAGTTCCCTCTCTATGTGTTGAAAGTTTTGAAGTTATGCTTGTTTTACCTTCCTATGCTAGTTGATTCTTGCTCCCATAAGTTGTTTGCTCACAAAATCCCTATGCATAGGAAGTGGGTTAGACTTAAATGAGCTAGTCATATGCTTCATGATGCTCCAATTATGCTTCAATTCTTATCTTTTATGTGAGCATCATTGAGAATCATCATGCCTAGCTAAGAAGTCATTAAAGAAAAGCGCTTGTTGGGAGACAACCCAATATTTACCCCTACTATTTTTGTGTGTTCACATGATTATGCTACTATAGTAATCATGTGGTATAGCTTTTTTCAATAAAGTGCCAAGTAAGACCTTTGGGATGATCTATGGTGATAGTTGATTTGATCTTGCTAAAAAACAAAAACTTTTGCGCTCAGGAAAACAATTCTTATTTTTAACAAAAGCGTTATAAAATACTGATTCTTTTTGGAGAAGATTAATAAACAAATTTCTCAGGTTTTCCTAATTTCTCAGAATTTTTGGAGTTACAGAAGTATTCGGGAGTTATAGATTACTACATGTTCTCCTTTTTTTGACAAATTCTGTTTTTGATGCATAGTTTGCTTGTTTTCTAGTTTCTATGGCTTATATTGCTTAATAAAAATAGTAGAAATTATAGGGTACAGTAGGCATTATGTGAGAAAAATTATGAATCTTGTCTTGACAGTACCTTAGGTGGTGATTTGATTTATTACACTAACGGGGCTTACGAGTTTTCTGTTAAGTTTTGTGTTGTGAAGTTTTCAAGTTTTGGGTAAAGTTTCGATGGACTATGGAATAAGGAGTGGCAAAAGCCTAAGCTTGGGGATGCCCAAGACACCCCAAGGTAATATTCAAGGACAACCAAGGGCCTAAGCTTAGGGATGCCCCGGATGGTATCCCCTCTTTCATCTTCGTTCATCGGTAACCTTACTTGGAGCTATATTTTTATTCACCAGATGATATGTGCTTTTCTTGGAGCATCATTTTATTTTATTAGGATTTGCTTGCTGTTTGAATAATATCCCAAGATTTGAAATTATTAAATGTTAGAGAGTCTTCACATAGTTACATAATTATTCGACTACTCATTTTGCTTCACTTATATTATTTTGAGAGTCTTTAAACAACATGGTAATTTGCTTTGGTTTTGAATATAGTCCTAATATGATGGGCATCCAAGAGGGATATAATCAAAACTTTCATATAAAGTGCATTGAATACTGTGAGAAGTTTGATTCCTTATGGTTGTTTTGAGATATAAAGATGGTGATATTAGAGTCAGGCTAGTGAGTAGTTGTGAATTTGAGAAATACTTGTGTTAAAATTTGTGATTCCAGTAGCATGCACGTATGGTGAACCGTTATGTGATGAAGTCAGAGCATGAGATATTTTTTGATTGTCTTCCTTATGAGTGGTGGTCGGGGATGAGCGATGGTCTTTTCCTACCAATCTACCCCCCTAGGAGCATGCACGTAGTACTTTGTTTTGATAACTAATAGATTTTTGCAAAAAGTATGTGAGTTCTTTATGACTAATGTTGAGTCCATGGATTATACGCACTCTCATCCTTCCACCATTGCTAGCCTCTCTAGTACCGTGCAACTTTCACCGGTGCATTAAACCCACCTTATACCTTCCTCAAAACAGCCACCATACCTACCTATTATGGCATTTCCATAGCCATTATGAGATATATTGCCATGAAACTTTCCACCATTCCGTTTATTATGACAGGCTCCATCATTGCCTTATTGCTTTGTATGATCATGTAGTTGACATCATATTTGTGGCAAAGCCACCATTCATAATTCTTTCATACATGTCACTCTTGATTCATTGCACATCCCGGTACACCGCCAGAGGCATTCATATAGAGTCATATTTTGTTCTAAGTATCGACTTGTAATTCTTGAGTTGTAAGTAAATAAGTGTGATGATCATCATTATTAGATCATTGTCCCATGTGAGGAAAGGATGGTGGAGACTATGATTCCCCCACAAGTCGGGATGAGACTCTGGATGAATAATAATAATAATATAGGCCAAATAAAGAAGAGGCCCAAACAAAAATACAAAAAAATGAGAGAAAAAGAGAGAAAGGGCAATGCTACTATCCTTTTACCATACTTGTGCTTCAAAGTAGAACCATGATCTTCATGATAGAGAGTCTCCTACGTTGTCACTTTCATATAGTAGTGGAAATTTTTCATTTTAGAACTTGGCTTGTATATTCCAATGACGGGCTTCCTCAAATTTCCCTAGGTGTTCGTGAGAAAGCGAGTTGGATGCACACCCACTTAGTTTCTTTTTGAGCTTTCATAATCTTATAGCTCTAGTGCATCCATTGCATGGCAATCCCTACTCACTCACATTGATATCTATTGATGGGCATCTCCATAGCCCGTTGATACACGTAGTTGATGTGAGACTATCTCCTTCTTTTTGTCTTCTCCACAACCACCATATTCTATTCCACCTATAGTGCTATATCCATGGCTCACGCTCATGTATTGCGTGAAAGTTGAAAAAGTTTGAGAACATCAAAAGTATGAAACAATTGCTTGGCTTGTCATCGGGGTCGTGCATGATTTAAATACTTTGTGTGGTGAAGATGGAGCATAGCCAGACTATATGATTTTGTAGGGATAACTTTCGTTGGCCATGTTATTTTGAGAAGACATGGTTGCTTTATTAGTATGCTTGAAGTATTATTGTTTTTATGTCAATATTAAACTTTTGTTTTGAATATTATTGATCTTAGTATTCTTGCCACAATAGAGAAGATTACATTGATAAATATGTTAGGTAGCATTCCACATCAAAAATTCTGTTTTTATCATTTACCTACTCAAGGACGAGCAGGAATTAAGCTTAGGGATGCTTGATACGTCTCCAATGTATCTATAATTTTTTATTGTTCCATGCTATTATATTATCAATCTTGGATGTTTTATATGCATTTATATGCTATTTTATATGATTTTGGGGACTAACCTATTAACCTAGAACCCAGTGTCAGTTTCTGTTTTTTCCTTGTTTTTGAGTTTCGTAGAAAAGGAATATCAAACGGAGTCCAATTGACCTGAAACTTTACGACGATTTTTTTTGGACCAAAGTAGTCCAAAAGAAGCCCACGGAGCACTGGAGATGCACCAGAGGAGTCCCGAGGCCTCCACAAGGGTGGAGAGGCCCCCCACCCCTTAGGAAGCTCCCTCCGACCTTGTGGGCCCCTCGTGGAATCCCCTGACTTGTTCTCGACGCCAACACCTCTTATATATCCCCAAACCTCCAGAACAGAACCTATATCGGGAGTTCCGCTGCCGCAAGCCTCTGTAGCCACCAAGAAACAATCAGGACCCTGTTCCGGCACCCTGCCGGAGGGGGAAATCATCACCAGTGGCCATCTTTATCATCCCGGTGCTCTCCATGGTGAGGAGGAAGTAGTTCACCCTTAGGGCTGAGGGTATCACTACAAAAAAATTACACTTCCGTGATGATACGTGTTTGTCATAGTAGGTCACGTTTTCTGTCATGCATGTACATCCATGACGATTTTATGACAGAATCAAGATAGTCATACATGTGCTGTCGTAGAAGTGTTCCATGACATTACAAAAATTATCATCACAAAAGTGTCCACTTCCATGACGATAAATTGCGCGTCATAGAAGTGCTTTCGTCAAGGGTAACCGACAGGTGGCATCCACCGCAATGGGTCGCCGTTAAGCTATCGAGATCCGGTTTGGATCTGATAACCCGTTAATAGCGCTGACCAATGGGGATTTTCCACGTGTAAAATTCTCATTCATTGGCAGATCCACGTGTCAGCCCGGCGTTCGAACAGTTTCATCCGGCGAATGGACGGAACGGGCCTATGATACATCGACATGTGTCTCGGCCCAATAGTGGCCCAATTAGGTTAAAAGACTGGGCCTGTCAAAATAAGCAGGCCCATTAGCAGCCTACTTGAGTCGGGCCCATTCACAAGCACGTCCCATACAAATTACACAGAATCGACCCATCAAAGGCCCATTCCAGATTTGACAATTTCCAGCCCATGGTCAGTTTCAGCCCGTTAACAGCCCAATACGTCTTTGGGCCCAATTATGGCCCGAGCTTCTTTTGGCCTGTTAGCATCCCATCGTCAGTTCCAGCCCGTTAACGGCCCGAAACGTCTTTCGGCCCATTCTACAGTTGGGCCAATTCTAGCCCGTTGTGACTTTAGTCCTGTCCTCGGCCCATTCGATAAATGGGCCAATTCCTAGCCCATTTTGTCTTTCAGCCTACTACCCGCCCGCACAACAGTTGGGCCTTTGACTTTGGGTCCATTAGGGGCCCACGTTCCGCAGGGCAAAATTTCAGCCCGACGCGACTTTCGGCCTGTTAAAAGCCTAGTTTGCAAATTGGGCCTCCTCTGGCCCATAAAACTTTCAGCCTCTTACTGGTCCGTAAAGTAAAAGGGCCGAGACAAAATTGACATTTTTTCGGCCTACTAGAGGCCCGCGGGCCATTTCCATTTATACGGCCCTATCGAGCTTTTGGCCTGTTAATGACCTGCTAAGAGTCGTTGTTACTGTGGGCCACATCAATTGGGAACCACTAAATATTATTTTGACCAGCCCAATTAGGGCCCACTTTGACTACACATGTTTGTTCGTTTGTATGGCGTCCAGGAAATGTTTAGGCGTGTTGGCCCCCATTTCAACGAGATATGATATTCAAGAATTATCCTACTCTATCCTATCGCCTCTAAGAAATATACACTATACAATAAAAAGACTAAGGCATAGAAACATAGAATAATCCTACACTATACAATAATGAAATTACAGACGAATATACCCATTGGGCATTATAGTTCGGCACAAGTGATAATAAAGCATACACAAATAGCAAATTACATACACTAGACAAATAAAGCTCATACATCATGGACACGCATCATCAGAACTTACCATTTGAACTATAATTTCTTCAGAAAATAGGATTGGCCAGATTCAGATAGCACAAATTTCAGTCTGCAAAATCTCCAATTCCTTCGTGGTTACCTCAGTGTCTCATTTCATTTTTTGACTCCTGCATCTAATACCTACAAGTCCAGTCTCAACTTGTTGATTGTACGTTGAGAATCATGTACATGTTGTCTTGCCACCTCTAGTTGATGCTCGAGAACATCAACACATTCCAATTCCAATCCATAATCATTTGGTAACGGCCATGCCGCACTGCTCACAGATCTTTGTGTTGATGTCACTTCATCCTGAAATGTTTCTGTAAGTACACATGACTAGGGAAAAAATATTTACAACTGTGAAGCGAGAAAGACAAACTATTTTGTACATGAAAAAACATGACTAACAATAATGTTACACGTCATGAAGCATAAGCAGGTGATATTTTAAAAATTACAAAAATGATAGTTTGTCTAGCCTGCATACAGAAATCTCTCTTAACTCACTAGAGGAGCATGATGTTGGGGCCAAATCCAAAACACAAACAAGTTACAAATTTAAACACATTGCGTATAAGTAAGCAAGCAGTTGGCCATTCTGTAGATCAATTAAAGTCTTAGGGAGCATAATGAACAGCAGAGGGATTCATACAAACCTACTACAGCAAGAAAAACTATGCAATCATTAGCCTAGTATAAACTAGATTGTGAGCCTCATGTAGTAATAGTTGGTTAACAGACTTCAAAGCTTCAGTCACACTTCGCCAGAGTAACTAAATGGTAAGGCCTTTAATTATGTCAACTGATAGTTATACAAGTACCCAACATCATGCATCATTGTTTGGGCATCTCATTAACCAAGGACAGATAAAGCAATGGAAAAGAGCAAATTAACTATGCCTGAAACAAACAAGCAATTGAACTGTTGAGTTGGATACAGTGACTTACCTTAACAGGTTGAACAGGCTCAGCATTGCTCCTCCTTCTCTTGCAAGGCTCCTTCCTAACATCTTGTACTTGGAAATCCTCAATCTTATCTTCATTGCACCCCCTCTGCAAGGTGACACAAACTAGTTACTTGTCTCCTTGGAAGATAAATATGCATACTTTCCAGTCTATGAATAACACAGAAGGATGAGATTATAACAACACAACACCACATAATGAAACATGCCACATCCCTTGCACTTGCACACAATGAAATGAGCATTTACTATGTGTGCACTATGTAAAAACTAGGCATACCTTCGAACTGGATCTCCAGGTACTCTTGGAGAGCCTACTTTAGTGTACAGCCAAACCTTTTTATGTCACCGATGAGTTAGACAAGCCCCCACTACATCAGCCCTTAGTGTTTAAATCGTTGACAAGCTCTGTTAGAGTGTTAGGTCAAGAACAACAAGTAATCAAAGCAAACCCTCCTAGTATGGCTGGCTAATACAAACAAGCAATTGAACAGATGTGTGAGCAAAACTTACATATCAAGAAAAGAAGCAAAGAAGGAGGCTTAAAGACCTTCACTTGACTGACCAGATTGAAGGGGCCTTTAAACATCATGTGCAGCGTATGAACTAACATAAACATTGCATATTCCAGATTCTACAATGGAGTGCACATGTATTAGGTTCTGCCATGTATGATGATGCCTAAATGTACACAATAGCAGGCAGGAGTGATTCATCATTGCACGCACAATTGAATTGCAGGTTAAGGGCCAGTTATATTCCGCCTTTTTAGAGCTTATTGTCAAAATAAGCCATAAAAGATGTAAAGAAGTCATTTTTGAGTTATGGACTTGGGCTTAACTTACTTCGCTTTGGAGCGGGGTGCTTCGGGTAGAAGCTCACTAAAAATTGAAGGGGAGGGGAATAGTGAAATGACTTTGTTGTCTGCCTATATTACACTCAAAATGCCACTGCTTGATACGTCCATTTTGCATCATGCTTTTATATCGATATTTATTGCATTCTGGGCTGTTATTTCACATTATGTCACAATACTTATGGTTATTCTCTCTTATGTTACAAGGTTTACATAAGGAGGGAGAATGTCGGCACATGGAATTTTGGGCTGGAAAAGGAGCAAATATTAGAGACCTATTCTGCACAACTCCAAAATTCCTGAAACTCCACGGAACACCTTATAATAAATAACGAAAAATCCTCGCCAAAGATGAAGATCAGGGGGCCCACACCCTGCTCATGAGGGTGGGGGGTGCCCCCCTAGGGCGCGCCCCCTACCTCGTGGGCCCCCTGATGGCTCTCCGATGACCATCTTCTCCTATATGAAGTCTTTCGTCGAGAAAAAAAGCAACCTTTCGGGACGAAACTCCGCCGCCACGAGGCAGAACCTTGGTGGATGCAATCTAGAGCTCCGGCAGAGCTGTTCTGCCGGGGAAACTTCCCTCCCGGAGGGGGAAATCATCGCCATCATCATCACCAATGCTCCTCTCATTGGGAGAGGGAAATCTCCATTAACATCTTCATCAACACCATCTAATCTCAAAACCCTAGTTCTTCTCTTGTATTCAATTCTTGTCTCCAACTCCGGGATTGGTGCTAGTAGGTTGCTAGTAGTGTTAATTACTGTAACGCCCCGAGACCGATGTGCCAGGTGTATTTAAGTTATTCGCTGTTGTTGCCTTGTCATTGCTTGCATGTCATGCATTGCATATCATGTCATCATGTCCGTTTCATTTGCATACATGTTCGTCTCATGCATCCGAGCATTTTCCCCGTTGTTCGTTTTGCATTCCGGTGCTCCTATGTCACCCGGTGTCGCTTTCTACCTCTTTTTGTGTGTGGGTACTAAACGTTTTCGGATTGGACCGATACTTGTCATGCGGCCTTGGATTACTACCGTAGACCGCCTGTCAAGTTTCGTCCCATTTGGACTTCGTTTGATACTCCAACGGTTAACCGAGGGACCGGAAAGGCCTCGTGTGTGTTGCAGCCCAACACCTCTCCAAAGTGGCCCAAAACCCACCTAAACCCCCTCCATCATCTCGGTCATTCGATCACGATCGCGTGGCCGAAAACCACACCTCATTTGGACCCCCCTAGCTCCCTCTACCTATATATATGTGGCTTCCACCGAAATTTTTGCGAATGAAACCCTAGCTCCTCCTACCTCGCGCCACCGGACAAAATCTCCCTGCGCCGAACATGTCCGCGCCGCCGCCTCCAGCCAACCGGAGCTCGCCACCTCACCACCGCCACCCTCTCTCTCCTCCCACCGCACCAGGCCCGCCGGGCCCGGATCGGGCCCGCGGAGCCCATCCCGGGGCCGCCTCCCTGGTCGCGCCCGCGTCGGCCCCGCCTCCCTCGCCGCCGCCATGCGCGACCTCGCCCCTGAGCCGCGTCGCTGGAGCAACTCCGGCGAGCTCGCCTCCGCGCCGGAGCCCGCGCCCGGCCGCGACCACCGCGCCTCGCCCCCGCACGGATCCGGCCGGAATCTCTCCTCCAGCGCCTCCCCGTCCTCTCCGGCCGCCGTCCTCTCCTCCTTCGGCGAAGTTCCTGCCAGATCCGCTGCCATCCTCGATCCCCGCGCCGCGTTGACTTTTTCCGCGGGGTGAGAATTCCACAAGTCCCAGTATTGTTTTGCATTTTTCAACGCATCATAACTTCATCACCGTTGCTCCGATTCGTGTGTGTAGCATATCCAAATGTTCGTCTCGACGAGTACATCATTTCATGTCATTGCATCATTTTCATTTGAGCTCATCTTGATGCCCGAAATGCTGTTGGAAGAGGGCTATGTGATGATTATGTCAGATCTGTTTCAGCTAATGGCCTTTTGTCATTTTTGCCATGATTAATGTGTGCATGCTATGATTCTGAGCTCTACATGTATTTGTTATATGCCATGCCATCTTTACAGGGGTGTATGCCATGTGTTTTTGTGATCTTTGTGGTGACTAGAACAAGCATGCAAAGTAGCTTACTCGATGATGCTGGTTTCAGGGACTTAGAATTTCACAAAGTCCTTGTCCTGATTTTGTTGTTATGCCATATGTTGATGTTGTTTCATAGTGATCCGTGCCTCTTTTGAGGATGATCAGTAAGGATGTTTTGTTAATATTGTGGTTCTCTATCCATCCATGTCTTTGTTTGCATTTATGGAGCACCCTAGCTTGAGTCAATCGAGCTCTACGTTTGCTATAAAATGATCCTGATAGATTGTTGACATGTTTAGCATTTGGCCAAGCTTATTGCTATTGATCCATGCATGCTATGTTGTTGTTCTTGCCATGTCTAGCTTCTATGCCATGTATTCTTGATGGGTGTATGCTTAGATTGTCATGCCATGCTTTATAGGGAGTGCATCGAGCTCGTAAACATGCCTACTTGTTAATCTGTTTTGCCATGCTCCAGTTTTTCACTAAGTCTGAATTTGTTTATGTTTTTGCTATGTTCACATGCTTGCAATTGTATTTTCTGATCCCTTTTGGCTCATGGTCACTATGGGACTTTTGTTATATGCTTAGAGTAGCTTAATGACATGCCTTGCTTTTCCATGATATGTTCCTATAGCATATAGTTATCATGCTCTAAACATTGCTTCCTGATGATAAATTCCTGACACGCTGTTAATTTCACCAAGTCTGTAACCTGTTATCCTTTGCACTTTTGCCATGCTTGTTTGAACCTGTTATTGAGTGAATTAGCCATAGCTCAGTGTTAATATTTTGTCAAATATCATGAGTGGATCCCTATCATGCATTTTGTTTCCATGTTTGAGTGTAGTAGCTTATTTATCTTGATGCATTTAGTAGGCCACTTGTTGTTTATCGCAGACCGGTGCCATATTTGTTTTGCTTGCCATTTCCAAACCGTGCATCCGATTCCGGTGATCTTTATATCGATTTCAACCGAAATCACCTCACCTTTCCAGTGGCACTCTTGGATTTCCAAGTTGAGGCCAGGTTCAATCATTCCTTTCCAAATCATGCATATGCACCGCATACCGCATCCCACATATCATGCCATGTTCATGTGTTGGTTGTTTACTATATTGTGTGCCTCTTTCTGGTGTTGCTTCTTCGGGTTGGTTCCAATAACGTCGCGTTTGTGAGGACCTGTTCGACTACGTCCGTATGTCTTCTTCATGGACTCGTTCTTCTTCCTTGCGGGATATCAGGCAAGATGAACATACCCTCGAAATCACTTCTATCTTTGCTTGCTAGATGCTCACTCTTTTGCTATGCCTATGCTACGATACCTACCACTTGCTTATCATGCCTCCCATATTGTTGAGCCAAGCCTTTAACCCACCTTATCCTAGCAAACCGTTGTTTGGCTATGTTACCGCTTTGCTCAGCCCCTCTTATAGCGTTGTTAGTTGCAGGTGAAGATTGGAGTTTGTTCCTTGTTGGAACATGGATATTTTGGTGGGATATCACAATATCTCTTATTTAATTAATGCATCTATATACTTGGTAAAGGGTGGAAGGCTCGGCCTTATGCCTGGTGTTTTGTTCCACTCTTGCCGCCCTAGTTTCCGTCATATCGGTGTTATGTTCCCGGATTTTGCATTCCTTACACGGTTGGGTTATAATGGGAACCCCTTGACAGTTCGCCTTGCATAAAACTCCTCCAGCAATGCCCAACATTGGTTTTACCATTCGCCGCATAGCCTTTTCTTTCCCTTGGGTTCTGCAGACTCAAGGGTCATCTTTATTTAAACCCCCCCGGGCCAGTGCTCCTCTGAGTGTTGGTCCAAACTAGAGCCCTGTGCAGCGCCCCCTCGGGGAAACTCGAGGTTTGGTTTTAGTTGTATGGAGCGCTCATCTGAGTGTGCCTTGAGAACGAGATATGTGCAGCTCCTATCGGCATTTGTCGGCACATTCGGGCGGTGTTGCTGGACTTGTTTTACCCATTGTCGAGGATGTCTTGTAACCGAGATGCCGAGCCTGATCGGATTGTCTTGGGAGAAGGAATATCCTTCGTTGACCATGAGAGGTTGTGATGGGCTAAGTTGGGACACCCCTGCAGGGATTGAACTTTCGAAAGCCATGCCCGCGATTATGGGCAGATGGGAATTTGTTAATGTCCGGTTGTAGAAAACCTGAAGTTTATCTTAATTAAAATACATCAACCGCGTGTGTGACCGTGATGGTCTCTTTCCGGTGGAGTCCGGGAAGTGAACACGGTGCAGGAGTTATGCTTGATGTAGGTTGTTCTAGGATCACTTCTTGATCATAGTTCATCGATCGTGCTTTGCCTTCTCTTCTCGCTCTCATTTACGTATGTTAGCCACCAAATATGCTAGTCGCTTGCTGCAGCTCCACCTCATACATTTTACCCTTCCTATAAGCTTAAATAGTCTTGATCGCAAGGGTGTGAGATTGATGAGTCCCCGTGACTCACAGATACTTC
Source organism: Triticum dicoccoides (assembly GCF_002162155.2). Taxonomy (NCBI): domain Eukaryota; kingdom Viridiplantae; phylum Streptophyta; class Magnoliopsida; order Poales; family Poaceae; genus Triticum; species Triticum dicoccoides. Next base: position 410,799,433 of record NC_041384.1, read on the forward strand.
CAAAACCAGTTTGTAGGTGCCGATGTTACCAAGCAGGTGACGCAACCAAGCTCAAGGAGGAGCTCGATGAAGATCTTGTCCTTTGTGTTGTTCCGTGTCTAGTTGATCAGTAGTAGAGCCTAGTTGGGACGATCGGGGATCTGTGTAGCATTTGTGGTAGTCATCTTTTGATTTGGTTCCATAGTCGGACCTTGATTGTATCTGGTTGATGTAATGCTTTATTCATGTATTGTTTGAAGTGGCGATTGTAAGCCAACTATGTATCTCTTTACCTTAGGTATTACATGGGTTGTGTGAAGATTACCTCACTTGCGACATTGCTTTCAATTCAGTTATGCCTCTAAGTCGTGCTTCGACACTTGGGAGATATAGCCGCATCGAGGGTGTTACAAGTTGGTAATCAAAGCCTTCCCCGACCTTAGGAGCCCCCTGCTTGATCGAATCATTGGCGTTGTTGAGTCTAGAAAAATGTTTTGAGTCATTTAGGATTATATATATTTGAGAGTAGGAATTCTTTTTACTCCTCAGTCCCTTCGTCGCTCTGGTGAGGCATCTTGACGTAGAGTTTTGACTCTTCTCAGCTCAAATTTCACAAAAAAATTAGGATCACGCGGGTATCTTGGAATCGTTCCGATGGTTTTGTGACGAGAGCATTGTTCTTGGTGCCTCCTGACATTTAGGGGTTGTGGCAGTGTCCCGGGGAGTTGAGCTCCGAGGTGTTGTCGTCACAATTTTATCGTTGCAGTTTTGGAATACCTGAGTTTGCCGACATCGAAAATCTCTTTATGCAGTTGTTGGTGAGATAACCTCGCCGGCACCCAGTACTGGGGCGGGAGTTCGGGAGTATTGCCATAACTCGTATAACGGATGCTTTTCGAAGGTTGAGGTAAACGATTTCCGAAGGTTTCTTGGTTATGTGTTGAAGGATGGATACAGCTGGATGTAGGATTTGCAAGTTTTGGGTGAGATATTATGCTTCCCCTGTATCCCCAACACCTGATTGAATAACCGGAAAGTGTCGGGAGTTTATAAGTGGGAATTCAAGTAGCTCTTAGGATATCTTTCCGACAGATGTATGATATGGAATTGGGGTTCGACGTCTAGTGGTCCGCCTATCCACGGTTGGTTTAAAGTGGTCTCGTTGTGTCTTAAAGAGTCCTTGGCTATGCCCACTCGGGGACGCTTCGTATGTCATGTGCACTGCCTTGTACATGATGGTGCTGTACGATCGAGCCCGTGTAGGCCCCACCACGAAAACTTCGGACGAAATCTCTATCATGTGTTTGTTCCAGCTTATTTTGCAAGCCAATCCTTTGTTTTGTTTTGAGTTGTGGTATTCGAGTTGCTTCAATGTCAAGTGTTGATTCCATACCTTTTCCTAAGCGGTGTTCTCATACTCCGATGTGAATACTAATCCTTCTCGATCATCGAGTTGGTCATGTCAATCCTTTTTCAACCGGCGTGTTTTCTCGTCAAGTGGATCCGATCATTTTCAACATCCGCAAGATCAACTCAAAGTCTTCTCAACATTATTTGTTTTATTCGTCCCAAGTTGTCTTTGTTTTCCCACCCTCCCACCCTTTTTCTTCAAGGACTCGGTTTCCTTATTCAACTATCCATTTTATTGATGGGAAGCCTCTCTATTCTTTTTCGTCAATGTTCTTATCCGGTGATTCTCATGAAGATGCTAAGGAAGCTACAAGTTCAATATTCTGCATTCTTTTTCTTCTCCGGTGGATTCAATTCAAGCTTTGTCGATCATATCTTTTCCTTGTTTCAATGCTTTTCTTATGCCGGTGCACCTCATAATCTTTCCCGCTTGCTATTCAATTGTTCCGGAGTGCTCAAGATATCTCGAAGATTCGTGTTTCCACTCTGCATTCGTTCAAGCTCTTTCGAGGTGGTTACCTCATTCAAGCCATTTAATTCTACTGGTGCAATCTCTCTTTTAAATCATTCAACGGTGTATCTTTTCAGTGGGCCCTAACCCACAGGTCTTTTTCCAGGATCTTACCTGATTCTTCTTATTTTCCTGGAGCTATCCTCAAATTTCTTTTCGAAGTTTGACGTAAGAATGATGTTTCATGATGCATATGTCTTTCTCTAAGATCTCTCAAATTCTTTTCATCGTTGGTTCAACTTTTCCATTCTTTATTCGGAAGTGCCTCAACAATTCTCAGTGGTGGCTTTTCGTTATCTTTCTCTGCATTTGGAGACCGAAGAAGAATTTGTCCTCCATATCTTGCTCCATTCACTTCAAGATTCATGGTGCTAGCTTGTTTCCATCCTCTCATATTTGTTTTTTTCATTGTGAGAATCATTTTCACCCATCAGGAGCTATTGAAGATTCTTTTCAGTTTGATTCTCCGGAGGCCATCAATTCAGGTTTATTCATTCTCAGCTTTCAGCTATCATTCTCCAAAATCATATCGGAGCTTAAATCAAGGATTCTCTAGTCAGCTCGTAATCTCTTCGTTCTCAGGGACCTAAATTCTCTCTAGCATTTCCGTTTATTTGCTAATCCTTCCCGGTGTTTCTTCATGTTTTATTTGTTCTTTTCAATTCTTACGGTGGTTCGTTCAAAATTTATCTTCCTTCTTTATCTTATCAATTCATTCATTGTTTCAATCGTACCGGTGGTCCATTGAAGACATTCTCAAGTATGCTATATCTCTCTTAATCCTTTCTACGATAATAAGTAGTATGCCAAATCCGTTGCTTATCATCAATTTAATTGGTGAAGGATAAGCATAATGTAATTCTTATTCTTGTTCCATCAAGTAAATTCAATTCCTTATACCGGAGGTTCATCAAATTCTCGGTTTCAATTGTTTCATCTTCTCTTCCCACAATTCCAAGCTCACTCATTTATATCATCACGAAGATCCATCTAAGTCATTACAAGGATTCACCATGTGTTTTCAACTTCTCTTTCTTTTCGTTATCCTTTTGATTACCGGAGTTCTTCATGGAGGTTGTATATGTTGGTTCATCAAGGATGTAATTCCTTTTCGAAGTGTTCATCGAGATTCTTTTCAGAGAAACTCAAGCATTCTTCATCTTGCAATCCGGAGTGCAATTCTTTCTACCGTACCATTGGAGGTGGTATTATGTCATTCTTGATAATTTGAGTTCATGTTTCATGATTCACATGTTGTTAAGAATGAGGTATTTTAAATCCATCAATCTCTTCGTTGGAGTTATCTGGGGTTATATGTCACCTAAAGTTTTCCCTAAGGATTAATTCTATTAATGGTGATAATATATGATCCAAGTTCTCCATCTACCCTCCCGGTGAAATATTTTCTCGTCTCCTTGTTCATATCAATCCAATCAAATCTTTTCCGTGAGTGGCAAGTTGTCACCTCATAATGTTGAGATGCCTTCTATAAGACCTTATCAAGCTTATTCTTTTCGTTGTTGGTTTTTCCAACAACTCCGTTCGAACCTTCCCTTAAGGATGCCTGTTCAAGCTCTTTTGTAGCAGAAGTTGGCATTTTCTTCTACATTCTTTTGTCTCAATTATCTTTATTCTATTCTTTCTCCCGGAGGTCTAGTGATGTTGCTCTTTTCACTCCTCATCTCGGTTTGTCAAGATCATGTTCAAATTCTTCCATTTACAGTCGAAGTGTTGTCCAAATTATATCAGTCTTATTCCTTCTCTATCTTGTTTAACCGGAGTGCCGTGTCATCTGCTCAAGTTCTTTTCATCTTATCAAGTCTGTCATCCCTTCCCAACCGGAGTGCTGCCTGAATTTGTTCTTCTTTATTCCTTTTTCCTAACGGAGCGCTTTCAACTTCGTTCATCTCCGTTGTATTCTTTTCTCAAAATGGCTTAACCTTTTCAAGGCTCTTTGGTTTCACTCGTTTGTCAAAGGAGCAACTTAGTTTTACATCTTCTCTTTCTCTTCTGTTTTTCCCTCCGGTGCCATTCTAGATCTCGGGACGAGATCCTCTCGTAGTGGTGGAGTGATGTAACGCCCCGAGACCGTTGTGCCAGGTGTCTTTCAGTTATTCGCTGTTGTTGCCTTGTCATTGCTTGCGTGTCATGCATTGAATATCATGTCATCATGTGCATTTCATTTGCATACATGTTCGTCTCATGCATCCGAGCATTTTCCCCGTTGTCCGTTTTGCATTCCGGCGCTCCTATGTCACCCTGTGTCCCTTTCTACCTCTTTTCGTGTGCGGGTACTAAACATTTTCGGATTGGACCGATACTTGTCATGCGGCCTTGGTTTACTACCGGTAGACCGCCTGTCAAGTTTCGTGCCATTTGGACTTCGTTTGATACTCCAACGGTTAACCGAGGGACCAGAAAGGCCTCGTGTGTGTTGCACCCCAACACCTCTCCAAAGTGGCCCAAAACCCACCTAAACCTCCTCCATCATCTCGGTCATTCGATCATGATCGCGTGGCTGAAAACCGCACCTTATTTGGACTCCCCTAGATCCCTCTACCTATATATATGTGGCTTCCCCCAGATCGGGCCCGTGGAGCCCATCCCGCCGCAGCCGCCTCCCTGGCCGCGCCCGCGCCGGCCCCGCCTCCCTCACCGCCGCCATGCGTCGTGCTCACCGCCGCCATGCGCCATCCTCGCCGCCGCCATGCGCGACCTCGCCGCCGAGCCGCGTCGCCGAAGCAACTCCGGCGAGCTCGCCTCCGCGCCGGAGCCCGCGCCCGGCCGCGACCACCGCGCCACCAGCGGCCGCGCCTCGCCCCCGCACGGATCCGGCCGGAATCTCTCCTCCGGCGCCTCCCCGTCCTCTCCGGCCGCCGTCCTCTCCTCCTCCGGCGAAGTTCCGGCCAGATCCGATGCCATCCTCGATCCCCGCGTCGCGTTGACTTTTTCCGCGGGGTGAGAATTCCACAAGTCCCAGTATTATTTTGCATTTTTCAATGCATCATAACTTCATCACCGTTGCTCTGTTTCGTGTGTGTAGCATATCAAAATGTTCGTCTCAACGAGTACATCATTTCATCTCATTGCATCATTTTCATTTGAGCTCATCTTGATGCCCGAAATGCTGTTGGAAGAGGGCTATGTGATGATTATGTCAGATCTGTTTCAGCTAATGGCCTTTTGTCATTTTTGCCATGATTAATGTGTGCATGCTATGATCCTGAGCTCTACATGTGTTTTTTTATATGACATGCCATCTTTACAGGGGTGTATGCCATGTGTTTTTGTGATCTTTGTGGTGACTAGCACAAGCATGCAAAGTAGCTTACTCGATGATGCTGATTTCAGGGACTTAGAATTTCACTAAGTCCTTGTCCTGATTTTGTTGTTATGCCATATGTTGATGTTGTTTCCTAGTGATTCGTGCCTCTTTTGAGGATGATCAGTAAGGATGTTTTGTTAATATTGTGGTTCTCTATCCATCCATGTCTTTGTTTGCATTTATGGAGCAACCTAGCTTGAGTCAATCAAGCTCTACATTTGCTATAAAATGATCCTGACAGATTGTTGACATGTTTAGCGATTTGGCCAAGCTTATTGCTATTGATCCGTGCATGCTATGTTGTTGTTCTTGCCATGTCTAGCTTCTATGCCATGTATTCTTGATGGGTGTATGCTTAGATTGTCATGCCATGCTTTGTACGGAGTGCATCGAGCTCGTAAACATGCCTACTTGTCAATCTGTTTTGCCATGCTCCAATTTTTCACTAAGTCTGAATCTGTTTATGTTTTTGCTATGTTCACATGCTTGCAATTGTATTTTCTGATCCCTTTTGGCTCATGGTCACTAAGGGACTTTTGTTATATGCTTAGAGTAGCTTCATGCCATGCCTTGCTTTGCCATGATATGTTCCTGTAGCATATATTTATCATGCTCTAAACATTGTTTCCTGATGATAAATTCCTGACATGCTATTAATTTCACTAAATCTGTAACCTGTTATCGTTTGCACTTTTTCCATGCTTGTTTGAACCTGTGATTGAGTGAATTTGCCATAACTCAGTGTTAATCTTTTGTCATCATGAGTGGATCCCTACCATGCATTTTGTTGCCATGTTTGAGTGCAGTAGCTTATTTATCTTGATGCATTTAGTAGGCCACTTGTTGTTTATCGCGGACCGATGCCATATTTGTTTTGCTTGCCATTTCCAAACCGTGCATCCGATTTCGGTGATCTTTATATCGATTTCAACCGAAATCACCTCACCTTTCCAATGGCACTATTGGATTTCCAAGTTGAGGCCAGGTTCAATCATTCCTTTCCAAATCATGCATATGCACCGCATACCGCATCCCGCATATCATGCCATGTTCATGTGTTGGTTGTTTACTATGTTGTGTGCTTCTTTCCGGTGTTGCTTCTTCGGGTTGGTTCCGATAACGTAGCATTTGTGAGGACCCGTTCGACTACGTCCGTTTGTCTTCTTCATGGACTCGTTCTTCTTCCTTGCGGGGTCTCAGGCAAGATGACCATACCCTCGAACTCACTTCTATCTTTGCTTGCTAGATGCTCGCTCTTTTGCTATGCCTATGCTGTGATACCTACCACTTGCTTATCATGCCTCCCATTGTTGAGCCAAGCCTTTAACCCACCTTGTCCTAGCAAACCGTTGTTTGGCTATGTTACTGCTTTGCTCAGCCCCTCTTATAGTGTTGTTAGTTGCAGGTGAAGATTGGAGTTTGTTCCTTGTTGGAACATGGATATTTTGTTGGGATATCACAATATATCTTATTTAATTAATGCATCTATATACTTGGTAAAGGGTGGAAGGCTTGGCCTTATGCCTGGTGTTTTGTTCCACTCTTGCCGCCCTAGTTTCCGTCATATCGGTGTTATGTTCCCGGATTTTGCGTTCCTTACACAGTTGGTTTATAATGGGAACCCCTTGACAGTTCGCCTTGAATAACACTCCTCCAGCAATGCCCAACATTGGTTTTACCATTCGCCACCTAGCCTTTTCTTCCCTTGGGTTCTGCAGACTCAAGGGTCATGTTTATTTAAACCCCCCCCC
>NC_041384.1:410806591-410871028 GCF_002162155.2 Triticum dicoccoides
GCCAGTGCTCCTCTGAGTGTTGGTCCAAACTAGAGCCCTGTGCAGCGCCCCCTCGGGGAAACTCGAGGTTTGGTTTTAGTTGTATGGAGCGCTCATCTGAGTGTGCCCTGAGAACGAGATATGTGCAGCTCCTATCGGGATTTGTCGGCACATTCGGGAGGTGTTGTGGACTTGTTTTACCATTGTCGAGGATGTCTTGTAACCGGGATGCCGAGCCTGATCGGATTGTCTTGGGAGAAGGAATATCCTTCGTTGACCATTAGAGCTTGTGATGCGCTAAGTTGGGACACCCCTGCAGGGATTGAACTTTCGAAAGCCATGCCCACGATTATGGGAAGATGGGAATTTGTTAATGTCCGGTTGTAGAAAACCTGAAGTTTATCTTAATTAAAATACATCAACCGCGTGTGTAACCATGATGGTCTCTTTCCGGTGGAGTCTGGGAAGTGAACATGGTGTTGGAGTTATGCTTGACGTAGGTTGTTCTAGGATCACTTCTTGATCATAGTTCATCGATCGTGCTTTGCCTTCTCTTCTCGCTCTCATTTGCGTATGTTAGCCACCAAATATGCTAGTCGCTTGCTGCAGCTCCACCTCATACCTTTTACCCTTCCTATAAGCTTAAATAGTCTTGATCGCGAGGGTGTGAGATTGCTGAGTTGCCGTGACTCATAGATACTTCCAAAACTAGTTTGCAGGTGCCGATGTTACCGAGCAGGTGACACAACGAAGCTCAAGGAGGATCTCGATGAAGATCTTGTCCTTTGTGTTGTTTCGTGTCCAGTTGATCAGTAGTTGAGCCCAGTTCGGACGATCGGGGATCTGTGTAGCATTTGGGGTAGTCTTCTTTTGATTTGGTTCCGTAGTCGGACCTTGATTGTATCTGGTTGATGTAATGCTTTATTCATGTATTGTGTGAAGTGGCGATTGTAATCCAACTATGTATCTCTTTCTCTTATGTATTACATGGGTTGTGTGAAGATTACCTCACTTGCGACATTGCTTTCAATGCGGTTATGCCTCTAAGTCGTGCTTCGACACGTGGGAGATATATCCGCATCGAGGGCGTTACAATTACTCCTTGTAGTTGATGCTAGTTGGTTTAATTGGTGGAAGATCATATGTTCAGATCCTTTATGCGTACTATTACCCCTCTGATTATGATCATGAATATGCTTTTTGAGTAGTTACTTTTGTTCCTGATGACAAGGGAGAAGTCTTGCTATTAGTTGAACATAAGTAATCATAATGTTTTTGATTCATACTTTTGCATTGTGAATAGATCGTCACTTGAACATAAGTAATCATATGACAATATCTATGTATGTTGCTGTTATGAGAATAATCATGATGCCCTCATGTCCGTACTTTATTTTTATCGATGCCTCTACCTCTAAACATGGGGACATATTTATCGTTATCGGCTTTTGCTTGAGGACAAGTGAGGTCTAAGCTTGGGGAAGTTGATACGTCCATTTTGCATCATGCTTTTATATTGATATTTATTGCATTATGGGCTGTTATTTCACATTATGTCACAATACTTATGGCTATTCTCTCTTATTTTACAAGGTTTACATAAGGAGGGAGAATGCCAGCAGCTGGAATTCTGGGCTGGAAAAGGAGCAAATATTAGAGACCTATTCTGCACAACTCCAAAAGTCCTGAAACTCCACGGAATACCTTATAATAAATAATGAAAAATCCTCGCCAAAGATGAAGACCAGGGGGCCCACACCCTTCTCATGAGGGTGGGGGCGCCCCCCCTAGGGCGCGCCCCCTACCTCGTGGGCCCCCTCATGGCTCTCCGATGACCATCTTCTCCTATATGAAGTCTTTCATCAAGAAAAAAATAGGAAGCAACCTTTCGGGACGAAACTCCGCCGCCACGAGGCGGAATCTTGGCGGGTCCAATCTAGAGCTCTGGCAGAGCCGTTCTGCCGGGGAAACTTCCCTCCCGGAGGGGGAAATCATCGCCATCGTCATCACCAACGCTCCTCTCATCGGGAGAGGGCAATCTCCATCAACATCTCCATCAGCACCATCTCATCTCAAAACCCTAGTTCATCTCTTGTATCCAATTCTTGTCTCCAAGTCCAGGATTGGTGCTAGTAGGTTGCTAGTACTGTTAATTACTCCTTGTAGTTGATGCTAGTTGGTTTAATTGGTGGAAGATCATATGTTCATATCCTTTATGCATATTATTACCCCTCTGATTATGAACATGAATATGCTTTGTGAGTAGTTACGTTTGTTCCTGAGGACAAGGGAGAAGTCTTGCTATTAGTAGTCATGTGAATTTGGTATTCGTTCGATATTTTGATGAGATGTATGTTGTCTAGCCTCTAGTGGTGTTATGTCAACATCGACTACATAACACTTCACCATTATTTGGGCCTAGAGGAAGGCACTGGGAAGTAATAAGTAGATGATGGGTTGCTAGAGTGACAGAAGCTTAAACGCTAGTTTATGCGTTGCTTCGTAAGGGGCTGATTTGGATCCATATGTTTCATGCTATGGTTAGGTTTACCTTAATACTTTTGTTGTAGTTGCGGATGCTTGCAATAGAGGTTAATCATAAGTGGGATGCTTGTTCAAGTAAGAACAGCACCCAAGCACCGGTCCACCCACATGTCAAATTATCAAAGTACCAAACGCGAATCATATGAACGTGATGAAAACTATCTTGACGATATTCCCATGTGTCCTCGGGAGCGCTTTTCCTTATATAAGAGTTTGTCCAGGCTTGTCCTTTGCTACAAAAAGGATTGGGCCACCTTGCCGCACTTTATTTACTTTTGTTACTTGTTGCTCGTTACAAATTATCTCACCACAAAACTATCTTTTACCACTTATTTCAGTACTTGTAGAGAATACCTTGCTAAAAACCGTTTATCATTTCCTTCTGCTCCTCGTTGGGTTCGACACTCTTACTTATCGAAAGGACTACGATAGATCCCCTATACTTGTGGGTCATCAATACTCTTTTCTGGCGCCGTTGCCGGGGAGTGAAGCGCCTTTGGTAGGTGGTATTTGGTAAGGAAAAATTTATATAGTGTGCTGAAATTTACTGTCACTTGTTACTATGGAAAGTAATCCTCTGAGGGGCTTGTTCGGGGTATCTTCACCCCGACCAGTAGAGCAAAGAGTTGCGCTTCAACCTACTGAACCTATTGAAAATGAAATTCCTTATGAGTATCCTTCGAGTATGATAGAAAAACTACTAGCTAATCCTTTTACAGGAGATGGAACAAAGCATCCTGATGAACACCTAATATATGTGGATGAAGTTTGTGGATTATTTAAGCTTGCAGGTATACCCGATGATGTTGCTAAGAAGAAGGGCTTCCCTTTATCTTTGAAGGGAGACGCATTGACATGGTATAGGCTATGTGATGATATGGGATCATGGAACTATAGAAGATTGAAATTGGAATTTCATCAAAGGTATTAACCTATGCATCTTGTTCATCGTGATCGCAATTATATATATAATTGTTGGCCTCGCGAAGGAGAAAGCATCGCTCAAGCTTGGGGGAGGCTTAAATCAATGCTATATTCATGCCCCAATCATGAGCTCCCAAGAGAAACAATTCTTCAAAAATTTATGCTTGGCTTTCTGAAAATAATCGCACCATGCTCGATACTTCTTGTGCTGAATCTTTTATGATGAAGACTATTGGATTTAGATGGGATTTATTGGATAGAATTAAACACAACTCTGAAGATTGGGACCTCGACAAAGGTAAGGAGTCAGGTATGACACCTAAGTTTGATTGTGTTAAATCTTTTATGGATACCGATATTTTCCGTAAGTTTAGCACTAAATATGGACTCGATTCTGAGATAGTAGCTTCTTTCTGTGAATCTTTTGCTACTTATGTTGATCTCCCTAAGGAGAAGTGGTTTAAATATCATCCTCCCATAGAAGTAAAAGTAGTTGCACCTATTAAAGTTGAAGAAAATATTGTCACTTATAATGATCCTATTGTTCCTACTTGTTATGTTGAGAAACCACCTTTCCCTGTTAGGATAAAGGATCATGCTAAAGCTTCAACTGTGGTTCGTAAAAGCAATATTAAAACATATACACCTCCTGAGCAAATTAAAGTTGAACCTAATATTGCTATTGTTAAAGATCTCTTGTCTGATAATATGGAGGGGCATGTTATTTATTTCTGTGATGAAACTGCTAGAATTGCTAAACCCCGTGATACAGATAAACCTAGACATGTGATAGGCATGCTTGTTATTTCTGTTAAAATAGGAGATCATTGTTATCATGGCTTATGTGATATGGGTGCTAGTGCTAGTGCAATACCTATTGACTTATACAATGAAATTATGCATGATATTGCACCTATTGAGTTAGAAGATATTGATGTCACAATTAAACTTGCTAATAGAGATACTATTTCACCAATGGGAATTGTTAGAGATGTTGAAGTCTTGTGTGGGAAAACTAAATATCCTGCTGATTTTCTTGTTCTTGGTTCCTCACAAGATAGCTTTTGTATCATTATATTTGGTAGACCCTTCTTAAATACTGTTAATGCTACCATAGATTGCACAAGGGATGTTGTGTCGGCTTAGATGATATGACTCATGAATTTAATTTCTCTAAATTTAGTAAACAACACCATGAAGAAGAATTTCCTAGTAAGGATGAAATTATTGGTCTTGCTTCTATTGTCGTACCTCCTAGTGATCATTTAGAACAATATTTGCTAGACCATGAGAATGATATGTTTATGAATGAAAGAAGGGAAATAGATGAAGTATTCTTTAAACAGGAACCTATGCTGACACACAATTTGCCTGTTGAAATCCTAGGGGATCCCCCTCCACCTAAGGGTGATCCCGTGTTTGAGCTTAAACCGTTGCCTGATAATCTTAAATATGCTTATCTTGATGAAAATAAGATATATCCTGTTATTATTAGTGCTAACCTTTCAGAACATGAAGAAGAAAGATTATTGAAAACTCTGAAGAAGCACCGTGCTGCTATTGGATACACTCTTGATGATCTTAAGGGCATTAGTCCCACTCTATGTCAACATAAAATAAATTTGGAAGCAGATGCCAAACCAGTTTGTGATCCTCAACGACGTCTGAATCCTAAAATGAAAGAAGTGGTAAGAAAAGAAATACTAAAGCTTCTAGAGGCAGGTATAATTTATCCCGTTGCTGATAGTCAGTGGGTAAGTCATGTTCATTGTGTCCCTAAGAAGGGAGGCATTACTGTTGTTCCTAATGATAAAGATGAATTGATTCCACAAAGAATTATTACAGGTTATAGGATGGTAATTGATTTCCGCAAATTAAATAAGGCTACTAAGAAAGATCATTACCCCTTACCTTTTATCGATCAAATGCTAGAAAGATTATGCAAACATACACACTACTGCTTTCTAGATGGTTATTTTGGTTTCTCTCAAATACCTGTGTCGGCTAAAGATCAATCAAAGACTACTTTTACATGCCCTTTTGGTACTTTTTCTTATAGACGTATGCCTTTTGGTTTATGTAATGCACCTGCTACCTTTCAAAGATGCATGATGGCTATATTCTCTGACTTTTGTGAAAAGATTTGTGAGGTTTCCATGGATGACTTTTCCGTCTATGGATCTTCTTTTGATGATTGCTTGAGCAATCTTGATCGAGTTTTGCAGAGATGTGAAGAAACTAATCTTGTCTTGAATTGGGAAAAGTGCCACTTTATGGTTAATGAGGGTATTGTCTTGGGGCATAAAGTTTCTGAAAGAGGTATTGAAGTTGATAAAGCCAAGGTTGATGCTATTGAAAATATGCCATGTCCCAAGGACATTAAAGGTATAAGAAGTTTCCTTGGTCACGCCGGATTTTATAGGAGGTTCATTAAGGACTTCTCGAAAATTTCTCGGCCTCTGACTAATTTATTACAAAAAGATATACCATTTGTCTTTGATGATGATTGTGTAGAAGCATTTGAAATACTTAAGAAAGCATTAGTCTCTGCACCTATTGTTCAGCCACCTGATTGGAATTTACCCTTTGAAATTATGTGTGATGCTAGCGATTATGCTGTAGGTGCTGTTCTAGGGCAAAGAGTTGATAAGAAATTAAATGTTATCCATTATTCTAGTAAGACTCTAGACAATGCTCAAAGAAATTATGCTACTACTGAAAAAGACCTTTTAGCAGTTGTATTTGCTTGTGATAAGTATAGACCTTATATTGTTGATTCTAAAGTAACTATCCACAATGATCATGCTGCTATTAAATATCTTATGGAGAAGAAATATGCTAAACCTAGACTTATTAGATGGGTTCTCTTGCTACAAGAATTTGATTTGCATATTATTGATAGAAAAGGAGCTGAGAACCCCGTTGCAGACAACTTATCTAGGTTAGAGAATGTTCTTGATGACCCACTACCTATTGATGATAGCTTTCCTGATGAACAATTAAATGTCATAAGTACTTCTCGTAGTACCCCTTGGTATGCTGATTATGCTAATTACATAGTTGCTAAATTTATACCACCTAGCTTCACATACCAACAAAAGAAAAAGTTCTTCTATGATTTGAGACATTACTTTTGGGATGACCCACATCTTTATAAAGGAGTAGATGGTGTTATTAGACGTTGTGTACCTGAGCATGAATAGGAACAGATCCTACGCAAGTGCCACTCCGAAACTTATGGAGGACACCACGCGGGAGATAGAACTGCACATAAGGTATTGCAATCCGGTTTTTATTGGCCTACTCTCTTCAAGGATGCCCGTAAGTTTGTCCTATCTTGTGATGAATATCAAAGAATTGGTAATATTAGTAGACGTCAAGAAATGCCTATGAATTATTCACTTGTCATTGAACCGTTTGATGTTTGGGGCTTTGATTATATGGGACCTTTTCCTGCCTCTAATGGATATACACATATTTTAGTTGATGTTGATTACGTTACTAAGTGGGTAGAAGCTATTCCAACTAGTAGTGCTAATCATAACACTTCTATTAAAATGCTTAAAGAAGTTATTTTTCCGAGGTTTGGAGTCCCTAGATATTTAATGACTGATGGTGGTTCACATTTTATCCATGGTGCTTTCCATAAAATGCTTGCTAAATATGACGTCAATCATAGAATTGCATCTCCATATCACCCACAGTCTAGTGGTCAAGTAGAATTGAGTAATAGAGAACTCAAATTAATTTTGCAAAAGACTGTCAATAGGTCTAGAAAGAATTGGTCCAAGAAACTGGATGAATCATTATGGGCCTATATAACTGCATATAAAAATCCTATGGGTATGTCTCTGTATAAAATGGTCTATGGAAAAGCATGTCACTTACCTCTCGAACTAGAACACAAGGCTTATTGGGCTATTAAAGAACTAAATTATGATTTTAAACTTGCCGGTGAGAAGAGGTTATTTGATATTAGCTCACTAGATGAATGGAGAACTCAAGCTTATGAAAATGCCAAGTTGTTTAAAGAAAAGGTTAAAAGATGGCATGACAAAATGATACAAAAGCGTGAGTTTAATGTAGGTGATTATGTATTGCTATACAACTCTCGTTTAAGATTTTTTGCAGGGAAACTTATCTCTAAATGGGAAGGCCCCTATGTTGTCGAGGAGGTCTATCATTCCGGCGCCATAAAAATCAACAACTTCGAAGGCACAAATCCGAAGGTGGTAAATGGTCAAAGAATCAAACATTATATCTCAGGTAATCCCATAAATGTTGAAACCAATATTATTGAAACCGTAACCCCGGAGGAATACATAAGGGACACTTTCCTGAACGTTTCAAACTCCAAAAAGGAATAGGTATGTGGTACGGTAAGTAAACCGACTCCAAAACAATTTTTAAGGCAATATTTCTCCGTTTTGGAATATTTAGAAAAATGGAAAATTAAGTAGCAGTCCGGGAAGGACACGAGGGCCCCACGAGGGTGGAGGGCGCGCCCCGTACCTCGTGAGCACCTTGTGTGCCTTCCGGACTCTGTTTTCTTGCACGATACGTATTTTGGTCGGTAAAAAATCATTATATAATCTCCCGGGGGTTTTGACTCCCGTATCACGCAAAAATTTCCTGTTTTTGTTTCAAGCTGTTTTTCTGATAGATCTAGATTATCATGACGTCCCCAAGTGCTTCCAAGGACAAGTTCTTCGAGAAGGTCATCAACCCTTACCTCGCAGAGGTGCTGCAACACCCTCAAACCATTGAGATGCGTGATGGGTTGCTGCACATCCGTGATGCTGAGGGACCAAAGGGAACCGGAAGCATGGAGGCGAGGCTCGAAGCAATGGAGCAACAAGTTTTCAAGTGCCAGGGGATGGTCGAGCGTGGAATCAACACTAGCCACATGATGCTCGCGGAGTTCACTAACAACTACAAGCCGGATGCCAAGAACACCGAGGAGGCCATCTTCAAGCTACATGAGAAGATCGAGCACCTCCAAGCCCAAATCTATGACCTGCAAAACCAAAACTATGAGTATGAATATAGATTCAAAAGAATGAGTTTGGCTGCAGATTCGAGGATTCCGGAGACTTGATCATCCTTCTGTGATGGTGAACCTATGCCTTGGAAGATAGATGACAAGCCCGCATCATCAACAACACCTCCACTGTCTCCTCCAACAAAGAAGAATTGAGTATCTGGGTATGGGCACTCCACTTTGCAACTGCCAAGTTTGGGGGAGTGCCCTGGTATCGTATCACCATCACTTTTATCTTTATCGTTTTCCGTAGTTCGATCCTATTAGTACTATTTTGATCTAGTAGAATCAAAGTTCTAAGTATGATCTAGTTGTGAGTTTTGCTTTATTGTCCTTCTATGTAATCGAGTCTGCGAGCTATATAGTAAAGATTAGTGTTGAGTCAAGGGCTTGATTATTTTTGCCATGATCCCAAGTAAATAAAGGAAAAGAGAAAGAAATAAAAAGAAACAAAGAGATCACGTGAGTCTTATGGAGAGTAATGAGCTCACATAGAAAGAGTATGATGAATAAAAGTTATTGAGGGTTGACGAACATAGTTTTGGTCATTGTTGCAATTAATAGGAAGTAATAAAGAAAGAGAGGTCTTCACATATAAATACACTATCTTGGACATCTTTTATGATTGTGAGCACTCAGTAAAATATGACATGTTAAAGAGTTGACATTGGACAAGGAAGACAACATAATGGGTTATGTTTGCTTACATCTGAGATAAATTATATCGTCTTGGATCCTCCAACATGTTGAGCTTGCCTTTCCCCCTCATGCTAGCCAAATTCTCAGCACCAAGTAGAGATACTACTTGTGCTTCCAAATACCCTTAAACCAGTTTTGCCATGAGAGTCCACCATATCTACCTATGGATTGAATAAGCTCCTTCAAGTAAGTTGACATCGGTGCAAAGAAATAAAAATTGCTCTAAATATGTACGATTAGTGTGGGAGAAATAAATTTTATACGATCTTGTGATATGGAAGTAATAAAAGCGACGGACTGCATAATAAAGGTTCATATCACAAGGGGCAATATAAAGTGACATTCTTTCGCATTAATATTTTGTGCATCCAACCATAAAAATGCATGGCAACCTCTGCTTCCCTCTACGAAGGGCCTATCTTTTATCATTATCTTCTACCTTATGCAAGAGTCATGATGATTTTCACCCTTCCTTTTTACACTTTATCCTTTGGCAAGCACAATATGTTGGAAAGATCCTGGTTTATATGGCTAATTGGATGTGAGTTTACATGAACTATTACTGTTGACATTACCCTCGAGTTAAAATGTTGGGAGGCAAGACTATAAGCCCCTATCTTTCTCTATGTCCGATTAAAACTCCATACCCATAAGTATTGCATGAGTGTCAGCAATTGTGAAAGATTATATGATAGTTGAGTATGTGGACTTGCTGAAAAGCTCTTATACATTGACTCTTTCCTATGTTATGATAAATTGCAATTGCTTCAATGACCGAGATTGTAGTTTGTTAGTTCTCAATGAAGTTTACGATTCATACTTGATATTGTGATTGGATTATTACTCTAGCATTAGAGATCATATGACAAGAATTATATAAGTTGTTGGTCTAAGAATGATCATGATGCCCTCATGTCCGTATTTTATTTTTTATCGACGACTCTACCTCTAAACATGGGGACATATTTATTGTCATCGGCTTTCGCATGAGGACAAGCGAGGTCTAAGCTTGGGGGAGTTGATACGTCCATTTTGCATCATGCTTTTATATCGATATTTATTGCATTATGGGCTGTTATTTCACATTATGTCACAATACTTATGGCTATTCTCTCTTATTTTACAAGGTTTACATAAGGAGGGAGAATGCCGACAGCTAGAATTCTGGGCTGGAAAAGGAGCAAATATTAGAGACCTATTCTGCACAACTCCAAAAGTCCTGAAACTCCACGGAACACCTTATAATAAATAATGAAAAATACTCGCCAAAGATGAAGACCAGGGGGCCCACATCCTGCTCACGAGGGTGGGCCCCCCTAGGGCGCGCCACCTACCTCGTGGGCCTCCTGGTGGCTCTCCGATGACCATCTTCTCCTATATGAAGTCTTTCGTCGAGAAAAAAAATAAGAAGCAACCTTTCGGGACGAAACTCCGCCTCCACGAGGCGGAACCTTGGCCGATCCAATCTAGAGCTCCGGCAGAGCTGTTCCGCCGGGGAAACTTCCCTCCCGGAGGGGGAAATCATCCCCATCGTCATAACCAACGCTCCTCTCATCGGGAGAGGGCAATCTCCATCAACATCTTCATCAGCACCATCTCATCTCAAAACCCTAGTTCATCTCTTGTATCCAATTCTTGTCTCCAAGTCCGGGATTGGTGCTAGTAGGTTGCTAGTAGTGTTAATTACTCCTTGTAGTTGATGCTAGTTGGTTTAATTGGTGGAAGATCATATGTTCAGATCCTTTATGCATATTATTACCCCTCTGATTATGAACATGAATATGCTTTGTGAGTAGTTACGGTTGTTCCTGAGGACAAGGGAGAAGTCTTGCTACTAGTAGTCATGTGAATTTGGTATTCGTTCGATATTTTGATGAGATGTCTGTTGTCTAGCCTCTAGTGGTGTTATGTGAAGTCGACTACATAACACTTCACCATTATTTGGGCCTAGAGGAAGGAATTGGGAAGTAATAAGTAGATGATGGGTTGCTAGAGTGACAGAAGCTTAAACCCTAGTTTATGCGTTTCTTCGTAAGGGGCTGATTTGGATCCATATGTTTCATGCTATGGTTAGGTTTACCTTAATACTTTTGTTGTAGTTGCGGATGCTTGCAATAGAGGTTAATCATAAGTGGGGTGCTTGTTCAAGTAAGAACAGCACCCAAGCACCGGTCCACCCACATGTCAAATTATCAAAGTACCGAACGCGAATCATATGAACATGATGAAAACTAGCTTGACGATATTCCCATGTGTCCTCGGGAGCGCTTTTCCTTATATAAGAGTTTGTCCAGGCTTGTCCTTTGCTACAAAAAGGATTGGGCCACCTTGCCGCACTTTATTTACTTTTGTTACTTGTTGCTCGTTACAAATTATCTCACCACAAAACTATCTGTTACCACTTATTTCAGTACTTGCAGAGTATACCTTGCTGAAAACCGTTTATCATTTCCTTCTGCTCCTCGTTGGGTTCGACACTCTTACTTATCGATAGGACTACGATAGATCCCCTATACTTGTGGGTCAGCACTGCTCACGCCCGCGTCACACCTGACCCTCAAGTAAAAACAAACACGCAAGTGTTCATTGCCCTGCCCGCTTGCATCTCCTCTCCCCTTTCCCTCTATCTCGATCCCCTGCCTGCAGCGCTAAGGTTCCTCCAACGAGTTGTAACCACTGGTCCCATTTGTCCTGGCCCTCTACGATGCTTTGTCCAGCTAGGCTACATGGCCGGCTGGTAGGGCAAAATATCCCCTGTTGCTCCTCCCTCTGGTGCCGCCCCTCATTCTCATGGTCTCCAGCAGCTGCTCCACTGTGGTCCGTCCAACGCACTACTCCGATGGGCGCTGACAACTACGTCGATGCCACACTACGGCAGAAGGCACCTCATTCACCCTCCCCTCCTCCCAGGTCGTGGCCTTGAGGTGCTGTTGAAGGATCAGCTCATCCAACAAGGTGAGGATCTCCTCTCATTTTTTGCCAAATTTTCATTCTGATCCGCTATACAATGAATTTCTATGAGATGTTTTTTCTGCTGCTATATGATGCATTGCTATGAGCTGCTCCTGCTGCTGCTATATGATGAATTTCTATGAGCTACTCATGCTGCTTGTATATGATGAAATGCTATGAGCTGTTGCTGCTATATGATGAATTGCTATGAGCTGCTACTGCTGCTACTATATGATGAGTTGATATAAGCTGCTCTTGCTGCTACTATATGATGAATTGCTATGAGTTGCTCCTGCTGCTGCTGTATGATGAATTGCTATGAGCTGCTCCTGCTGCTACTATATGATGAATTGCTATGAGCTGCTCCTGGTATATCATGAATTGCACACGGCTGTTGTTGTATGATGAGTTGCTATGAGCTACTGCTGCTATATGATGCTTTCAGGTGGTGCTGCTATATGATAATAACCAGCCACTTGGATCATCGAATTTCGATAAATAATTGTTCTTCATTTAAATTTGGGTCATGCATTCTTCGTTTAAATTAGGTAATGGGATCTCTATGGAAGACATTAACCAAAGTAGATTGTGCCAAGTAGATGGTATCTTTGTATTTGCATTTTGAACAAATATTGATGGTCTGTTTTCCAATCATATTAATTAATGCACTAGGTTCAATTTTTCATGTTTGCAAGTTAAATTAATTTTCATATGGGCAGCAAAATGACAAAATATAATGCAATCTAGACTTTTCACTAATCATACCAAAGATAAGCTGAAAAGGAAGGCAATGAAAAGAACTGGTTGGCTTATTACCTGGAGCTTATATTCATAGGTGCTTATTTTCTTAGGATAACTCGTAATAATTGTCCCTAAGAAACTTGGCCAATAGAACTGACATACAAATAACATGTCATGATGATTGCAATGGAGGCCCAGTTCTTTTGCCAGATTGTCCCAGAATCTGACCCCTACCTAGATTCTCGCAGAATCTTTGAGCCCCAATTGTTTTACAATACTATCTAGTTATAGGATCTAATTAGGTAGGATTGTAAAACAAAAGGAGGTAAAAGATTCTAGGAGAAGCTAGAGAGGGGCAGATTCTGGGAGAATCCTGCAAAAGAACAGGGCCGGAGTGACCTACCATAGCACACTGTATAGGCTCACCACTGCCTCTCCTTTTTTTTGCAATGTTCCATGAAATTGCCACATACATATTGTACTTCTTCATTGCATAACCCTATCTGCAAGTTGACATGGCAAATTTTAGACATCTCTACATGATAATACATTGCATATCCCTTGCGCATATTTAAACCACCAATTAACAATTTTGTGCGGAGCATAAACTAGCCATGACTCTGTGTGCTAGACTAGCAGGCACTCTAAAGGAGCCTAATGTAGTGCACTAGAATTCCTAAATGCCACCTATGATTTTTTGTAATGTACTACATCTGTTGTATATGTCTTTGTAGAGATTCCAGTGACCACATACAGATGTATATAGATGCATTTTCGAGTGTAGATTCACTCATTTTGCTCTGTATGTAGCCTATAGTGGAATCTCTAGAAAGACTTATATTTAGGAACGGAGGTAGTATCATGCATGACATCTACATATCTAATTTAGCAGTCAGTAGTAGAAATCATTGTCTGCACAAAGGGATTACTGGTCGAAAATCCTAGCAAAGCACGCTGGCAGGCAAACAACAATACAAGAGAGAGAGAGAGAGAGACAGAGACAGAGAGAGAGAGACGCACTTACAAGATCATAGCAATGCCTTGGTCCAAGATCTTGGTTAGCCAAGTTGTTAGATCTAGAAGAAACATCGTCCTTCTAGTTTTTGCCAGCTGCATAACATGTAACAACAACATGTTAGTATATTTGAAGTACATCGGGTAGGTGATGCTGGACGGGTTTAAAGGTGACAAGTACCTAGGCCATGGCGGGTGCTTGGCATCTTGCCAGACGGTGGGAATTAGGTTAGAAACGACAAGGGTGATGATGTTGCACTGGCTGTCGGGGTCCGGTAAGGAGATCTTGAACCGTGGAGTAGGGTGTTTGTAGAGCGGCTCCAGTAGGGGGGACTACGATGTGGGCAAAGCGGATCTGAGGCCGTGGACGAGGGCGTCGGTGAAGCTGCTCCAATGGTTGGGTTCAGGATGGTGTCGATGATGCGGATCTACGGCCGTGGACGGGGCATTAAAAGCTGCTCCGGTAGGTAGGACGAGGGTGCAATGAAGCGGATCTGAGGCCGTGGACTTGTGAGTTGGCAAAGCGGCCATGGTAGGGTTGAGAATGGTATGGGCGAAGCTACTCCTGTAGGGTTGACGATGGTGTCGGCGAAGCGGCTCCGGTAGGGTTGAGGAAGGTGTCGGCAAAGAGGATCAGAGGCCGTCGACGGGGGCGTCGGTGGGGCGGCTCCGGGGGGTGTGGACGAAGCGTCTCCGGTGGGGAGTACGAAGTAGCCACTGCAGATGTGTTGCGGTTGACGAGAGTACCGGCGAAGCAGATCCGGCACCGTGGACAAGGCCGACACTGAATGGGCTATGGTACAGTGGTGGATGAGTAGTCTACTTGTTTCTAGGGGAGGTGGAAGGGGTAGATGCGGTCACAAAAGAAGATCCGGCGAGGTGGATGCTGCTGGCAGTGAATGGGATCTGGTACGCCAGTGGATGAGCAGTCTAGGGTTTCGAGAGGGGAGGGGTAGAAAGGCCGATGAAGTATGGACGGCGTGATGTAAGATGCTCTGGTGTTGTGGAGTTAGTCGTTTTTGCGGGAGGGGGAGAGGAAATGGGGTGCCGTGTGGTGGGGGGGACTGGAAGTTACCAAAGCAGCCCCGACCTATTATGTAAATGAGGGTGGTATCTGTAACTATTATTCTCTGTGCACCTAGGATAAAAGGGAAATTTCGCATGCTAAAGACTAGGTGGCAGAAATTTTAGAAGGAGGCGGGAGATTTTGCCGCCCGCGGGATCGTTCGTAGCCAGTTTCAACTAATTTTGGACAGTGCTAGCGGGAAGATCATGCGAGACTGTGTACACGGGGCACGCGTCAGCAGTTAATAACTGGTGTGAAGTCCACCGCAGAAAAAAAGATAATAACTCAGGATGATGCACCGATATCTTGGACATTCACAAGGGCGCGGCCAATCGTACGGGTGTATAGGCACATTCACAAAAAAGGGATCAAACACTGACCCTATGTATTTCTCGTGTAAATAGATAATTTAGTTCCATTGGTTATTTACTTTAAACATAATGCATTGACGTGTTATTGTAGAGGCGCACAAAAAGAAATGGATATTTTAGTCCCACAAAAGAAATGGATATTGTAGAGGCGCACAAAAAGAAATGGATGTTGAATTCATATATGAATATTACATATATTACTTCATAATAGAACCTTAAATCATCCAAGACTAATGAATTTGAATGCAAGACTAACAATGGTGCATGTACATGATAGCTACATTGGTTGTTTGAAGAAACATCACTCTAACTTTGGCATGCACAATTGAAAAGGATTAATTAGAAAAATGTGATATGTGAGTGAACAATCTTTATAGCGTTGAATCGATATTGTATCTTTGGCCACAATATGAAGTATATATTGCTTTATGTTCAAGTGATGCACGTCCACAGTCGCTAGATAGTGATACGTGAATGAATTGTGCAACCTCTCTCGCACGCATACATGTCTCATTTCTCCGTGGGCATCAGAATCACACACGCGCACTTCATGTATTTCTCTCCCTCCATCAAGGTTAGAATTTGTCTTTCTACTCTGTCCTACAAGTCTCTCACACAGAAACACACACGCTCTCTCTGTCGAACACACCCACCCCTTTAATTCTGCCCACCCACCGCCACTAATGTCTCAAAGTATAATTATGTCTTAGGTTAACTCGAGTTCCAGAACCATATGAATACATACAATGGGATTCCAGTAGATCACCTTTTGTTTTGAGATTTCTCTGTCTCTCTCTCTCTCTCTCACACACACACACATGCGCGTGCGCGTAGACATTATTTCTCTCGTCATTTGTTCTGATACTTCCATGCACACCATTTGTTTATCTCCATGATGCTTTAAGTATGCCTCACACACATGCTATCTACCTATCCCTTAATATACATACGTGTCACACAAACTCCTTCTTATATCTAAGTGTCATTACCCCCCAACACACCCACACACACACACTTCCCGGCACCGAAGGAGCAGGGTGACACCCCGATCTTGATACTAATCTATCTATTGGCTTCTCTCTCAAACACACACACACACACACGCACACACATGTACACTACCCGACACCGAAGCAGTAGAGTGGTACCTCGATCTTGATAGTAATCTCTCTACTCGCTTCTCTCTCAAACACACACACACACTCGCTAGTTGTGCCTTTGTGCCAACCGCGCGGACACTCTCGATACGTCTTTCTCTCCCTCCCCCTGCCCCCCAACAATGACAGCAGAAGGGTGACAACTCGATCTTGATCTTAATCTATCAACTGGTTTCTCTCTCTCTCTCTCACACACACACTAGTTGTGTCTCTGTGCCTCGCGCAAGCACACTGGATACATCTTTCTCTCCGTAGCCCCCTCAATATGTAGACTTCTCGCACGCACACAGCTATAGTGGCGATGACGCTTAACCCAGTGTGCCTTGTTTTTATCGGCCTCATCTGATAGTTTCCACCCTGTTTTCTGTTAATTAACAATGCAACCTTTTATTTGTTACTACTAGTGAATCTGAAATCATTCGGGGCAGACATAAAATATATCACTTCAACCCAATTATCGCAGTAACTATTTTAAAAGAAACTAGCTAGATGCCTATGCGTTGCACGAAACATCAAGATGCATTTGTATGAGTAGTTTATCTTGTGAGAGAAAAGGATGAACGAGGAAAGGCCTTATTTGTAAATGTGCAGAGGGGTGTGGGTATCTTTTTGCAAAATTGCCATAGTTTCCTTCCTATCCGTTAGATATAAATCCGACGGCCTATATTGCAGGATGGCACGCACACCATCATCACCAATTCTGTTTTCTACTCCCTCCGTTCCTAAATATTTATCTTTTTATATATTTCAACAAGTGACTATATACGAAGCAAAATGAGTGAATCTAGACTCTAAAATATGTCTACATACACATCCGTATGTGGTAGTCTATTTCAAATATGAAAAAGACAACTATTTAGGAATGGAGGGAGTATAAGAGTAGACATAAAGATATATCTCCAGCATGGTCCACAACGAAAATGTGCTGGACTGGTTAGCGCCGGATGCTTGCAACGCGATGACCTGAGTTCGAATTATGTCTTTAACTTTAGATTTTTATATTATATATTATTTATATTTAATATATATTTCTTTCGCTACTGAACAGACAGTGGAACTCACAGAGTACTTAGAATATAAGATTAAGGATGGATTTGTTTCTTTTTTACTTTCTGTATGAAGTTGCAGCCACCCTGCAAGTCACATGTACATTGTACATGCAATTAAATTTTTATAGAGGGAGAATCATACACGCAATTAACTCAAATGGATTGGATGTGACTCTATTATTTCCAGCATAAGAGTAACTCCAACGGCAGCCGGCAAATTTCCTCCCGCTTCCTTCTGCGGAGGACGATATCAAACGCTAGCGGCATACATTTTCACAACTCTAACCAACTAGAGGAAAGTTGTGCAAACATGGACTGATTTCATATAAGCATGAAAGATTTCGTATAAAAAAGGCATATCTTCATATAAACATGATGGATTTCATTACATTTACATGAACTAAGCGGTGCTAATCCGGCTCTCGTGGTATAATTAATACTCCCTCCGTCCGAAAATACTTGTCCTAGATATGGATGTATCTGGACTTATTTAGTTATAGATATGTCCAATTTATCCATTTTGAGAACAAATATTTCCGGACGGAGGGAGTACCAAATCTAAATGGCTGCCCGCGGATCCCTTTGTCTTCCTCATGTCCAACAGACACTAGCGGTGTCGACAAAGGTCTTCGGAAGAGACGAAGCAGCAAAGAAACCACCTGAATACGCAGTCGTCGCCTCGTCGGTGGCCTTCATGGGACCAAAGTGGCGGCGGCCTCCCGTGTTCTACTTCTCCTTTATGATGGCGGTGGACACAGAGAAGCTGTCCACTGACTCGTTGCTCTCCACGCACACGGCTTCTGTCTCTGCCTGCATGGTGCTGCCACATGCACGGTAGGTGCGGCCACCGCAGACACTGGTAGCATGGAACGACGCGGTAGCGACAATGACTGTGCCACCATGCTCTCCGCCGTGTCAGCATGGAGCAACTCGACACTCCTCATCGAGCTGAACTAGAGCGGCGAGTTGCTAAACCACATGCCGGCTTGGGGCAGCAACTGGCTCTGTCGGGCTAAGTGAGGTTGGTGAAGCACCGAGCGGCCTCGCTTGTATCCGGAGGGCTCGGCGGGCCACCCAGCCGGGTAGTATGCCAGAGAATGACTCCTCGGAAGCCATCGGAAGAGTGGAGAAATGGTGAATGAGGAGATGGGGCAGCGGCGGAGGGGTGTGATTCTTGCCCGCTGTCTGTCTGGCCTCGTTTAAATAGAGGGCGGACGGTAGGAGCTTGGCTGGCGTCTGGCCTCGTTTAAACTGAGGGCGAATGGGAGGAGCTCGGCCGGTGTTGCGTTTAATTCCGGCCCGCTCATGAACGTACATGTGGCCGGAGTAGGTTTCTCGATTTGCATGCAGGTTTAATGGAGGCGTTTGGTAGAGGCTAGGAGGCGTGTTTAGCTGGGCGTGTAGCGGGCGGCACAGTACTATTCGATTTGGCAGCGGGTGGCATAGTTCCCGATACGGCTTTATGTAGACAAGGGAGAGGGTAGCGGTTCCCAAAATGTTGACCGGCCAATGATGCATCCTCCTTCAATTAGCATCGTGAATGCATGAAGGAAGTAATAGTAATGCTACACGTACAAATAAGTTACAGGGTTTTACAAAGAGGGTTAACTTGATTGGTCAATAGGTGGGGAGGCGGCCCACCCCCTGAAAATCAGGGGAGAGCCAAGTTTGTGATTGGTTAGTAGATAGAAAGAGTTTGTAAACTTATGTATTTGTTTGTATGTCTAGCATTTTTGGGGAAGTAATGGGAGGATGACCAGAAAAAGAGCCAGCACGATGTGAATCTAACGCAGTTTGCACTCATATAAAGGCACCCCTCCATTCCAATGCATCTACCACATCATACACACCTAAGCATTTTCCTAAGCACCTACACTAAGCGCAAAAGTGCTCACTCCAGACCCATGGCGGTGATACGTCTCCAACGTATCTATAATTTTTATTGTTCCATGCTATTATATTATCTGTTTTGGATGTTTAATGGGATTTAATATGCACTTTTATATTATTTTTGGGACAAACCTATTAACCAAAGGCCCAGTGCAAATTGCTGTTTTTTTGCCTATTTCAGTGTTTCGCAGAAAAGGAATATCAAACGGAATCCAAACAGAACGAAACCTTCGCGAGGATCTTTCTTAGAACAAATGTCACCCGGGAAACTTGGAGTACAAGCGTGGAAATCCACAAAGCTTCTACGAGGCAGGGGGCACGCCTAGGGGGGTAGGCGCGCACCCCACCCTCGTGGGCCCCACGGAGCTCCACCGACCTACTTCTTTCGCCTATATATACTCTTATACCCTGAAAACATCCAGGGGAGCCATGAAACCACTTTTCCACTACCGCAACCGTCTGTACCAGTGAGATCCAATCTTGGGGCCTTTTCCTGCGATCTGCCGGAGGGGGATTCGATCACGGAGGGCTTCTACATCAACACCATAGCCTGTCCGATGATGTGTGAGTAGTTTACCACAGACCTTCGGGTCCATAGTTATTAGCAAGATGGCTTTTTCTCTCTCTTTGGTTCTCAATACAAAGTTCTCCTCGATGTTCTTAGAGGTCTATTCGATGTAATCCTTTTTGCGGTGTGTTTGCCGAGATCCGATGAATGGTGGGTTTATGATCAAGATTATCTATGAACAATATTTGATTCTTCTCTGAATTCTTATATGCATGATTTGATATCTTTGCAAGTCTCTTTGGATTTTCGGTTTAGTTTGGCCTACTAGATTGATCTTTCTTGCAATGGGAGAAGTTCTTAGCTTTGGGTTCAATCTTGTGGTGCTTGATCCCAGTGACAGAAAGGGAACCGACACGTATTGTATTGTCGCCATCGAGGATAAAAAGATGGGGTTTATGTCATATTGCTTGAGTTTATCCCTTTACATCATGTCATCTTGCCTAATGCGTTAGTCTATTCTTATGAACTTAATACTCTAGATGCATGTTGGATAGCGGTCGATGTGTGGAGTAATAGTAGTAGATGCAGAATCGTTTCGGTCTACTTGACACGGACGTGATGCCTATGTTCATGATCATGCCTAGATATTCTCATAACTATGCGCTTTTCTATCAATTGCTTGGCAGTAATTTGTTCACCCACCATAGTATATGTTATCTTGAGAGAACCCACTAGTGAAACCTATGGCCCCCGGGTCTACTTTACATCATATAAGTTTCCGATCTATAATTCTAGTTTACTATTTATTTTGCAATCTTTACTTTTCAATCTATACAAAAAAATACCAAAACTATTTATCTTATTATCTTTATCAGATCTCACTTTTGCAGGTGGTCGTGAAGGGATTGACAACCCCTTTATCGTGTTGGTTGGAAGGTTCTTGATTGTTTGTGCAGGTACTAGGCGATTTGTGTG
Organism: Triticum dicoccoides; assembly: GCF_002162155.2. Lineage (NCBI taxonomy): Eukaryota > Viridiplantae > Streptophyta > Magnoliopsida > Poales > Poaceae > Triticum > Triticum dicoccoides. The sequence goes on from NC_041384.1 coordinate 410,827,502, forward strand.
TAGTCTCCTACTGGATTGATACCTTGGTTCTCAAAAACTAAGGGAAATACTTACGCTTCTTTGCTGCATCACCCTTTCCTCTTCAAGGGAAAACCAACGCATGCTCAAGAGGTAGCAAGAAGGGTTTCTGGCGCCGTTGCCGGGGAGATCTATGCTCAAGTCAAGACATACCAAGTACCCATCACAAACTCTTATCCCCCGCATTACATTATTTGCCACTTGCCTCTCGTTTTCCTCTCCCGCACTTCACCTTTGTCGTTTTATTCGCCCTTTTTCCGTTCGCCTCTTTTTTCTTGCCTCTTGTTTGCTTGTGTGTTGGATTGATTGTTTGTCACGATGGCTCAACATAAAAATAAATTATGTGTCTTTTCCAATACCAACAATAATGATTTTATTAGCACTCCAATTTCTCCTATTACCGATGCTGAATCTTGTGAAATTAATACTGCTTTGTTGAATCTTGTTACGAAAAATCAATTTTCTGGTCTTCCTAGTGAAGATGCCGCTACCCATCTAAACAACTTCATTTATTTGTGTGATATGCAAAAGAAGAAAGATGTGGATAATGATATTGTTAAATTGAAGCTATTTCCATTTTCGCTTAGAGATCGTGCTAAAACTTGGTTCTCTTCCTTGCCTAAAAATAGTATTGATTCATGGAATAAGTGGAAAGATGCTTTATCTCTAAGTATTTTTCTCCCCCTAAGATCATCTCTCTTAGAAATGATATTATGAATTTTAAGCAACTTGAGCATGAGCATGTTGCACAAGCTTGGGAGAGATGAAATTAATGATACGTAATTTCCCTACACATGGTTTGAATTTATGGATGATTATACAAAAAAATTATGTCGGATTGAAGTTTGCTTCTAGAAAGCTTTTAGATCCGGTCGCGGGAGGCACTTTTATGGAAATTACTTTAGGAGAAGCTACTAAACTCCTAGATAATATTATGGTTAATTATTCTCAATGGCATACCGAAAGATCCACTAGTAAAAAGGTTCATGTGATAGAAAAGATTAATGTTTTGAGTGGAAAGATGGATGAACTTATGAAATTATTTGCTAATAAGAGTGTTTGTTCTGATCCTAATGATATGCCTTTGTCCACTTTGATTAAGAATAATAATGAATCCTTGGATGTGAATTTTGTTGGTAGGCACAATTTTGATAACAACGCGTATAGAGGAAACTTTAATTCTAGGTCGTACCCTAGTAATTCCTCTAATAATTATGGTAATTCCTAGAACAAATCTTATGGAAATTTTAATAAGATGCCCTCTGATTTTGAGGCTAGTGTTAAAGAATTTGTGAATTCGCAAAAGAATTTCAATGCTTTGCTTGAAGAAAAATTTCTTAAGATTGATGAGTTGGCTAGGAACGTGGATAGAATTTCTCTTAATGTTGATTCTTTGAAACTTAGATCTATTCCACCTAAGCATGATATCAATGAGTCTCTCAAATCCATGAGAATTTCCATTGATGAGTGCAAAGAAAGAACCGCTAGGATGCGTGCTAAAAAAGATTACTTTGTGAAAGTGTGTTCTTCTAGTTATCATGATAATAAAGATGAAGATCTAAAAGTAATTGATGTGTCTCCTATTAAATCTTTGTTTGCCAATATGAATCTTGTTTAATATGGGACTGGAGATGAGTCAACTTTAGTTAAAAGGCGTCCCAATGATTCGGAGTTTTTAGATCTTAATGCAAAAATTGATAAAAGTGGGATTGAAGAGGTCAAAACTTTACATAGCAATGAACCCACTATTTTGGATTTCAAGGAATTTAATTATGATAATTTCTCATAGATTGTATTTCCTTGTTGCAATCCGTGTTAAATTCTCCTCATGGTTATGATCAAAACAAAGCTTTTACTAAACATATCGTTGATGCTTTAATGCAATCTTATGAAGAAAAACTTGAAGTAGAAGTTTCTATCCATAGAAAACTTTATGATAAGTGGGAACCTACTATTGAAATTAATATTAAATATCATGAATGCTATGCTTTATGTGATTTGAGTGCTAGTGTTTCCATGATTCCAAAAACTTTGTGTGATGTGTTATGTTTCCGTGAATTTGATGATTATTCTTTAAATTTGCACCTTGCGAACTCCACCATTAAGAAACCTATGGGAAGGATTAATGATGTTATTATTGTTGCAAATAGGAATTATGTGCCCGTAGATTTCATCATTCATGATATAGATTGCAATCCTACATGTCCTATTATTCTTGGTAGACGTTTCCTTAGAACGAATGGTGCAATTATTGACATGAAAGAAGGAAATATTAGATTCCAATTTCCGTTAAGGAAGGGCATGGAACAATTTCTTAGAAATAAAATTAAATTACCTTACGAATATATTATGAGAGCCACTTATGGATTGCATACCAAAAATGACAATACCTAGATCTATTCTTGCTTTTATGCCTAGCTAGGGGCGTTAAACGATAGCGCTTGTTGGGAGGCAACCCAATTTTATTTTTGTTCTTTACTTTTTGTTCCTGTTTATTAATAAATAAATCATATATCCTCTTTTATGATTGTGTTTTTTATGTTTTAATTAGTGTTTGTGCCAAATAAAGCCTTTAGGATCTTCTTGGGTGATTGTTATTTGATCTTGCTGTAAAAAACAGAAAGTATGCACTCATGAGAATAATTTTCATTTTTTACCAGAGAGCGATAAAATACAAAATCCATCTGCAGTAGATTAATATAAAAATTGTTTAGGACTTCCTAATTTTCAGGATTTTTGGAGTTACATAAGTATTCGAAACCTACAGATTACTACAGACTATTCTGTTTTTGACAGATTCTGTTTTTCGTGTGTTGTTTGCTTATTTTGATGAATCTATGGCTAGTATTGGGAGGTATGAACCATAGAGAAGTTGGAATACAGTAGGTTTAACACCAATATAAATAAATAATGAGTTCATTACAGTACCTTAAAGTGGTGGTTTGTTTTCTTATACTAACGGAGCTCATGAAATTTTCTATTGAGTTTTGTGTAGTGAAGTTTTCAAGTTTTTGGGTAAAGATTTGATGGATTTTGGAACAAGGAGTGGCAAGAGCCTAATATTGGGGATGCCCAAGGCACCTGTCGTGGAATTGTCACGGCAGATGTCCTTAGTGTCAGGACTTAGTCGCGAGGCCAACGCATCTATGTGGTAGCTTGAGAGGGGTTGAGCGGGACGAGAGACGCGATGTTTTACCCAGGTTCGGCCCCTCATGGTGGAGGTAAAAGCCTACATCCTGCTTCATTGATATTGATGATGATGACCACGGTTACAAGAGTGCTCTATCTCGAGAGCTATTGTCTAAACCTAACTTGTCCAACTTGTGGAACTTGTCCCTCTTGTCCCCTTTTGGGGAGCCCTGCCCCTCCTTATATATGTTGAAGGGGCGGTTTACATGTGGAGTCCTATTAGGATTAGGACTAGTCTATCTCTAATACAAACCGGATACAAGTCTGGATCTTAACTCCTTGTAAGGTAAATATTCCTCATGCCTTTCTTCTTAAACCGGCCCACCGTTAAACGTGAACCGACCTTCTGGGCTTTGGGCCTTGTCATCCGTCGATCCCGCACGCCGGATCACCAGTGAGTCATAATGACCAGGTGGGTTGCTTGTAAACCGCCAGGTCAGGGCGGGTCGCCAATAACTCGCCAAGTGTCAGTGGGGTGTTCAGATAAACCGCCAAGTCCGGCCGGGTTAACTTCCGGCCGGTTTACACCGCGGGGTATATCCCCGACATTAGCCCCTAAGTTTAGCTTGGATTTATTCATGGTAAACATATGCTGCAAAATAAACACAAGAACAAATTTGACAGGTTATGCTCCGGGTTAAGAATTTTTGTAAACCGGTACCTGATCATCCTTAAGTCCTTGTTATTTCCTCCTTCTGGGAAATCTGGGTCAACAGACCAGCTTCATAATCAATTTGCCGATATTGGCTTCTCGCCGAGAAATATTGTGAAAAATAACCCCTTTTACTCAGCTCCACCGGTTTAAGAAATATGGGTCTGAAAATACTTATCTGATATTCAACCGGTTTGAAGATGTAAAACTTGCCAGTTTAATATCACCAAAATGGTCGGTTTATAAATATTGGTGGCGCCGGGTCATAATTGTTGTCGACACCGGGTCATGTAATTGATCTTCCTGATTTGCTCAAAACTGATAAAATGAAGATGTTCCTCCTTTATATGCATAATACCTGTAGCTCCCAAGTCTTAAGAGGAGAACATAATGATAACTTAAGACTTGCTCCAATAAGTGTTTCAACCTTGAAGAAATCCGGTTTGTTCATCTGAATCATATAAACTGAATACTCCATATATGTAGCCCCCAAGTGTCGGGTTGTCATGCTTGCAGCAACCTGGGACTTGCAATTGCTTATAAAAACTTCAATCAGTGTAGCCCCCAAGGGCCGGGTCATTATGCAATAATTAGCAGGGACTTTATAAATATAATCATGTAGACTTGAGCAGTGATGTGTAGCCCCCAAGGGCCGGCTTAGTAAGATAATGCTGAACCGGGACTTGATATATACTTCAATGAAAATAACATCTTATAATGTAGCTTCCATCGTAGGGCTTGAACCCACGTCCACAAGGTTAAGAGTTTTGTGCTTTACCAACTGAGCAATGAATCCTTCAATATTATGGACGAAAACTTGTGTACCTTGAATTGTTGACAGGAGCAATTGGTAGCCCCCAAGGGCTGGCTCATTATAATATGATGAGTCGGGTCTTTAGTAAGACTAAAAATGACTTGGCATTAGCCCCCAAGTGTCATGATGCATGCTTGCAGCGACCTGAGACTTGCATGTAATCTCGATTTGAATAATGTAGCCCCCAAATGCCGGGTTGTAAGCCTGCAGCGACTCGGGACTATTCCTTCCATTGTAGAATAAATCATATCCTTTGATAAAATAATAACCATTGCACTAAAGCGACTTTGAAAACCTCAATAATACCGGTTATTAATAACCATAAAAATCCAGCCATGTTGACTATTCAAGATAACATAATCCGGTGAAAACCTTATTCATTCAATATCATAATGAAAATTTAGCCAAACTTGGCTATTTGAATAATATAACCCAATGATCTATAAGCGCATGATTCCGATGGCGCAATCCAAATATATATATACTGGCGACTTATAGTCCAAAACCAGTCCGGTTTAACAAACCTGTTTCTGCATACAACAAGTTTAAAGTGTCCTGGCGGTTTACCGCCTGACGGGTCATAATGCCCAACATATAACATGGGTTTATAACCAAGGCTGCATTTAGAATAATCAAATATGAAATATATCATACCTGTGACATTGAATCACATTGTTGGTTTTACCAACTTTTTGTAGTGAAGGTGACCACCCCATTCTTGAGTACTGATAACTCCTTCCATATTGTGCCGGTTTATGATAAAACCGTGCCGGGCTGTGATAAACACCGTGTTACTCCATAAGAGGATGTTAACAACAAGGATCAAACCGGGCAAATAGTCTCCAGATTGACGTGAACTGTGTTCCGTCAATTGATTGGTTAAAAAACTTTGTCGGTTTAAAAAACGCAAAAAAAGCAAAAAAAAACCTTCAAAGAAAAGTGTAAATCAAGTGCAATGACAAAACGTTGCAAAAAAAGGTTTATTTGAGATGATCAGATGGTGTTACTATGGTCGAACACGACTAAGCTCCCGTTAGGTGTAACTATGGTTCTAGTCAGCCAGGTCCCCAAATGAAACCGTGGCATTTATGCCGATCAAGTGGCATGGTCATGGTTCGGGTTCGACCAAGCCCCCAAGTGATTATGTGGCCTTAGGCCGATCAAAAGGCATGAGTGGTTCAGATGTGACCAAGTCCCCAAGTGATCTGGTGGCTCTTGCCTATCAAGAGGTATGGTATTGGTTCGGACACGACCAATCCTCCAAGTGATATAACACAATGCTTTTAAAAAGCAAACTCAAGGGGTAAATCGGAGGCCGCTTTAGAACAACTCCGTGTAACCACACATGATGTAAAAGACCAGAGACCCCGCTTTATGAAGCAGAAGCCCCCATGTGATCAATAATATGTCAGGCCAGTAAGGCGGGATACCCATGTTTGAACCGCACATCGTGGCAGCATGTCTTCTTTGGCAATTTTTAACTTTTTGCAAGAGATAAATTCTTCTTGAACCGGGATCTTGAACCGGATATTGAAACCTTCAAAGCTTTGTGGGAGATATCTTTCCCTTGAGCTGAATTTCAAACCGGAATCTTTATTTTTAGCCGGAAATTTTCTGACGGCCTTTAAACTCGAACTTGCGAGAAGTTAATTCCTTTTTGAACCGGAAATTCTTAAACCGGATTTGAGAGCTTCAGAGCTTTGTCGGAGAACAAATTTCCCTTGTACCGGATTGTAAACCGGAATCCTTTTATGATGACCCGAAACTTCTTCATTGAGCCGGGATTTTGTAACTATCATATACTTTCTAATCTGGAAATCTTCTGACAGCACGATGTGAATCTGGGACCGGGTTATCTTTCCCTCCAACGTATTGGGGTTCTTGACTTCACTGAAAACCGGCAACGTTTGCTAAGTTATATCATTGTAGCCCCCAAGTCTCAAGGTGACTCGAGGAGTTGGCTTGAGGTTCTCCATATTTGACCGTGATATAAACCGGCATAACTTGTATATCATTGGTGTTGATAGCACGATGTGAATCCATAGAAGGTTGAGGTGACTTCGGCGGGTTGTAAATGATCCTGTATGAGCTGTGTCAGCAACTCAGCCAATGGTTCCTTCCAACTGGTGATTTGAAGTTAACCAAACTGTAGTGGCGGCGATTTGTGCGCCTGCCCATTGAACCATCCAGTGCAGATGGTGGCTGAATGATAATTTGCCTTCAATTTATTGAAAGAAATCCAGGCTACGCAAGCAGTGACTTGCTCATACTCAATAAACAGTTCATGCAGACAGGTGCGGTCCGGTATGTCGATGTAGACCGGGCCGTGAGAGACGGACAACAAAGATGACCGCAGCATCAGAGGTAGTTCCGACAGATGAGCTGGCTGCGGCACTGTAAGCCGGTGTGGACGGAGAAGATCAGCACCAATGTCGTAAACCGTCACGGACGGGCGAGTTAACCGCGGGCGCGGTCCCAGCAAGCTGATGTAAACCGGTCCGGCCGGGACAGTAACTTGCGCACGTTCCTTCACCGGGTGGTTGATACAGACGAAATGCCGGTGTAGAGCATTGCTAGCGCGTGCTACGTGCCCGTAATATAACGCCTCATTTGTAATGAACAATTGTCCTGCGTCAAAAAATATCACATGCCAAAGTAATTGTTCTTTGATAAAAATGATATATATCAAGAATAATCAGAAAAGATAGCACCTGATATTTCTTGTCGGATGAACGTGGATACTAGATCAAAAATATATTCAATGTACGATGTGGCCCTTGCACCATATCCCCCTTTCTGAGTAATGACCGCGTTTGAGTGCTTTGAAATCCTGAATGCACCTCAAGTGTTCATTGCTACTTGGTACATGCAAACAGTACTGCTACCAGTGCTGGAGAGAATATTTTAAACGAGAATGCCCCGTATCCCTTAGTCTGTCTTGTTCCCACAAGCTCAGCTCAAGTTTGACAAAACGAATCCAGTGTGGTAGAGAAGTAGTACATAGCGCGCATATACGTCAAGCGGGCCATCAGGTGTGAGGGCAGCTCAGCAGTGCCAGCAGGTTAGATGGGGTGGAGCTCCGGCGAGTCACACGCACATCACAGCGGTTTCGGAGGACGGCTCCGGTGGCGGGTTGAAAAAGCGCGGCTGTGGGTCAATGATGACAACCCAAAGGAGGCAAGGCGCGGCTTGAACCGGCGACGGGTTGGAGTGGCGCGGCTGCGGGTTAATGATGACGACCTAGAGGAGGCGAGGCACGGCTGAACCGGCGACAGGTTGGAGTGGCGCGGCTGCTGTCGGTTCAGCGGGCACGGGCGCCGGCAGGCACGGCGGATTAGAGTAGCGGCGACTCGAGGATGCTCTAGCAACGGCGGCGCGTGGCGGATACAAGTAGCTTGAGTGTAGCGGCTTGAGGCCAGTCGTAGGGGCGCAGACCAGCGGACCGATCGTGACACGAGGGAGGGCCACGACGGGTTGATGAGTTTGGAACGCGCCGGCAGCTTGGCAGCGGAGGCGCGCTGGCGATAGCGGCTCGAAGCGACGCGCTGATGGTCCGGCAGCGACAGTTTGAAGGCAGACTCGGCTCAAGGCGGACGCAGAGCGACACCGAGGCCGGGTTGCTGTGGCCGCGGCCATCCACGGCAAAAGGTAGCGGTCCAGAATCGAGGTGGAGGTGACGGGACATCGGACTAGCAGGTGGGTCTGGCGTTTGGCGAATACGGGTCGGCTCGGTTGACTCTTTCCGAGTCCTTATGATAGTCTTCTTTTCTTACTTGGTAATCCAGCCAGGCTCCTGTCTCGTCAAGACTTGTAAAATTTTTGTTGCTGCGATGGTAGTCTTTTTGGCCGAAGATCATAATCCTGAGCCTGATTCGAACAACTTTATTATCAGCATACCTATTCAACCCAGGTGAACCGGCAGGCAGTTTGGCCATACGCTGGGCAAATCGGAGGAGGTCCGGATCAGCAAAGCACTCGAAGTCGCGGCGGCTCAAAGTATAGCTGACTCCAGATGGGACCCGAAGAGCAGTCTTTTCTCCAACGAGCAGGCACACGTAAGGCATCAGTTTACTCGGACGCATCCTTCCATCGGCTGCAGCTTTGTCCAATATTGTTGCTTCGTGCCAGTTCTTCTTTATCCGTAAATTGCGAACTTCTCAAACCCTAAGATTGATCCCTTAGAAAAATCCCTCCAAGAACTCAACACCACCGTGCGCAGGCCCCACGGTGGGCGCCAACTGTCGTGGAATTGTCATGGCAGATGTCCTTAGTGTCAGGACTTAGTCGCGAGGCCAATGCATCTATGTGGTAGCTTGAGAGGGGTTGAGCGGGACGAGAGACGCGATGTTTTACCCAGGTTCGGCCCCTCACGGTGGAGGTAAAAGCCTACATCCTGCTTCATTGATATTGATGATGATGACCACGGTTACAAGAGTGCTCTATCTCGAGAGCTATTGTCTAAACCTAACTTGTCCAACTTGTGGAACTTGTCCCTCTTGTCCCCTTTTGGGGAGCCCTGCCCCTCCTTATATATGTTGAAGGGGCGGTTTACATGTGGAGTCCTATTAGGATTAGGACTAGTCTATCTCTAATACAAACCGGATACAAGTCCGGGTCTTAACTCCTTCTAAGGTAAATATTCCTCATGCCTTTCTTCTTAAACCGGCCCACCGTTAAACATGAACCGGCCTTCTGGGCTTTGGGCCTTGTCATCCGTCGATCCCGCACGCCGGATCACCAGTGAGTCATAATGACCAGGTGGGTTGCTTGTAAACCGCCAGGTCAGGGCGGGTCGCCAGTAACTCGCCAAGTGTCAGCGGGGTCTTCAGATAAACCGCCAAGTCTGGCCGGGTTAACTTCCGGCCGGTTTACACCGCGGGGTATATCCCCGACAGCACCCAAAGGTAAAATTCAAGGACAACCAAAAGCCTAAGCTTGGGGATGCCCCGGAAGGCATCCCCTCTTTCATCTTCGTCTATCGGTAACTTTACTTGAGGCTATATTTTTATTCACCACATGATATATGTGTTGCTTGGAGCGTCTTGTATGATTTGAGTCTTTGTTTTTAGTTTACCACAATCATCCTTGCTGTACACACCTTTTGGAGAGACACACATGAATCAGAATTTATTAGAATACTCTATGTGCTTCACTTATATCTTTTAAGCTAGATAATTTTGCTCTAGTGCTTCACTTATACCTTTTTAGAGCACGGTGGTGGTTTTATTTTATAGAAATTATCGATCTCTCATGCTTCACTTATATTTTTTTGAGAGTCTTTTAGAATAGCATGGTAATTTGTTTTGGCTATAAAACTAGTCTTAACATAATAGGAATGCAGGATGGGTATAATAAAAACTTCCATATAGAGTGCATTAAATACTATGAGAAGTTTGATACTTGATAGTTGTTTTGAGATATAAAGATGGTAATATTAGAGTTGTGCTAGTTGAGTAATTGTGTAATTGAGAAATACTTGTGTTAAAGTTTACAAGTCCCGTAGCATGCACGTATGGTAAACGTTGTGTGACAAATTTGAAGCATGAGGTGTTATTTGATTGCTTTCCTTATGAGTGGCAGTCGGAGACGAGCGATGGTCTTTTCCTACCAATCTATCCCTCTAGGAGCATGCGCGTAGTGCTTGGTTTTGATGACTTGTAGATTTTTGCAATAAGTATGTGAGTTCTATATGACTAATGTTGAGTCCATGGATTATACGCACTCTGACCCTTCCATCATTGCTAGCCTCTTCGATACCGTGCATTGCCCTTTCTCACCTCGAGAGTTGGTGCACACTTCACCGGTGCATCCAAACCCCGTGATATGATATGCTCTATCACACATAAACCTCCTTATATCTTCCTCAAAACAGCCACCATACCTACCTATTATGGCATTTCCATAGCCATTCCGAGATATATTGCCATGCAACTTTCCATCGTTCTGTTTATTATGACATGCTCCATCATTGTCATATTGCTTTGCATGATCATGAAGTTGACATCGTATTTGTGGCAAAGCCACCTTCATAATTCTTTCATACATGTCACTCTTGATTCATTTCACATCCCGGTACACCGCCAAAGGCATTCACATAGAGTCATATTTTGTTCTAAGTATCGAGTTGTAATTCTTGAGTTGTAAGTAAATAAAAGTGTGATGATTTTCATTATTAGAGCATTGTCCCATGTGAGGAAAGGATGATGGAGACTATGATTCCCCCACAAGTCGGGATGAGATTCTGGATGAAAAAAAGAGGCCAAAAAAGAGAGAAAAAAGGCCCAAATAAAAAATGAGAGAAAAAGAGAGAATGGGCAATGTTACTATCCTGTTTCCACACTTGTGCTTCAAAGTAGCACCACGATCTTCGTGATAGAGAGTCTCTTATTTTTTTCACTTTCATATACTAGTGGGAATTTTTCATTATAGAACTTGGCTTGTATATTCCAATGATGGGCTTCCTCAAAATGCCCTAGCTCTTCGTGAGCAAGCAAGTTGGAGGCACACCCACTTAGTTTCTTTTGTTGAGCTTTCATATATTTATAGCTCTAGTGCATCCGTTGCATGGTAATACCTACTCCTTGCATTGACATTAATTGATGGGCATCTCCATAGCCCGTTAATTAGCTGCGTTAATGTGAGACTTTATCTTTTTTTGTCTTCTCACACAACCTCCATCATCATATTCTATTCCACCCATAGTGCTATGTCCATGGACCGCGCTCATATATTGCGTGAAAGTTGAAAGAGTTTGAAAAGGCTAAGTATGAAACAAGTGCTTGGCTTGTCATCGGGGTTGTGCATGATGGGAGCATTTTGTGTGACGAAAATGAAGCATGGCCAAACTATATGATTTTGTAGGGATAAGATTTCTTTGGCTATGTTATTTTGATAAGACATAATTGCTTGGTTAGCATGCTTGAAGTATTATTATTTTTATGTCAATATTAAACTTCTGTCTAGAATCTTTTGGATCTAAACATTCATGCCACAATAAAGAGAATCACATTGAAAATTATGTTAGGTATCATTCCACCTCCAAAATTCTGTTTTTATCATTTACCTACTCAAGGACGAGAAGGAATTAAGCTTGGGGATGCTTGATACGTCTCCAACGTATCTATAATTTTTGATTGTTCCATGCTATTATATTATCTGTTTTGGATGTTTAATGGGCTTTAATATGCACTTCTATATTATTTTTGGGACTAACTTATTAACCGAAGGCCTAGTGCAAATTGTTGTTTTTTGCCTATTTCAGTGTTTTGCAGAAAAGGAATATCAAACGGAACGAAACCTTCGCGAGGATCGTTCTTGGAACAAACGTCACCCAGGAGACTCAGAGTATAAGTCTGGAAGTCCGCGAAGCTTCCACGAGGCAGGGGGGTGCGCCTAGGGGGGTAGGCGCGCCCCCACCCTCATGGGCCCCACGAAGCTCCACCGACCTACTTCTTTCGCCTATATATACTCTTATACCCTTAAAACATCCAGGGGAGCCACAAAACCACTTTTCCACCGCTGCAACCTTCTGTACCCATGAGATCCCATCTTGGGGCCTTTTCCGGTGATCAGCCAGAGGGGGATTCGATCACGGAGGGCTTCTACAACAACACCATACACTACAAAAAAATAGACTTCTGTGATGATACGTGTTTGTCACAGTAGGTCGCGTTTTTTGTCATGCATGTACATCCATGAAAAATTTATGACAGAATCAAGATAGTCATACCTGTGCTGTCATAGAAGTGTTCCATGACATTACCAAAATTATCATCATGGAAGTGTCCACTTCCATGACGATAAATCGCGCGTCCTAGAAGTGCTTTCGTCAAGGGTGACCGACACGTGGCATCCACCGTAACAGAACACCGTTAAGCTATCGGGTCGGGTTTTGGATCCGACAACCCGTTAACACCCCCGACCAATGGGGATTTTCCATGTGTAAAATCATCATTGGCTAGAGGAAACACGTGTCGGCTCATCGTTGGGACAGATGTCATCTTCTCACTGGACAGAAGGCGCCTATGATACGTCGACACGTGGCACGACCCAACAGTGGCCCATTCCTGTGAAAAGGTCGGCCCGTTTGACTTGGTCGAAAGCTGGCGGGCCGGCCCATGGAAAGCATGTTAACGACATGTTCGCATATAGGCCATTTACAGCCCGCTAACCCAAGGCCCATTACGCCCTATCCGAATTAGGCCCAGTAGCGTCATCTGGGCCATCCAATATGATTCCAGCCCATTTTCACTTCTGGCCTATGTATAGCCCATGACGTCTTTCGGCCCATATGAGGCCCTTTGTAACTCTTGGCCCATTAAAGGCCCGTGCTGAAACTGGCCCGTAATGAACAGTGTATTACTTTACACCCATTAACGGCCCGTGGTGAAACTGGCCCGTAATGAACATTGTATCACTTTATACCCATTAACGGCCCATTATTCTGTTGGGCCGTTTCCAACCCAAGTTAACTTTCAGCCTTCTGAGGGCCCATTTATTCTTGGGCTCATTTGCAGCATTCGGTTACTTACGGCCCGTTACTGTCATTTTCTGCTTGTGGGCCAAATTCAGCCCGTCGTTACAGTCGGCCCATTTGTGGACCGTTAGTCTGTTGGGCCATTTTCCTAGCATCACCAAATACGGCCTATTAACGGCCCATTATGGCCAGCCCATAAAACGTACGATTTCCATTAAAGGCCCGTCTACGGCCCATTAAAGGCCCGTACAAGACCCATAAATGAGTCAGCGACCCATGGATCCTACGAGACGTAGAAGGCCCATGGATCCTACGAGACGTAGAAGGCCCATGGATCCGACGGCCCGTGAAGGGCCATGGTCGGGCGAGTTGGCCCCCATTTGAACGATATAGCATATTCAAAGAATTATCCTACTCAATACTATCACCTCTAAAAAGCATACACTATACAAAAAAGAGATCAAGGCATAGAAAGGTAGAATAATCCTACACTATACAGTAAAGAAATTACAGCCGATTATACCCACGGGGCATTATGGTTCGGCACAGGTGATAATAAAGCATACACAAACAGCAAATTACATACACTAGGCAAATACAGCTCATACATCATGGACGCGCATCAACTTAACTCCATTTGAACCATAATCTCTTCAGAAAATAGGATTGGCCAGATTCAGATAGCACAAATTTCAGTCTGCACAATCTCCAATTCCTTCATGGTTACCTCAGTGTCTTGTTTCATTTTTTGACTCCTGCATCTAATACCTGCATGTCCAGTCTCAACTTGTTGATTATACATTGACAATCATGTACACGTTGTCTTGCCACCTCTAGTTGATGCTCGAGAACATCAGCACATTCCAATTCCAATCCATAATCATTCCGTAACGGCCATGCCGCACTGCTCGTAGATCTTTGTGTTGATGTCACTTCATCCTGAAATGTTTCTGTAAGTACACATGACTAGGGAAAAAATATAGTTACAATAGTGAAGCGAACAAGACACTATTTTGTACTCCCTCCGTTCCAAATTACTTGTCGCGGAAATGGATGTATCTAGAAATAAATACATCTAGATACATCCATACCCGCGACAAGTAATTCGGAACGGAGGGAGTACTACATGGCAAAACAGGACTAACAATAATGTTACACGTCACTTTAAAAAAATGTTACACATGAAGCATAAGCAGGTGATATTTTAAAAATTATAAAAAAGATAGTCTATGCAGCCTGCATACAGAAATCCCTCTTAGCTCACAAGAGGAGCATGATGTTGGGGCCCAATCGAAAACACAGGCAAGTTATAAATTTAGACAGCACGTTGTGTATAAGTAAGCAAGTAGTTGGCCATTATGTGCCTCAATTAAAGTCTTAGGGAGCATAATGAACAGCAAAGGGTTTCATACAAACATACTACAGCAGGCAAAACTATGCAATCATTAGCGTAGTATAAACTAGATTGTGAGCCTCATGCAATAATAGTTGGTTAATAGACTTCAAAGCTTCAGGCACACTTCGGCAGAGTAATTAAATGGTAAGGCCTTTAATTATGTCAACTAATAGTGATACAAGTACCGAACATTAGGCATGACTATTTGGGCATCTCATTAACTGAGAACAAATAAAGCAATTGAAAAGAGAAAATTAACTATACCTGAAACAAACAAGGAATTGAATTGTTGAGTTGCATACAGTGACTTACCTTAGCAGGTTGAAGAGGCTCAGCGCAGCTCCTACTTCTCTTGCAAGGCTCCTTCCTAACATCTTGTACTTGGAAATCCTCAATCTTATCTTCATTGCACCCCCTCTGCAAGGTGACACAAACTAGTTACTCATCTCCTTGGAAGATAAATATGCATACTTTCCAGTCTGTGAACACAAAAGAATGAGACTATAACAAAACAACACCACATAATGAAACATGCTGCATCTCTTGCACTTGCAGACAATGAAATGAGCATTTACTATGTCTGCACTATGTAAAAACTAGGCATACCTTCGAACTGGATCTCCAGGTACTCTTGGAGAGCCTACTTTAGTGTACAGCCAAACCTTTTTATGTCACCGATGAGTTAGACAAGCCCCCACTACAGCAGCCCTTAGTGTTTAAATCGTTGACAAGCTCTGTTAGAGTGTTAGGTCAAGAACAACAAGTAATCAAAGCAA
This sequence comes from Triticum dicoccoides, assembly GCF_002162155.2. NCBI lineage: Eukaryota > Viridiplantae > Streptophyta > Magnoliopsida > Poales > Poaceae > Triticum > Triticum dicoccoides. The sequence continues at coordinate 410,842,823 of NC_041384.1, forward strand.
ACCCTCCTAGTATGGCTGGCTAATACAAACAAGCAATTGAACAGATGTGTGAGCAAAACTTACATATCAAGAAAAGAAGCAAAGAAGGAGGCTTAAAGACCTTCACTTGACTGACCAGATTGAAGGGGCCTTTAAACATCATGTGCAGCATATGAACTAACATAAACATTGCATATTCCAGATTCTACAATGGAGTGCACATGTATTAGGTTCTGCCATGTATGATGATGCCTAAATGTACACAATAGCAGGCAGGAGTGATTCATCATTGCACGCACAATTGAATTGCAGGTTAAGGGCCAGTTATATTCCGCCTTTTCAGGCCATATTGTCAAAATAAGCCATAAAAGATGTAAAGAAGTCATTTTTGAGTTATGGACTTGGGCTTAACTTACTTCGCTTTGGAGCGGGGTGCTTCGGGTAGAAGCTCACTAAAAATTGAAGGGGAGGGGAATAGTGAAATGACTTTGTTGTCCGCCTATATTACACTCAAAATGCCACTGTTGACGCCCGTGTCACACCTGACCCTCAAGTAAAAACAAACACGCAAACATTCATTGCCCTGACCGCTTGAATCTCCTCTCCCCTTTCCCTCTACCTCGATCCCCTGCCTGCAGCACTGGGGTTCCTCCAGCGAGCCGTCGCCACTGGTCCCATCTGGCCTGGTCCTCGATGATGCTATGTCCAGCTAGGCTACATGGCCGGCGGGTTGGGGCAAATCTCCCTGGCTGCTCCTCCTTCTGGCGCCGCCCCTCATTCTCATGGTCTCCAGTAGCTGCTCCACTGTGGTTCGTCCAACGCACTACTCCGGCGGGCGCTGCACAACTATGGTTGATGCCACACTGCGGCAGAAGGCACCATATTCCCCCTCCCCTCCTCCCAGGCCATGGCCTTGAGGTGCTGTTGAAGGATGAGCTCATCCAACAAGGTTAGGATCTCCTCTGATTTTTTGCCAAATTTTCATTCTGATCCACTATACGATGAATTGCAATGAGCTGCTTCTGCTGCTGCTATATGATGCATTGCTATGAGCTGCTCCTGCTGCTGCTATATGATGAATTGCTATGAGCTACTGTTGTATGATGAGTTGCTATGAGCTGCTGCTGCTATATGATGAATTGCTATGAGCTGCTGCTGCTATATGATGAGTTGCTACAAGCTGCTCATACTGCTGCTATATGATGAATTGCTATGAGCTGCTCCTGCTACTATATGATGAATTGCTATGAGCTGCTCCTGCTGCTGCTATATGATGAATTGCTATGAGCTACTGCTGGTATATGATGAATTGCAGACTGCTGCTACTGTATGATGAGTTGCTATGAGCTGCTGCTGCTATATGATGCTTTCAGGTGGTGCTGCTATACGATAATAACCAGCTAGTTGGACCATCGAATTTCAATAAATAATTGTTCTTCATTTAAATGTGGGTCATGCATTCTTCGTTTAAATTAGGCAATGGGATCTCTATGGAAAACATTGACCAAAGTAGATTGTGCCAAGTAGATGGTATCTTTGTATTTGCATTTTGAGCAAATAGTGATGGTCTGTTTTCCTATCATATTAATTACTGCACTGGGTTCAATTTGTGATGTTTGCAAGTCAAATTAATTTCCATATGGGCAGCAAAATGAAAAAAATATAATGCAATCTAGACTTTCCACTGATCATACCAAAGATAAGCTGAAAACGCAATGAGAAGAACTGGTTGGCTTATTACATGGAGCTTATATTCACAGGTGCTTATTTTCTTAGGATAACTCGTAATAACTGTCCCTAAGAAACTTGGCTAATAGAACTGGCATACAAATAACATGTCACGATGATTGCAATGGAGGAGTGATGTACCATAGCACACTGTATAGGCTCACCGCTGCCTCTCCATTTTTTGCGATGTTCCATGAAATTGCCACATACATCTTGTACTTTTTCATTGTGTAACCCTATCTGCAAGTTGACACGGATAATTTCAGACATCTCTACATGATATAACATTGCATATCCCTTGCGCATATTTAAACCACCAATTAACGATTGTGTGCGTACCATAAACTAGCCATGACTCTGTATGTTGGACTAGCAGGCACTCTAAGGGAGCCTAATGTAGTGCACTGGATTTCCTACATGCCACCTACGATTTTGTGTAATGTACTGCCCCTGTTCCTAAATATATGTCTTTGTAGAGATTCTAGTATGGACCACATACAAATGTATATAGATGCATTTTCGAGTGTAGATTCACTCATTTTGCTCTGTATGTAGCCAATAGTGGAATCTCTAGAAAGATTTATATTTAGGAACGGAGGTACGAGGTAGTACCATGTATGACATCTACATATCTAATTTAGCAGCCAGTAGTAGAAATCATTGTCTGCACATAGGGATTACTGGTCGAAAATCCTAGCAAAGCACGCTCGCAGGCACAGAACAATACAAGAGAGAGACGCGCTTACAACATCATAGCAATGCCTCAGTCCATGATCTTGGTTGGCCAAGCTGTTAGATCCTGAAGAAACATCATCCTTGTAGTTATTGGCAACTGCATAACAGGTAATAGCGACAGGTTAGTATACTTGAAGTACATCGGGCAGGTGATGCTGGACGGGTTTAAAGGTGACAAGTACCTAGGCCGTGGCGGATGCTTGGCATCTCTCCAGATGGTGGGAATCAGGTTAGAAACGTCAAGGGTGATGAAGATGCGCTGGCTGTCGGGGTCCGGTAAGGAGATCTAGAACCGTCGAGTAGGGTGTTTCTAGAGCGGCTCCGGTAGGGTGGACTACGGTGTGGGTGAAGCGGATATATGGCCGTGGACGAGGGCATAGGTGAAGCTGCTCCGGTTGTTGGGTTAAGGATGGTGTCGACTGTAGCGACCCGACCCGAATGGATCAAGTCTCTGTGCTTAAGTGTCATCCCTGGATCGGTATGCTGACACACACAGTACTCGAAGGATTTATAACAGAGGTAAATCACATGTATAAAGTAACATAAATACTATTACCTCAATCCATATAGCGGAAGCAACAAGGTTGTGGATTCCCATCAACACCAACGGCAAAGTTGAGTGTAGAAATCGTAACCCTAACGTATCACTTACTCGTCGTAAGATAATCCTGCAACATGAGACGTTGCAGCCCGAAACGGGTCAGTACATTGAATGTACTGGCAAATTCACACCATAGAGAATGATGAATAATGACTATCACTACATGCATATTTGGCTGGTGGAAAAGCTCTATCGTTATAAGGTTTTGCGTAAAGCCAATTTTTCCCTACTGCAAAGGAATAAATTTATTTAACTATCATGGTGGTTGTTGAACATTGAGAATGGTTGACAGCATTCCGATCCCAATTAAGTGAACAATTAAAACCCAAAAACATTAATTAGAAGTAACATGTTGAGATTCACATGATATTCAAGTACTAGATACTCAAGATTGTCCATAACTGGGGACACGGCTAATCATGATTAGTTTGTACACTCTGCAGAGGTTTGTGCACTTTTCCCCACATGACTCGATCGCCTCCGTTTGTTTTCTCGCACTACATGGTGTTTGAGAAACGGATGACCGAGACATAGTCTTTCAGAAGCGCTAGCACCTTAAAAGTGGGTAGACCGGTACACCTACTTTACCCTACATCTGCTAGTCTACCCGTAAGAGTTCGCACGACTTAATCAACTATGCCAGAGCCCATAGTAGCATGTGGCTGCACACGGAAGTTTCTAGCATGAAAGATCTTAGGATCCCTTTGAGCCTGGGTGGCGGTCCAAAATAAAACAGGCAAGTCCTGATAGACATCAGGTGCCTCAATCCACCCAGATGTGTGTTTAAGTTGCCACCTTAGATAAACCATTAAAATTATCAACTCACATCTGTCATGGATATCACTCACCCAATCCACGTCTACTAGCATAGCATGGCAATAATAAGCAACGTAGAAGTAACTCCCAAAGGTTTCATAATAATACAGGTGATAGGTACTACCTCATCTACTTCCCATCCCACAGTTTAATTAGATCCTAATCATGCAATGTGAGAGGATTGATCTAATGCAATAAAACATGGGTTGTAGAAAAGGTATGATCATAGTGTTACTTGCCTGCAAGGTAGATGAAGATGATTCATACTTAAAACTCTTGATAGATCTACTCGTCACACTCCGGTCAATCTATCGTAAGCAAACAATAGTAACCACACAATAAGTACTCATCTAAAGCACAAGTAAAACTTGAACGAGAGGACGAACCAGAAAGTTCAACTTAAGAACTCCGGTTGCAAAGAAAGAACGAACCGAACAAACGACGGAAAACAAACGGCGGAAGAAAACAACTCGGTTCTAGCAAGTTGAAACTAGGTCAAATTTTACCATAGCAAAAACTTGTTCAAGTTGATTAGACGGAACGGCGGATTCGAGACGAAACTCCAGGCGCTTGAATCACCTGATTCCGATAAACGGGCGAGAAGATAAACTAGAACGAAGATCGGATTTGAGATCGCGATCGCGGAATAAATCCGACGAAAAGAAAGAGATGAACGGTTAAACGAATGGGCGTCGTTAACCAGGAATAATCGGTGATCACGTTCGTTGAGACGAACGGTCCGAAAGAAGAACGAAAACCGATCTAGGGTTTTCGGAAAAGAAACCGAAAAAGAAAACGGAAAACTGATCTAGGGTTTCGGAAAAGAAACCGAAACGAAGAATCGGAGAGAAAAACCGGAAAAGAAAACCAGAACGGTTTCTTTTAAAAGAACCGAACCGCGGGGAAGAAAAAGAGAGGCGCGGGGCTACCTCCGGCGAGGCGGGGCGAACGGTGGCGACGGCGGCATGCTAGGGCGGCAGCGGCGGGGCTATAGGGGCGGCGGCGGCGGGTGAGGGGCGCGGGGTGGGGCGCGGCTTGGGGAGGAGAGGGGGTTTGGGTTTAATTTGATGTGTTGGAGGCGGGTGTGGGGGTATTTATATAGGTGAGGGGGGGATTTACTTGGGGTAGGGGACAAGAAATAGACTAGGAAAGAAAAACAAAACAAAGGAAAGGGACGGGCTACGGCCTAGAGTCCAAGTCGGACTCGGCTAGAGGCGAGGCGGCGGCCTGGCGCACTGGCGCCTGGCGCCTGCGCACGCGCGCAACTGGGGAGGGCGGCCGGCTGGCTGGGCCTTTGGCCCGGCTGGCCTGGCTCACTTTTTTTTAAATGGTTTCGCGCGCAGAAAACAAAAGAAAAGAAAATCTAAACGAACTCCAAAAATTCTAAAGTAAATTTTCCCTGACTCCTAAAAATGAGTCGAACAAAATGAACTTTACTCCGGACCGATGCAATTTTCGAAAACGCGCATTTTTCCCTATCCAAAGAAAAACAAACAAACACCGGAAAACGAAATTTGATCTATTTATTAAATCTTCATTTTTCCTATATTTTGGGGAAGTCATATTATTCCCTCTCTCATATTTTGATATCGGAAAAATAATTGAAGATGAAATAAATAAATCAAATGATCCTCTTTTCAAATTCGAGAAAACTCTCAAATATGAAAATAACGAAATCTCCAACTCTCTCCGAAGGTCCTTGAGTTGCGTGAAATTTCTAGGATCGACCAAAATGCAAGAAAATAAGATATGCATGATGATCTAATGTATAACTTTCCAAATTGAAAATTTGGGATGTTACAAACCTACCACCCTTAAAATGAATCTCGTCCTCGAGATTCGGAGAGGCTAGAAAGAAATAGGTTAGGGTTGGGGTCTCCAAAAAAATCCATCAATCGTCTCCGGGGTCTGGGGTGCTACCACCCTTAGAAGCATGGTTACAGCTCCATCGAAACTCATATACTTCATCCATATTGTTAACAGTGTCGGTCTTCTCAAATCCTCGGAAAATTCCTTCTCTGGCTCTTTCGGTAGTGGCATAACCTTTTCCTCATCTTGGTAAGGTTATTCCGGGATTGGGTCTTCTTAGCTGACGGGTCGGGCGCCAAAACTAAACAACTATCGATATCTCATGGTGGTCAACAATTTATGGTTTCTCCTGCAGGAAATGGGTCTGGGTTGATCCTCACCGTATAACCTACGGTTGGCAAAGCTGCCTTGTACAAGGGAAAAATTCTTATACCATTCTAAGGTTTAAACAAGGTTTTGATCGTCGTCTCTCCACTATAGGTAAGTCACTCAGATTTACCATCCCATATAGCAAGAGAATAATAAGAGTAAGTCGGTATGGTGATCAATCCATCCCGCACCCAAATCATTACCCTGTATATGCTTTAGTGAATCTCGCATTCTAACACTCGGTCATCCTCACAAGCATTGCAGAATTTCTCTTGTCGACGAACCAAGTTCGGATAAAGCCATAGATTCTGCAAGCCAAACAACCATCTATCGTTCCTTCACAACTCTCAGGTTTTGCGTTACTCCTATAAAATCGTCTATCGACAAAGGTATATCCACTTCCAGGGTTTTTCCTTCAGCAAGAATGTGCTTGCTTCTTGGCAGGTTCTGGAGCCCGGGGTTATGGCACATCTCATCACTTGTAGTCCTTGAACTGATCATTGGGCAACTGATCATTATTCCAACTTCCAACTTCCTAGTATTCTTAGAATCCATCCAATTGTATTATCTTCCTTCCTTCTACTTGCACCAAGCTAGGACATGATTACTCAGACTCATCATGGAGTTTCAATTGATCCATATTTCCGACATCATACCTCCTCTATATCCAATAGTAATTCATCTCTTCATCCTCGTGGGATATCCCTCATACCGAGATAAAAACTTATACTTATGAAGTCCATATTCTACTTCGTGGAACATCATTATCCTTTCCGCGGTCAAGCGTCCTTACAAGGGAATATTGGCCATCTCTGCATGGCACTTCTTCAACTGGGAAACGTGAAACACATCTTGAACTCCTGACAGTCCTTCGGGTAACTCAAACTTGTAGGCCACTTCTCTCATACGCTCCAAAACTCGGTATGGTCCTACAAATCTCGGGGCTAACTTTTACCTTAACTCCAATTCGTTTAACTCCTCGCATAGGAGACACACGAAGACATGCTTGTCTCCAATTTCATATACTACCCCCTTGAGTTTTTGAGTCTGCATAACTCTTCTGCCTGGACTGAGCTACCTTCAGTCTATCTCGAATCAACTTAACATTCTCTTCTGACTCCTTGATCACTTTTGGTCCAAACTACTGTCGGTCTCCAACTTCATCCCACATACTCTTGGGGCATCACACATATCGAGACAAAACTCGTATTCATTTTGTCTGAAATCCACTCAGTGGAGTATCCTTATCTTTTCCAAGAGTCAAGGGTTCTTTATAGGGTACTACCACCCTTAAAATGCACAAATCTTCCATAGACCATATTTCTTTTATCCTCAAAAATGGTCAAAATCCTTCTTCATAGAGTAACAACTCTTAAAATCCATATCAGTACCAACGATGCTAACTTTATTCATTCTCCAATGATTACAATCTCTTGCTTTTCCATTACAAGTCTCAACTCAACACCTCAATATAAAAGAAAATGTTCTCACTTCTACTACTCCATTTCTTTTGTTGCAAACTCAACTATCCAGCACAAGTTTCCTTCTCCGTGGGGCATTCTCTGGCAAAGTGCCCTACTCCATTACAACTAAAACATATTACTTCTGACAAGTTTCGAGGTTTCCTTGTGATTATATAGCCTCCTGGGGTCCTCATCTTCCCTTTTGGGCAATCATTGAAGTAGTGTCCTGAATTTTTGCACCTGAAACATGTGATATGACTCAGGTCTTTCTTTGTAGAAATTGGTTTGTTCCTGGGTTCCAATCTACTTCTCTTCCTGTACTTTTCTATTCCAATCAGGGCTTCTATTTCCTGTGGGTCATATTCTACTTCCTCTGTCAGGAATTCTACTAGATCCCCGTTCAAACAATTTTGGGAGATGTGTCCTTCTTCTCCACATGAATAGCAAGACTTAGTGCAGGGTTTACTCGGGTATTCTTTAGGTGTGTCCTCCATCTCTTCCTTCATCACAACTTCTTCTAAAATTTCCATGAGGGCTCCTTTCATTACTTCTTTCTTCTGCTGGATGGTTCGTTGTACCATGGGGTAAATGTGACACTAAGCAGGGTAGTGGGTAGTCCCTTCACATAAGAAACAAGTAATCTGCCTAATTGGGCATTCTTCAACTGGGTGACTTCCTTCGCAATTAGGGCATTCATCCTTGTGTTCTTTATGGGTGTGTCCCATTTCTCCACAAATCTTGCATGCACCAGGTTTCTTCATATACTTTCCATAAGGCTTCAACTTCTGGGACACAAGGTGATATCTTTGTAGAGTCAACTTTAATTCTCTCCAAGTGGTTACTCCTTGCCATCCATTCATGGTTTGGTACATCCTCCACCAAGTAGCAGCACCTCTTTCAAAGCATTGAAGAGCATGTTGGGCCATATCCTTTTCGACTATAGGGTTGTTCTCCATATGATCCTCCATGTTCCGAATCCATCGGTCTGTCTCCAACTGACCCATCGGTCCAGAAAATAGAAGCTCATCTCCATTCATCCGCTATTGGGTCCATGTGGGTTTGGGGTAAGATAAGAGAGAGGGAGAGGAATACACACAATACAAACAAAAGTTTTGAAAAGACAGATTTTTGTTGGGGCTGTCGAAAAACATCAAACAAATGACAGCTCACAAACGTCGCATCTAACGTAGGTATATAACAGGGGTTTGGTCTTCTAAAGGTCAACGTCGCCAAACTCTTCAAGTCTTGTTCATGCCTCCGATGGCTTCTTCCGATCATGCTTGTCTTCTCAAGTTCTTTTGCCAGATCATCTCTGTTGACGTGAAATCTCTCGTGACATCCTTTAATACTCCGGAGTTGTATTTCAAACTTCTAGGTTTCAACATCCTTGGCATGAACCATGGTCATACTGTCCTTAAGTTCCTGATAAATCTCCGGTATCTCGAGGTTGTAACTCCTCCAGCTTGGCTACTTTCAGCTTTTGGTTTCTGAGTTCTCCATGAATTGCTTCCTTGTCTAATACGGCTTCATGGAGCTCCATTTTAAACTTCTTGATGTACTACTCCAGATCCTGGTGTTACACCGGCTAAGGTTAAAACTTCATCTTGCTGATAGGTGCTCCATCAGCCTTCTACCATTTAATCCTTCCATGCATATGCATGCTTAGCTCAGCTCGGTGACCATAGTATCAATGGTGATGACATCACGGATAACCGTGTTTCTGCCCTTGTCATTGCCATGAGCTATCTTGCCAGTTGATATCTCCTGCCTTAGGGTTTTCTTGACAAAACTTTGAGTTCTCAACTCTCCATGTTTTGGTCTTTCTCCAATACACCTTGATCTCGGGTATTGACAACTTCCATAGTCTGCCAAATTTAGCCTTCCTAGGTCATACAAATCTGGGAATTCTTCAGAGCCTTCCAATTCTACTTGTCTTCAGCCTTCAACCGTTGTAGTTTCCATTATTCAGATGCACGGAAAATACTCTTCATTCCGAAGTGGCCTTAGTTGTCCGATATCTCGTCCTTCTTGGGGTGGTCTCATCAGTCGAATCTTCGAGTGGCCAAAAGGGGAAAGGGGTATGGTCTCACTAAAGGGAATTTTTGAATAAGCTCAGAAGAGAAGAGAGGTAAAAGATCTTTTTGAAAGGGAAAGTTGTAGAGAAAAATCTTTGCTATGGGCTTGCCAGTTTCCAGGGTCACGTCCTACAGTCAACATGTGCTCTGATACCATCTTGTAGCGACCCGACTCGAATGGATCAAGTCTCTGTGCTTAAGTGTCATCCCTGGATCAGTATGCTGACACACACAGTACTCGAAGGATTTATAACAGAGGTAAATCACATGTATAAAGTGACGTAAATACTATTACCTCAATCCATATAGCGGAAGAAACAAGGTTGTGGATTCCCATCAACACCAACGGCAAAGTTGAGTGTAGAAATCGTAACCCTAACGTATCACTTACTCGTTGTAAGATAATCCTGCAACATGAGACGTTGCAGCCCAAAATGGGTCAGTACATTGAATGTACTGGCAAATTCACACCATAGAGAATGATGAATAATGACTATCACTACATGCATATTTGGCTGGTGGAAAAGCTCTATGGTTATAAGGTTTTGCGTAAAGCCAATTTTCCCCTACTGCAAGGGAATAAATTTATTTAACTATCATGGTGGTTGTTGAACATCGAGAATGGTTGACAGCATTCCGATCCCAATTAAGTGAACAATTAAAACCCAACAACATTAATTAGAAGTAACATGTTGAGATTCACATGATATTCAAGTACTAGATACTCAAGATTGTCCATAACCGGGGACACGGCTAATCATGATTAGTTTGTACACTCTGTAGAGGTTTGCACACTTTTCCCCACATGACTCGATCGCCTCCGTTTGTTTTCTCGCACTACGTGGTGTTTGAGAAACGGATGACCGAGACATAGTCTTTCAGAAGCGCTAGCACCTTACAAGTGGGTAGACCGGTACACCTACTTTCCCCTGCATCTGCTAGTCTACCCTTAAGAGTTCGCACGACTTAATCAACTATGCCAGAGCCCATAGTAGCATGTGGCTGCACACGGAAGTTTCTAGCATGAAAGATCTTATGATCCCTTTGAGCCTGGGTGGCGGTCCAAAATAAAACAGGCAAGTCCTGATAGACATCAGGTGCCTCAATCCACCCAGATGTGTGTTTAAGTTGCCACCTTAGATAAACCATTAAAATTATCAACTCACATATGTCATGGATATCACTCACCCAATCCACGTCTACTAGCATAGCATGGCAATAATAAGCAACGTAGAAGTAACTCCCAAAGGTTTCATAATAATACAGGTGATAGGTACTACCTCATCTACTTCCCATCCCACAGTTTAATTAGATCCTAATCATGCAATGTGAGAGGATTGATCTAATGCAATAAAACATGGGTTGTAGAAAAGGTATGATCATAGTGTTACTTGCCTGCAAGGTAGATGAAGATGATTCGTACTTAAAACTCTTTATAGATCTACTCGTCACACTCCGGTCAATCTATCGTAAGCAAACAATAGTAAGCACACAATAAGTACTCATCTAAAGCACAAGTAAAACACGAACGAGAGGACGGACCAGAAAGTTCAACTTAAGAACTCCGGTTGCAAAGAAAGAACGAACCGAACAAACGACGGAAAACAAACGGCGGAAGAAAACAACTCGGTTCTAGCAAGTTGAAACTAGGTCAAATTTTACCATAGCAAAAACTTGTTCAAGTTGATTAGACGGAACGGCGGTTTCGAGATGAAACTCCAGGCGCTTGAATCACCTGATTCCGATAAACGGGCGAGAAGATAAACTAGAACGAAGATCGGATTTGAGATCGCGATCGCGAAATAAATCCGACGAAAAGAAAGAGACGAACGGTTAAACGAACGGGCGTCATTAACCGGGAATAATCGGTGATCACGTTCGTTGAGACGAACGGTCCGAAAGAAGAACGAAAACCGATCTAGGGTTTTCGGAAAAGAAACCGAAAAAGAAAACGGAAAACCGATCTAGGGTTTCGGAAAAGAAACCGAAACGAAGAATCGGAGAGAAAACCGGAAAAGAAAACCAGAACGGTTTCTTTTAAAAGAACCAAACCGCGGGGAAGAAAAAGAGAGGCGCGGGGCTACCTCCGGCGAGGCGGGGCGAATGGTTGCGACGGCGCGTGCTAGGGCGGCGACGGCGGCGCTATAGGGGCGGCGGCGGCGGGTGAGGGGCGCGGGGTGGGGCGCGGCTTGGGGAGGAGAGGGGGTTTGGGTTTGATTTGATGTGTTGGAGGGGGGGTGTGGGGGTATTTATATAGGTGAGGGGGGGGGGATTTACTTGGGGTAGGGGACAAGAAATAGACTAGGAAAGAAAAACAAAACAAAGGAAAGGGGAGGGGCTACGGCCTAGAGTCCAAGCCGAACTCGGCTAGAGGCAAGGCGGCGGCCTGGCGCACTGGCGCCTGGCGCCTGCGCACGCGCGCAGCTGGGGAGGGCGGCCGGCTGGCTGGGCCTTTGGCCCGGCTGGCCTGGCTCACTTTTTTTTAAACGGTTTCACGCGCAGAAAACAAAAGAAAAGAAAATCTAAACGAACTCCAAAAATTCTAAAGTAAATTTTCCCCGACTCCTAAAAATGAGTCGAACAAAATGAACTTTACTCCGGACCTAGAATGCAATTTTCAAAAACGCGCATTTTTCCCTATCCAAAGAAAAACAAACAAACACCGGAAAACGAAATTTGATCTATTTATTAAATCTTCATTTTTCCTATATTTTGGGAAGGTCATATTATTCCCTCTCTCATATTTTGATATCGGAAAAATAATTGAAGATGAAACAAATAAATCAAATGATCCTCTTTTCAAATTCGAGAAAACTCTCAAATATGAAAATAACGAAATCTCCAACTCTCTCCGAAGGTCCTTGAGTTGCGTGAAATTTCTAGGATCGACCAAAATGCAAGAAAATAAGATATGCATGATGATCTAATGTATAACATTCCAAATTGAAAATTTGGGATGTTACATCGACGATGTGGATCTACGGCCGTGGACGGGGTGTCAGAAGCTGCTCTGGTGGTTGGGTTAAGGGTGGTGTCGACGATGCAGATCTGCGACCGTGGACGGGGCGTCAGAAGCTGCTCCGGTGGTTGGGTTAAGGGTGGTGTCGACGATGCGGATTTGTGGCTGTGGACAGGGCGTCAGAACCTGCTCCGGTAGTGTCGTGGTTTTGTCACGACAGATGTCCTAGAGAAAGGACTTAGTCGTGGAGCCATCGCGACGGGTTAGCTTGAAGGGGTTAAAGCGGACACAGGGACGCAAGAGAGTTTATACTAGTTCGGCCCCATCGATGAAGGTAAAAGCCTACGTCTAGTTGTGATGGAATTGATGGGGTTTCGATGACTAGGGAGCAAACAAGCTTCGCCTATGTCTTGAGTTGTTGTCTGTTGTCCTTGAACCGCCACCGGGTCGTCCCCTTATATACACGGGTGACGCCCGTCGGTTCACAAAGTCCCAATACCGACTCATAGATGTGTCCGGTTTGGTCTCTACTTATTCCTAACTTACAATACAAGTTTAACTACTAATGTCGGTTTACGGCTACAGGCCTTGAACCGACCATGGGCTTTGAGCCCTCATCTGCCTTCTTGGGCTTTAACATACTTAACTACTGACGAAGTTAACCCGGCCCAGGTAGGACGGTTTACGCCCAGTAGTAATATCCCCAACATTAGGCCCCGGATTGATTTGAACATGTTCATGCCAATCCTTTAGCAAAAAATCTTCATCTTCAATATCTTCTTGTAGTTTTTTGAACCGCCGTGATGTCATCTTGTCTGGTCGTTGTAAACCGGAGTGACGTCACCTGTCATAACGAAGCTGTCCATTATGCTTCCTTGTTTAATAGATCTGCAGAAATCGAGGCGACAGCTCCGTTTCATGGCCCCTTGATTGTCGCGCCTGACACATGTCCCTTTGCCTTATAAATAGGACCGAAGGGTCATTTCTTTTCTCTCCTTCGTGCCTTTCTTCTTCGTCTTCCTCGCGTCGCCAGCCTCGGAGCTCCGCCGCCGCCGTCAACTTCTGCACCAAACTTGGCCGCTGCATCAACCTAAACGCACCAGAGCACCGCGGCAACCTTCCACGTCTTCCTCAACTCTGGTAAGCCTTCTACTCTTCTCAACACAGATCTGTTCTAGGGTTTCGTGTTCTTGCAGTGTTCATCACCTGTTCATGTTCATATACAAGCTCCTGGATGCATCTATGGATCCTTGCTCTGTGTAGCGGTAGGTTTTAGCATCCGCCTTCAGTTTCCTGCTTCGAGACCATAGATCTATATGTATCTCTGCCCATTGATTTAGTACTGTTCTTTTTTGAACCTTGAATATTTTCCTTCTTTTCTGAACTTGCTTTAGATCTGTCGCTGTAGAGAAGTCTTGTGAAATCTGTTTCTATAAACTTACTCATCTGCCTCAATGTTTAGACCAGGCGGTTTAACTTTGTAGAAAAAATTGCCAAACCGGTATATACCATTAGTCCCCTTGTTGAACCGCCAGACATTGTTACTTCATAGAACTCCGGTTTAGATAGACCTGTCTCCGGTTTAACATTGCACATACCAATGTACCATGATCAATGTTTTTGAACCGGGATCTTCTACCTTGTAGATTTCCTCATGGCCAAGCAAGTATATGAGTGCAATTGGGTTCCTTCTCGTGTCACAGAGGCTCAACTGGACAATTTAGTTCTGATTGGCGCTTTAGGCAGCAAAGATACCATCCATTGGAGGGCTCCTAGCAAAGAATGCCCTCCCACACCTCAAGAAGGAGAGGTCGTTGTTTTCGTAGATCACTTAGCCCGGGGCTTTAAGCCGCCCGGTTCTAAATTTTACCGGGATGTTTTAGCCGATTTCCAACTCCATCCACAAGACACTGGCCCCAACTCTGTTACAAATATGTGTCACTTCCAAGTGCTCTGTGAGGCGTTCTTTCAAGAGGAGCCCACAGTGGAATTGTTCAGAGACCTTTTCCATCTAAACCGCCGTATTGAGTTTACTGACGGCTCCAATACGGAGTTGGGTGGCGTGGAGATTTAGAAAAGGAAAGAGGTCACATACCCTCATGCCAAACTGCACAGCCACCCCAAAGAGTGGAATCAGACATGGTTCTATTGCAAAGACACCTCCCCTGCTGGTGAGAATCCCTTGCCTGTCTTTCGTCCGGAGCGATTCAGCAATACTCACCCCTTTCCGCAAAGGTTGACTGCCCAGGAGAGAAGCAAATATGCTCCTCAACTGTCGAAGCTCAAAGCCTTTATGGCCAACGGTTTAACAGGGGTTGATCTTGCTCGCTGTTGGATATCATGGAGCATACTGCCTCTGAGTCAGCGCTCTGGTTTGATGTGCGAATACACTGGCAGTGTTGATGACCCACTGCGACATTCCAACATCCAGCTCACCGATGAAGAAATCACAGAGGCGGTGAATAAGATGCTGAATGAACCGGAACACATCTGTGCTAAAAACAGCCTGCTTCCCTTCTATGCCACCAACAAACCGCCAGCTGTAAGACTTTGACTTTTCTTTTTGCTGAATCTGTTATTGATATATCTGGTCATTGTTTAATATCAGTGTCTGTGTAACCAGGGCAATGATCTGTTTTGGAGCAAGAAACTGCCGCAGGAGAAACCAGAAAAACTAGACAAACCGGAAAGAGCAACCCGGCAAAAGACTAAAGCTGTGAAGAAGACTGCCCACAGGAAAAGAATCACTGCATCCTCTAATCCGGCCCCTCATGATGATGTGGATAATCCGGACCTTGAGGTAGGGCTTGACTCACTTGGCTTATTTTTCATGCGTCTTATTGATGATGATATTTGTCAGGATGATGCC
The DNA here is from genome assembly GCF_002162155.2 of Triticum dicoccoides. Lineage (NCBI taxonomy): Eukaryota > Viridiplantae > Streptophyta > Magnoliopsida > Poales > Poaceae > Triticum > Triticum dicoccoides. Next base: position 410,858,226 of record NC_041384.1, read on the forward strand.
GAAGCCAGCCATGCTGATGCTGCAGAGGTAATTATTCTCTCTTCCGATTCAGAATCTTTGCCTTCACTAAAAATCCGTCAGGCAAACCGAAAAGTTAAATTTTCTCATCCTCTTGCTTATTTGGATCCCAAATTTCTTATGAAGACCCAACAACACGAAGCTCGTCGCACCACCTGGCACAACGGCCAGGTAGTTACCTCCGCCGGTTTACCGAATAGTCCGGTTCGGAAATGCCGCACAGAGGTCTCTAATTTGCTTGTCAGTGCTTGTCCTAAAGCGGGCTGGTTTCGTCAACCTCTTAGTCCATCTGACTCCGATTACCAGGTTACCTCTCACACATCTTCTGGCGAATCATCGGCTACTCAACTGCCACCGCTCAAAACGGTGCTTGGGTAAGCTATACTTATCATAATATGTGCACTACATTACCTTGGAACATATGTTGTATTTGATTTTGTTATTCCTTTCAGGGCCAAGCCTAGGACAAGCAAGAAGGCTCGCTTGGACAAAGCGGCCGAAGAAGATGCCATCCTTGAACCGGGCAAAACACCAGACCTTGAAGCGGCTATTCCTGAGGATATACCCAATGATCTGCCGCAGCAAGACAATGATCTTATTGCTGAAGAAAGACCTGTTGATACATCCAGTCCTGTCAATCAGCCCACAAGTTCCATCCGGATTGAGAAATCCACCGGTCCAACCAAACCTACTGACAAGCTAACAGCCCCAGTGCAAACCGGCGATGCCAAGGATGATGAAGTTGTCATTACTGGCATTGGCCATACAGAGCCAAGCAATCCTGTCGCTTTATCCAAACATACTGCCAAGGAAGAATTTGCTGCCTTTGGCAAAGGCAAGTGGAATGCTGATCTGGCGACTTACGCTGCTCTGAACGCCCAAGATATCCATTCTGGCTACTTGAACAGGTTGTATACCAGTCGTGACTATGAAGCCGGTCTGGTTAACATGATGAAAGATAAATACGAGGTAACTTCCATATGCTCTTTCCTGCTTGTATGCTTCAATTCTTGCTGACTCTCCTAGCCCCCAAGGGCCGGTTTGTAATCTTCTTTCAAACCGGGACTTACTAATATAAATCTTAATGCTTTGAAATTTCGCTGATGTAGCCCCCAAGGGCCGGTTAAACTTAGCGTAGTTAAACCGGGACTTTAAGTGATTGAGATTGCCGCAACAGAATATATACGAGCGAATAGCCATTAGCCCCCAAGTGCCAAGTTGAATACTTGTATTGATCTTGGGACTTTGTAAGCAATTGAAAGATGAAGATCAAATATGCATTAGCCCCCAAGTGCCAAGGGCATAACTTGTTATGTGGTTGGTACTTCAATCCTTGTACCATTTTGCTAAAGCATATAACTATCTGCATGCAGGCTGAGCTGAAGACGAAAGAAAGCCAAGTCGCCGATCTCCAAGAAAATTTGAAATCCCAACAAGCTGAAACCTCCAAAGCAAAAGAGGAATTAGCCAGCGCTTTAAGCGCCATGGAACAGCTTAAGGAGAGCTTCAAGAAGAAGCGGGCGGATTGGGCCACTGAAAAGTCTGTTTTAATCAAACGAGCAGAGGATGCCGAGGCTGCACTAAAACCGGTGGCGGATGAACTGACCAGCATAAAGCGGCACGTGCATGCCATGACCACTGCTATCTTTGGTAAGCCAGTTTGACTTCTGAATTGATTCTGTCGTCTTACAGAGCCGCCGGTTTGTTTAACCCTTTATGATATTTCAGGGACACGCATTGGTCACTTGGGGTCAGATGTGCGGAAGAAATTGAAAGCCGCCTATACGTTGATCGAACAACTGTACACTGGTGCACAGCATATCATCTGTGTTGCATCCCACAACAAACCGGCGCCCACTTTGATTCAAGACACTCTGATGAAACTGTCGGTCCTTCCTGCCCGGGTTGAAGAACTGACGAAATCTGCTGCTCGAACCGGTGCGATCAATGCCTTAATCCGGGCAAAAGCTTGGGTGCCGGATTTTGATCCTATTGAAGTGGCTCAGGGCTATCCCAGCTTGAAGGAAGACGGGTCAGAGTTTGGTGAAGCGGATCTGCGAGCAATAAACCGGGAGGTGCATCCGCTAGCATGTCAATTGGCTGAAGAAGCAGACTTGTCTCATTATCAAGCCCGATACGACAATAAGAACAAGCGAATAGCTGCACCAATTCATGAATCGGAAAATCTTATCCCTCCAATCCGTAAGCATACTTACGCTCCCGATATTGACCCGTCATTGCTGATCCATGATGAAGTTGTCTTTCAAGCATTAATGGGAATCGACTGGACAACTGTTGATTTCCAGCCGCTGGGTAGAGAAACTGAAGCTGAAGCGGCGCGGGATGATCCACAACCATCAGGCCAGGCTGGTGGCCAAGCGTGAACCGGAAGCCGGTTTAAAACTGCTTCTCCCTTGTGAAAAACAATGATCTTATTGTGGGCACCGTGTTGCCTTGTAATAGGCTAGCTGATACTTTTGATGTTGATATGCCTTTGTGCATAATTACTGCAACTTGCTCTTCCTTTGGGTGATGAACTTTCCAAAGTATTTTCTGCAATAAAAAATCTTAAAGTGCCACCGTGGTTGTACTGTCGGGCGAAATATGATGTCTGCATACATGAAATCAAAACATCCGAAATTTTTAAGTATATGACCAAATTTTTGAGATACATAATACCTGCCATCGTTGAGCGTGAAGTTGGCTTTGCCAATCTTGAAGCGGAGTTTTATAAACCCACACTGTTGGAGGAGATAGCAGTTCCTATATGTATATGATGCCGGTTTACCATGTAAACCATGCCGGGTTATACTAAACACCGTGTTACTCCATAATAGGATGTTAACAAAAAAGATCAAACGAGGCAAATAGTCTCCGGATTGAAATGAACCGTGTTCCGTCAATTGACAGTTTAAACCGGCTTAAAACTTTGTCGGTTTAAAAAAAGCAATAGAAAGAAAGAAATATCTTTCAAAGAAAAATGTGAAGCAAAGGCAACGACAAAACCGTTTTGCAAAAAAGAGGCTTATTCGAGCTGATCAGATGGCGTTACCATGGCCGAACACGACCAAGCTCCCGATAGGTGTAACTATGGTTCTAGTCAGCCAGGTCCCCAAATGAAACCGTGGCATTTATGCCGATCAAGTGGCATGGTAATGGTTCGGGTTCGACCAAGCCCCCAAGTGATTCTGTGGCCTTAGGCCGATCAAGAGGCATGACTGGTTCAGACGTGACCAAGTCCCCAAGTGATCTGGTGGCTCTCGCCTATCAAAAGGTATTGTATTGGTTCGGACACGACCAAACCCCCAAGAGATATAACATGATGCTTTTAAAAAGCTAACTCAAGGGGTAAACCGGAGGCCGCTTTAGAACAACTCCGTGTAACCACACATGATGTAAAAGAATAGATACCCCGCTTTAGCTGAGGTTCCGGTTTATTATATTTAATCATAATATATACATCGTCCTAATATGTACATAAGTAGAGCCAATGGCTCAGGTATAGTAAGGCCGAAGATGAGCTATGTTCCACGGCCTGTTGGTCTCCTCCTCTGATGTACGTGAGTCCTTATGTTCTCGAATATCGATCAGATAGTATGACCTGTTGTGCAGATTCGTGCTGACCACGAAGGGCCCCTCCCAAGGTGGGGATAGCTTATGCATATCAGTCTGATCTTGGATGAGCCGAAGCACCAAATCTCCCTCCTGAAAGGTTCTGGTTCTGACTCGGCGACTGTGATAACGATGAAGATCCTGTTGGTAAATCATCGATCGGGCGGCTGCTATGTCACGCTCTTCATCCAATCGGTCCAAAGCATCTTGCCGTGCTGTCTCATTGTCCGCTTCAATATAAGCCGTCACACGAGGTGAATCATGACGGATATCACTGGGGAGAACCGCCTCCGCTCCATAAACCATGAAGAACGGTGTGTATCCTGTTGATCTGTTGGGTGTTGTATTGATGCTCCATAACATAGATGGTAATTCTTCTACCCAACAACCCGGCGTTCTCTGCAAAGGAGCCATGAGCCGGGGCTTGATGCCTCTCAAGATCTCTTGATTAGCCCTTTCTGCTTGACCCTTGGACTGTGGGTGTGCCACTGATGAAAGGTCGAGCTGGATGTGCTCCCGTTTGCAGAACTCCTTCATGGCACCTTTGGACAAATTGGTACCATTATCTGTGATGATACTGTGTGGAAAGCTAAACCGGAAAATCACTTTTTTGATGAACTGAACCGCCGTGGCCGCATCACACTTGCTAACAGGTTCTGCTTCCACCCACTTTGTAAACTTGTCAACCACCACCAGGAGGTGGGTCTTCTTATCTTTGGACCTTTTGAAAGGCCCAACCATATCTAGCCCCCAAGTCGCAAACGGCCAAGTAATTGGAATCATTCTCAATTCTTGGGCCGGTACATGAGCACGTCTTGAAAACCTTTAGCAACCATCACATCGTCTGACCAGATCCTCCGCATCAGCATGAGCAGTTAACCAATAGAAGCCATGGCGAAACGCTTTAGCCACCAGAGATTTTGAACCGGCGTGGTGACCACAATCTCCTTCGTGGATCTCATGCAAAATTTCACGGCCTTCTTCAGGAGACACACAGTGTTGAAACGCTCCTGACACACTACAATGATGCAACTCACCGTTGATAATAACCATGGACTTGGATCACCGGATTATCTGTCGGGCCAGAGTCTCATCCTCTGGTAACTCGCCCCGGTTCTTGTACGCCAGGTAAGGAAGCGTCCAATCCGAAATAACATGAAGAGATGCCACCAATTGAGCCTCCGGATCAGGAATAGCCAAATCCGCTTCACCAGGGATCTTGACCGACGGGTTGTGCAGCACATCCAGAAAAACATTGGGCGGGATCGGTTTGCGCTGAGAGCCCAGCCGGCTTAAGGCTTCCGCCGCTTCATTTTTCCGCCGGTCCACATGGTCCACCTGATAGCCTTTAAAATGACCTGCAACAATATCCACCTCACGACGATATGCTGCCATGAGTGGGTCCTTGGAGTCCCAAGTGCCAGACACTTGCTGAGCCACGAGGTTCGAGTCACCAAAGCACTTAACTCGACTTAGATTCATCTCCTTAGCCATCCAGAGACCATGGAGCAAGGCTTCATACTCAGCTGCATTGTTAGTACAAGGGAACATTAAGCAGAGAACATAACAAAACTTATCACCTCGTGGGGAAGTTAATATGACTCCAGCCCCCGAGCCTTCCAATTGCCTGGATCCGTCAAAATGGATGGTCCAATATGTGTGATCCGGCTTTTCTTCAGGTGCTTGCATTTCCATCCAATCATTGATGAAATCAACAAGTGCTTGAGACTTAACCGCCGTCCGAGGCACATACTTCAAACCATGCGGCCCAAGCTCTATAGCCCACTTGGCAATCCGGCCAGTTGCTTCCCGGTTCTGGATGATATCCCCCAAAGGAGCAGAACTGACCACCGTAATTGGGTGCCCTTGGAAGTATTGTTTAAGCTTCCGGCTTGCCATAAAAACTCCATACACCAGTTTCTGCCAATGCGGATACCTTTGCTTGGACTCAATGAGTACCTGCTGATATAATAGACCGGACGTTGAACCGGATGCTCCTTACCTGCCTCCTTTCGCTCCACCACAATAGCCACGCTGATCGCCCGAGCATTAGCAGCAACATATAGCAGTAACGGCTCCTTGTCAATGGGAGCGGAAAGCACAGGCGGATTGGCCAATTGCCGTTTTAAGTCCTCAAATGCTTCATCAGCAGCAGAACTCCAGACAAACTGATCTGTCTTCTTCAACATCTGATACAAAGGGATTGCCTTCTCACCAAGACGACTGATAAACCGGCTTAACGCGGTAATCCGGCCTGCCAGGCGTTGAACATCATTGATACACTTCGGTTTAGCAGGGAGGTGATGGCTGTGATCTTCTCCGGATTAGCCTCAATTCCCCTATTGGACACCAGAAAGCCCAATAACTTACCCGCCGGTACACCAAAGACGCACTTGTCCGGATTAAGCATCATCTTGTATGTCCCCAGGTTATCAAAGGTTTCCTTCAAATCATCAATCAGAGTCTCCTTCTCCCTGGACTTAACCATGATATCATCCATATAAGCATGTACATTACGGCCAATTTGCTTGTGAAGACAATTTTGTACACACCGTTGATAAGTTGCCTGGGCACTCTCGAGCCCAAAGGGCATAGACACATAGCAGAAGGCTCCAAAGGGAGTTATAAATGCCGTCTTCTCCTGGTCCTTAACTGCCATTTTGATCTGATGATAACCAGAATATGCATCTAAAAAACTTAAACGCTCACAACCCGCCGTAGCATCAATAATTTGATCAATACGGGGGAGGGCAAAAGGATCTGCTGACAAGCCTTGTTAAGATCTGTGTAATCCACACACATGCGCCAGGTGCCGTTTTTCTTAAGGACCAGCACCGGATTGGCAAGCCACTCAGGTTGAAAAACTTCGACAATAAAGCCAGCTACTAAGAGCCTGGCTACCTCTTCTCCAATCGCTTTGCATCTTTCTTCGTTAAACCGGCAGAGGAACTGTTTCACCGGTTTGTATTTAGGATCCACATTAAGGGTGTGCTCAGCGAGTTGCCTCGGGACACCTGGCATGTCAGAGGGCTTCCATGCAAAAATGTCCCGATTCTCACGGATGAACTGATGAGCACGCTTTCCTATTTCAGATCCAAGTTGGCACTGGTGCTGAACTACTTGGACGAATCGCCAGGTACGAAGTCAGCAAGCTTAGTTTCTACTGCCGATTTGAACTTCAGGGCCGGATCATGCTCCGTAGTTGGCTTATTTAATGGAGTCATGTCTGCCGGATCAACATTGTCCTTATAATACTTCAGCTCCTCGGTGGCACAAACCGACTCTGCATAGGCCGCATCTCCTTCCTCACACTCCAAAGCGATTTTACGGCTTCTGTGAACAGTTATTGTCCCCTTGTGACCCGGCATCTTGAGCTGCAAATACACATAACAGGGCCGTGCCATAAATTTGGCATAGGCCGGTCGCCCAAACAGGGCGTGATATGGACTTTGGATTTTCACCACTTCAAACGTCAATGTCTCCGACCTGGAATCATGATCATCCCCAAAGGCCACCTCCAGGGCTATCTTACCAACAGGATATGCTGATTTGCCAGGTACTACACCGTGGAACACCGTATTAGACGGTTTGAGATTTTTACTTGTTAGTCCCATACGACGGAAGGTCTCATAATACAAGATATTAATGCTGCTCCCTCCATCCATGAGCACTTTGGTGAACTTGTAACCTCCCACATGAGGCGCCACCACCAGAGCCAATTGACCTGGATTATCAACCTGGGGAGGGTGATCCTCTCTGCTCCATATGATTGGCTGTTCAGACCAGCGTAGGTAACGGGGTATGGCCGGTTCAACAGAGTTAACCGCCCGCCTCTGAACCTTCCGGTCTCGCTTGTCCAAGCTAGTGGTGAAGACATGGTACTGCCCACTACTCAACTGCTTTGGGTTGCTCTGGTAACCTGACTGTTGCTGTTGTTGGTTGTAACCACCCTGATTGTTCTGACTGTTTTGATTATTATGTCCGCCCGGATTACCATTAAATCCTGAACCGGAACTTCCTCCACCATAACCCGGCCCGGACCCTGAGCCACCGCTGGAGCCGTGATCATACCAGAAAGCATTAGAATTCTTGAACTCCTGCATAATGAAGCAATCCTTCCAAAGGTGGTTTGCTGGCGCCTCCTTCGTCCCATGTCTGGGACAGGTCTGGCTCAATAGATAGTTTAGGCGGTCCGAGTTAGGGTTGGGTGCCCCGTTGCGATTTTTCGGTTTACCCTTGCGTCGCTGGCCATTGTCCTGCGCGTTGGTATTAGCCACAAAGTCCATGTTACCATCCGCTTTACGCTTGCCTCCACCACCATTGCCTGCCCAGTGATGCTGCTGACCTTTGGAGTTGTTGTTCCTCTTTCCCTTCCCTGCCTTGTCATCATCAGATTCGGGATCCTTGGTACTATCAGAATCAGCATACTTCACCAAAGCGGCCATGAGGGTCCCCATGTCAGTGCAATGACGCTTCATGCATCCCAACTTCAGCTTTAGGGGCCCAAACCGCAGTTGCCTTCTAGGGTTAATACCACGGTGTCAGCGTTGATGCGGTCTGATGAGTGCAATACTTGTGAAACCTGGCGCACCCAATGAGTCATTGAATCTCCTTCCTCCTGGACGCAGGCAGCTAAGTCCACTATCGACATAGGCTGTTTACATGTATCCTTGAAATTGCTGATAAACCGGGCTCGTAATTGGGCCCATTAACTGATAGAACTAGCCGGCAAGCTTTTTAACCAAGTGCGGGCCATTCCTTCGAGCATCATGGTGAAGTATTTCGCACATGCCGCGTCATCCACATCAAGCATCTCCATGGCCATCTCATAGCTCTCCACCCATGTCTCTGGAGGTTGATCCGCCATGTAATTTGGTACTTTGCGCGGGCCTTTGAAATCCTTGGGCGGGCGCACATTGCGTAAAGCGGGGATAAGGCAAGGCACCCCCAAAGAACTAGAAGGAACACCAGGTTCGATCGAGATAGTTGGACGAACCGGCGTGAGCTGCCGAGCCTGATGCTGTGCGGCTAACTTGGCCTCCCTGCACGCTCGGGCCCGGTCCACCACTTCCTGAGCGTTATCAGCACCACCCGCCGGGTTGTTGCCACGGAGTGCTCCATGTCGTTCATTACTCGACACTGTCGGTTCATCCATATGCCTGCTATAGCTCCGGCTTGGACGGGGGGTCGAGTGGATCCGATCGCGGCTGTATGAGTATGCTTCCTGTTGGACCAAAGCTGTCCTCAGAAGCTCCTTGAACCATCGGGTCTCTATTGCCTGCAGCGAGTCACCTTCAATGGGAATGGCCTCCAGCCGTGCAGCAGCGGCGACGAGATTGTCCATTGGGTTGGAGTAGTGACCCGGAGGTGTTAAAACATCCTGAGGTATAACGGTGTTTTGATGAAGCGGGTCCACCCGACGAGGCTGAACCGGTGCACCGGTCCCAGGAGCTTCCGCCTGGTTTCCCTCCAGCGGATTACTGGTTCCTGCTCCTGGGGTGTTGGAAAGGTCTCTGGCCTCGAAAACCGGAGGGAAACAGGATCGGTGCTTCCTCCTGATGACTTCATGCGACGCGCTCTGGTCCAACATGAGCCTGTAGGCTTGTGCGTCTAGAGCGGCCCGCTCTGTGGCCATCCTGGTGTCCTCAGCTGCCAAATCCGCCTTGGCTGGGTGATCTGTTCCTTCACCTTTGCAATCTCCGTGTTGTGAACGCCCTGATCCGCCGGATTAGCTTCCGCCATAAGCACAACCAATGCGTCAAATAGCTCGGATAGAACTTGAGCCGGCGTGCGCACAGGGCCTCCTGCCCCGGCAGCCGTCGCCGCTGCTGAACCGGAGGTTGTTGCCACAGCGGTCGAAGAATGAAGCGCTGCTTGTGTGCCGGCCATGAATATTCCAACCCGGTTGGGCAGATCAGAGGGGTCCGGAATACTGTCGCCATCGGAACAGCCCCCAATCCGGCCGTCTTGTAGCTGATAAAGAGATTCGGTTTCTCCGGTTGATGATTCGTCCTCGAAACAAACGACGGTCTCGCCGCGAGATTCCTATCCATCCTCATGACTTCCTCCATAGATGATTCCCACGAAGGCACGCTTCATGGCCGGTTTAACCCGGGTGGATCGCCCACGCTGAGCCGTCTCGACGAGGTCGGTGCAGATGTTCGGTTGAGGGCCCGGTTCACCGATCTTGCCAATGAAAACGTGAATGCCACCAAAGGGGACCCAGTACCCGTACTCAACTGAGCCGGCCTCGGGGCCCCAGCCCGCGTCGTTGATGTAGAGCTTGCCGCGACGACTCTTAGTCATCCGGCCTATAGCGTAGCCCTCGAGTCCTTCAAAGCGGCCCTCCAAGAACCTAAAACCATCGTGCGATAGCCCCACGATGGGCGCCAACTGTCGTGGTTTTGTCACGGCAGATGTCCTAGAGAAAGTACATAGTCCTGGAGCCATCGCGACGGGTTAGCTTGAAGGGGTTAAAGCGGACACAGGGATGCAAGAGAGTTTATACTAGTTTGGCCCCTTCAATGAAGATAAAAGTCTACGTCTAGTTGTGATGCAATTGATGGGGTTTCGATGACTAGGGAGCAAACAAGCTTCGCCTATGTCTCGAGTTGTTGTCTGTTGTCCTTGAACCGCCGCCGGGTCATCCCCTTATATACATGGGTGACGCCCGTCGGTTCACAAAGTCCCAATACCGACTCATAGATGTGTCCGGTTTGGTCTCTACTTATTCCTAACTTACAATACAAGTTTAACTACTAACGCCGGTTTACGGCTACAGGCCTTGAACCGACCATGGGCTTTGAGCCCTCGTCTCCCTTCTTGGGCTTTAACATACTTAACTACTGACGAAGTTAACTCGGCCCAGGTAGGCCGGTTTACGCCCAGTAGTAATATCCCCAATAGGTAGGTTGGATGAGGGTGCAAGTAAGCGGATCTGTGGCCGTGGACTTGTGAGTTGGCAAAGCGGCCCCGGTAGGGTTGAGAATGGTATAGGCAAAGCTACTCCGGTAGGGTTGACGATGGTGTCGGCGAAGCGGCTCCGGTAGGGTTGAGGAAGGTGTCGGCGAAGCGGCCGGTAGGGTTGAGGAAGGTGTCGGCGAAGAGGACTAGAGGCCGTCGACGGGGGCGTCGGTGGGGCGGCTCCGGGGGGTGTGGACGAAGCGTCTCCGGTGGGGGGTACGAATGAGCCGCTGGAGATGCATGGCGGTTGACGAGAGTACCGGCGAAGCAGATCTGACACCGTGGACAAGGCCGGCACTAAATGGGTTGTGGTACAGTGGTGGGTGAGCAGTCTACTTGTTTCTAGGGGAGGTGGGAGGGGTAGATGCGGCCGGAGAAGCAGATCTAGCGAGGTGGACGCCGCTGGCAGTGAATGGGCTATGGTACGCCGGTGGATGAGCAGTCTAGGGTTTCGAGAGGGGAGGGGAGAAAGGGCGATGAAGTACAGACGGCGTGATGTAAGATGCACTGGTGTTGTGGATTTAGTCGTTTTTGCGAGAGGGGGAGAGGAAATGGGGGTGCCGTGTAGTGGGGGAACCGGAAGTTACCAAAGCAGCCCCGACCTATCATGTAGATGAGGGCGGTATTGTAACTGTTGGTCTCCATGCACCAAGGATAAAAGGGGGATTTCGCATGCTAAAGACTAATGTGGCGGAAATTTTAGAAGGAGGCGGGAGATTTTGCCGCCCGCAGGATCGTTCGTATCCAGTTTCAACTAATTTTGGACCGTGCTAGCGGGAAGGTCATGCTAGACTGTGTACACGAGGCACACGTCAGCAGTTAATAACTGGTGTGAAGTCCACCCCAGAAAAAAAGACAATAAATCGGGATGATGCGCCGATAACTTGGACGTTCACACGGGCGCGACCAATCGTACGGGTGTAGTGGCGCATTCACAAAAAAAGGGATCAAACGCTCAGCCTATGTATTTCTCGTGTAAATAGATAATTTAGTGACGTTGGTTATTTACTTTAAACATAATGCATTGACGTGTTAGTGTAGAGGCACACAAAAAGAAATGGATATTGTAGTCAGCTACTTAAAAGTGTTACCTCATATGATTACATAGCCTCCATTTCATAAATTGCGTACCCGTTGAATTCATATATGAATATTACATATATTACTTCAAAATAGAAACTTAAATCATCCAAGACTAATGAATTTGAATGCAAGAGTAACAATGGTGCATGTACATGATAGCTACATTGGTTGTTTGAAGAAACATCACTGTAACTTTGGCATGCACAACTGAAAAGGTTTATTTAAATAGAAAAAAATGTGATATGTGAGTGTCCAATCTTTATAGCGTTGAATCGATATTGTACCTTTGGCCATGATACGAAGTAGATATTGACTTATGTTCAAGCGATGCACGTCCACGATCGCTAGATAGTGATACGTGAATGAATTGTGCAATCTCTCTCACATGCATACATATCTCATTTCCCTGTGGGCATCGGAATCACACACGAGCACTTCGTGTATTTCTCTCCCTCCGTCAGGGTTAAATTCGTCTTTCTACCCCGTCCTACAAGTCTCTCACACAGAAACACACACGCTCTCTATGTCCAACACGCCCACCCCTTTAATTCCGCCCACCCACAGCCACTAATGTCGCATTGTATAATAATGTCTCTCGCACATATGCTATCTACCTATCCCTTAATATAGGTAGATATGTGTCACACAAACTCCTTCTCCCTACTAGCAAGATGCCCATGCGTTGCACGGAACATCAAGATGCATTTGTATGAGAAGTTTATCTTGTGGGAGAAAATTATGAACGAGGGAATGCCTTATTTGCAAATGCGGGGAGGGGTGTGGGTATCTTTTTGCAAAATTTCCATAGTTTCCTTCCTGTCCGTCGGATATAAATCGGATGGCGTATATTGTAGGATGGCGGGAACACCATCATCACCAACTTTGTTTTTTATAAGAGTAGAGATATGTGAGTGTCACTGCCCCCCCCCCACACACACCCACACTTCCCAACACCGAAGGAGTAGGGTGACACCTCGATCTTGATACTAATCTATCAACTGGCTTCTTTCTCAAACACACACACACACACACACTACCTGGCACCGAAGGAGTAGGGTGGCACATCGATCTTGATAATAATCTATCTACTCCTCTTTCAAACACACACACACGCTAGTTGTGCCTCT
>NC_041384.1:410871261-410992996 GCF_002162155.2 Triticum dicoccoides
AACTCGATCTGATCATAATCTGTCAATTGGTTTCTCTCTCAAACATTGTGTCTCGGTGCCTCGCTCGGTAGCCCCCTCGATATGTAGACTTCTCGCGCGCGCACAGCTGTAGTGACGATGACGCTGAACCCAGTGTGCCTTGTTTTTACCGGCCCCATGTGATAGTTTTCACCCTGTTTTCTATTAATTAACAAGGCAACCTTTTCTTTGTTACTACTAGTGAATCTGAAATCATTCGGGGCAGACATAAAATATATCACTTCAACCCAATTATCGCAGCAACTATTTTAAAAGAAATTAGCTAGCTGCTTGTGCGTTGCATGGAACATCAAGATGCATTTGTATGAGTTGTTTATCTTGTGAGAGAAAAGGTTGAATGAGGGAAGGCCTTATTTGTGAACGTGGAGAGACGTGTGGGTATATTTTTGCAAAATTGACATAGTTTCTTTCCTATCCGTTAGATATAAATCCGACGGCCTATATTGTAGGATGGCACGCACACCATCATCACCAACTCTGTTTTCTACTCCCTCCGTTCGAAAATACTTGTGATCAAAATGGATAAAAAGAGATGTATCTAAAACTAAAATACGTCTAGATACATTTCCTTTTATCCATTTTGATGACAAGTATTTCCAGACGGAGGGAGTATTTGTCTTTTTAGAGATTTCAACAAGTGACTATGACCAGACCTTACCAACATACTCAAAAAAGTAGTCCATAATTTTGATGTTACCCTCTTTTCTTGGCGGTGTAGTGCCATTTGGATACCTCATAAATAAATAAAGTACTACATGATACTAATATATGATACATGGCGCAGGAGTACTAAGTATTATTAATACAGTTTTGCTAGAACTCATCTAGATGAGATATAATTTGGTCTCATTCATCTTTTATAGCCATTGGATGTGATGCTATATAAGATGCGTGTGTGCTAACGTGTGTTGTATTTGTTCTTGTGCAACGAACTGACCACTGCATGTCATGTTTGATAATCTCAAGTCATTAAAAGCATACAAGCCCCACATCTCTGCTTGGTTGATTCCTCTATTTATGTCCAAAAATAAGAAACAACATGAGAGTTAATGCACCACGCCTATGTGTTTACTAGTATTTGGTTTTCATAAGATGACTTAATACTCACCTAGACGGAGGGAGTATTCGATTTGACAGCGGGTGGCGCAGTTCCCAATACGGCTTTAATGCAGACAAGGGAGGGAATAGCGGTTCCCGATATGTTGAACGGCCAATGCATCCTCCTTCAATTAATGCATGAGGGAAGTAATGGGAGGAGGTCCGGGAAAAGAGGCTGCACGATGTGAATGCAATGCAGTTTGCCCTCATTGCCCTCATATAAAGGCACCCCTCCATTCCAATGCATCTACCGCATCGTACGCACCTAAGCATTTGCCTAAGCACCTACACTAAGCGCAAAAGAGCTCACTCCAGACCCATTGCGGCGATGCTCGTGAGCGGCCAGCGGCTGCACCAGATGGTCCACGACGCCGGCCTGCGGCATGGCGCCGAGGATCGTCTCCAAACGGTGTTGGAGACCAACTGGTGGATGGCCGCCTTCGAGGCCAACTACGACTCTCAGTTGGACCAGATGATCGTTGCCACCATCAACAAGTTCACCGTCCTCAAGAAGCTCGCGGACGACATCGCCGTACTCCTCCAGCCCGCGTGCCCGGGCTCCTCATTGCCTGCCACCCTAATCGGCCTCCATGGTCGGAACCTCTTTCAAGCACTGGTGGCCCTGCGACTGCCCGCCGACGCCACGAAGAATGTCCACCTGGAGGTCGCGCTCGCCGCGAGGCGCCTCGCCCTACAAGAATTCGTCGACCTACACATCCACATGTACGACGAAATCGTGTACATAGGTATCTACAAGGCCAGTGAGGACGCTACGATGTTGGGCTTCCTCAACCGGCTGGAAGCCTAGGATGCCTTTGCTGAGAAGCACCTCGACCTCGCCACAAAAGCCACCGCTCCTTAGCCGCCGGTCGGTGGCCCGGCGTACTAAGTTGAGGAGGAGGAGGTCGTACGTTCGTGGATCCATCTTTATTCTTGCCTTCTGTAACCACCACTGCGATCGCATCATCGTGGCCTTAATTCTTATTGTGTTGTTGCATTCCCGTTCCAGTCAATACCGACATGTGCGATCCCTTTGCTTAATTATATGCATCACTGTAACTAGTACTCCATCCGTCAATTTATAAGTTGTGCTTACCTTTTCCATCAACTTTGTGCAAAGCGCGGACATCTTGCTAGAAACACTAGAATATGTCTATATAATCCGTATGTGATAGTTCATTTGAAATCTCAAAAAAGACAAATATTTAGGTACTGAGGGAGAAATATATTAGGAGTATATCAAAACAATAGTGATTTCTTTCAAGTTTGTGAACAAATACTACTATTCTACTACTTTGGATCCGTCGCAATGCATGAGCACATTGCTGGTAAAAGGAAAAGTCCTGCCGCATTCGCGTCGCACCCCCACATGCCCGGGAATCGGGAGTACAACACGGCCCGTCCGGCATGACTCATAGCTTAGGGAAGGCGTGTTGCCTAGCATTTTCACTTTCATGTGGGACCGCCGTTGAGCAAACCGACACCCCGCCCGCCGCCGGGTTAGAAAACAAAAACGAGGGGAAGATCTAGCTGTAGCACAGAAGCCAAGAAATTTGGTGTCAGACGGGGCTCGTTGATAGAGTAGGAGCATTCCGTACTAGTACTACTCCTACTAGTACCAAGTTTGTACTTCTAATACTATATTACTAGTACTACCACTATACAACTACTAGTAGGTACGTGCACGACACAACTAAGCTTAGGCAAAGTTATTAGTTCTTCAAAACGAGAGAAACAAGTTGGCAAGCCTAAGGGAATCTTGCCAAAAAATTTGTGTGTATGTCATGTGGGGCCTTAGTGTGGCTTGCCTAAGGTGTGCCTTGAACCAAACACTCACCTAAGTTAATCAAACTTGTCTAACCTTACATTCCACTAGATTTTGCCACATGTTAGAATCCAGAAAGCTCCACATGTAGAAGCATAATGCACAAACCACCAGAATCTCATGCGTGCAATGCACGTGTACCTTACTAGTACTAGTTGGTAGTAGTAAGAAACAAATTCCAGTTTTGGCATGAGCTCATACTGCGGGAGCACCACAAGGCCTGCCGTAGGAGTTACATTTCCCTCTCGGGGCCCACGGGACCGAACTTGAGTGGCTTTAGTGCCCGGCCTATGAGTCAATGACATGCGGACCTTAAATGCGGCTGGCCCACATGTCATTCTCATGGTGGTGGCGTGGTTCATGACTCACTCATTCGAGATGAACCGGCTAGTGGTGGCGTGGCCGTGGCGAGGGTGCCACAGCTAGGCGTCGGGGCATTACGAGGCGTAGATGGCCACACCGGCGGGTACTAAATGTGTCACAACCGCTGGATGAAAAGTCGATGGTGTGGGAGTACGGATCAGAGCACAGCAGCGGAGCAGGCAAACCGCGTCGAATCGGGTGTGTCTATGGTAGAAAGTTGATGGTTGCCGCAGTTCAGCTGGCCCGCATGTCATGCACACAAAGGCAGAGGAGCGGTGGGGCCGAGAGGGATGAGGGGCACGTCGGGGGATGAGGATCCCCTGACGCGAACAATCCTACCATTCTGTCACTGACATGTGGGACCCATGAGCGTGGGTCCCACCTATTAGCGAAGGAAAGGCAGGGGAAGGCAGTGATAGCCATGTCAGAGGATCCATGTCCACATCGGGGGACGTCGTGCCGTGAGTTGGAGCGGTGTCGTGGGAATCGCGTGTGGGTGTGGCAGTGGTAGAAACAAGAAATGTGATGGTCGCCGTGGTTCAACTTGCATGGACAAGCTGTCATGTTTGCTGACACATGTATATCAAAACTAGAGTGTTTATATTTCAAGCACGTGAACAAGTATTATTCTACTACTTTGGATCCATTGCAACGCACGGGCCAGCACATTGGTAGTAGTAGTGTCCATCTCTATCTCTAGAGGCCTTCCCTCATTAATCATTTTCTCTCACAAGATAAACTACTCATACAAATGCATCTTGATGTTCCGTGGAACACACGAGGATGTTTCCTTGGGGGTCTCTCCAGTGCGGCATGGCCGTAGTTGCAAGTTGACGCCCCTTGAGATGCCGACGTTCAGGGGCACTCGGATTTCCTCCGATGAGCAGGTAAGATGAGTTTGATCACGTAGTAAATGCATTCTAAAAACTACTTCCGTGTCCATTTCCTAATTCTCCCCTGCCCACTGTTTCACAGGTTAGGCTCGGTGCGAGTGGGGATTGGCTTGCATATGTACAGGGTTTGGATGCAAATGAAGACGAAGGGGAGGTGAAGAAGCCGAGGAGAATCGGTTCCCGATGGAGAAGTAAATGGGAGAAGTGGCATGCAGGCAGTTGATTAGATGGCTATGTAGACTAAACGAAAAGGCTATGCGGGTATACTGATGAGTCGTACCTGTTCGTGTACGTGCCCATCCTTCCTGATAGGGAGGACCTATGAAAAATTATAAAAAAATGTGTCGTAGTTTTTTTGAGCGCGTGAGTGGGAGACACAACATTCTCTGGTGAAGGAATACTCCCTCCCTTTAGGTGAGTATAAGTCACCTTATGAAAATCAGGTTTTCCCAAAACCTTTAGGCGTGGAGCATTAACTTCCTGCTCGATCCCCTCCCAGCCTCGTTAGCCAGCGTTCTCTTCCTCTGCTACCGCGTTCTACCTTTCCATTTTTCCTCTTCTCAAGTGTGGAACGATGTGCATGCCGTCCTTGATGCACCAGAACGACCACTGCATGCATCGCGGCAGGGCATTGATTGGGCATGCACGAGAATTTGGTTCTGCTCGCAATATGGATGATACCTGAACGATGAAGTGAACATGCATGCTAGCACGGGAGACCTATTTCCGCTATACAATACTGGACTACTCATGTTCCTACTACTAGTAGTAGTAGTACAACTGTGGTACACTTGATGGTCAAAATACTATTCATCCAGTCCTCACAGTGAAGTGACAACACCCTGCGCCTGACACTAGTCCAGGCGGCGTGTTCGGTTTACCAAAGCCAGCATCACCCTGTGCACTGTGCAGTCTGTCACCGCCACTGTACAGCACATTGGCGCCTCGCCTCGTCTCCCTCTCCGCCCCCATAGCACCACTCCATCTCCATCACCTTCTCCATCTCCGTCTCCATCTCCGTCTCCGTCTCCATCTCATTGTGCCCTCGTGTATCGTCGCCTCACTCGCCTCCCCCGGTACCACTATTCCCTCGCTAGCCGCTCCAGCACCGACATCCTTCTCCCCTGTAAATCAAGCCCCCTTCCAAACTCCACCATGGCCGAACGCGAACCGCGCAGCATCCATATGAGCCGCGATTGGAGCAATCTCCCCAGTGACATCCTCGACCTCTGTTGTTCATGTATGGATATGTTGAGCGCCCTGCGGCTGGCTGCATGCTCGAGGGACATGCACACGGCCATCGTCGAAGCGAGGCCTAAGCTTTTCAAGACACCCTTCTTGCTGCTATCTGGTCTTGCGAGATTGGCTCACCATGATACGGAGGCGTGCATGATGCCCCTCGACTTCAATCCGATCTCCATTAGCCGAAACTTCTTTGCAGGTATGTAGTGGGTCGCCGTACATCATTTCCCTCGACTTCGATCCGATCACCATCGCCCGAAACTTCTTGGCAGGTATGTACTGGGTCGGCATGTACTCCCACAGGATGGCTGCCTTCAAAGAAGACGGTAAAAAGTTGGTGCTCGTGAACTTCCAGACCTCCCATGAGATTATCCTTCCTCCGTTGGATTATATAGAGTATTACCATCGCGGTCCAAGTCATCTAGATTACTACGTCAGCTGGACGGACCTTGTTTTGCAGAAGATTGTAATATGCCAAGTGCCCACACGACATGCGAATTACGCAGACTTCAAGCTAATTGCCTTGTTCGACCGCGGACTCGCCTATCTTTACGCCGGTGCCTTCTTTAGCTGCAGACAACTCGGCTCACTGTGGATCATCGTCAAAGCTGATACACACTCCTGTGATGCTATTGAACACAATGGCATCATGTACGCGATCGACAAAGCAGATGGCACCACGTATTGTTGGGACGACGCGTGTAAGTAGTTTCCGTCTCATGTTAATGATGACGCCATGACACTGTTTCAAATTTTTGTGATGATTGGCATATCCCTGTTTGAGCAGAATTTGAGTAGAACTATGGCAATGTATTAAAGACACCATAAATTAGCTATATTTGGAATGAGTTAATTCATGCGATTGTGACCATGTCATTACAGCCAATTTGTACCTTGAATAATCAAACGGTTAGGAATATATGGATATTATCCTTATTTTACAGTAATCTATATACTACTACTAAATATGAGTGTGTATCAATGGCCATGTTAGTTTCCTCATTTTCATGATGTAGAAACATGCACCACACTATTGGTTTCATCTAACCATACATTAGGGAAGTAAATGTGCATATGGAGAACTCTATATTTGGAAGTAGTGAAATCCTGCAATGCTTACCATGTGTACATACCTATATTCGCCCTTCAGCAATCAATGGCTAGAATAATATCCTCACAAAAGTTTTGCCCACAGAACACGGGTATATAACAATGCATGGTCTGTTAGTTACCTTGAAGAATTTGTTTGTGAGGACAGAACGTGATTACATAACATGCATGACATGGTAGTTTCCTGTGAAGAATCGATTGCGAGATAACATGAGTATAACCATGCATGGCACTTCTATATTTTCGAACCCAGTATACATTTCCCTGTATTTTCCTCCCAGTTCCAACAAGGACATATCAATGCTGTTTATTGCATTATCCTACTCATACTCTGAACAATGCTGATCTTACATTAACAATGTTTGTCCTTTTTGATATGATGTAGTGTCCCTACAGTTACTGCCCTTTGTAATCACACCACCTTTGCCAAAAACAGGGAAGCACAACTAGTTCCTCGCTTGATTAGACGACGGCAAAAGACTGATGATCATTCGGACACATGAGCCGGAAAAGTTATATTGCAAAAACCCCACTGTATACAAGAACCGTGTAATACGTGAGTATCCAGACAGTGGGTGTTACGTCTATGAGCAGGATACCAACTTGTTGGGGCCTTTAGGATTTTTTAGTTGGAGGCGGGTAAACAGCCTTGGTTCACACTCGTTGTTTCTCGGACTCAATTATCCGATTAACCAGGAGATCACCGTTGGCAAGGACCTTGATGGCAGAGAGGCTCTGTTTGCTATGGAAAACTGTGTCTACACGGCGAGCCCTAGGAGTTCGGGAGCAAACTCCCCCGATTGTCAACGATACAACCTGCAGCCAAAAGAAGGTGAGAATGACAAAGGCATCCGGATGATTCTTGGATGTCTCAATTACGACAGGCAGTGATGTGGTTCAAGCCTTCAGGTTGATAGGTAATTGGGCTGTTGCATCGAAAGCGTGGAGTACTGGTGTCTCCGGATCACTGGTCGCTGAAGCGGGGCTGCAAATTATGATGGTGTTGGATCATCTCTTCGAATGACTTTGATGTCTTTGCTGCTGGTTCTGGATGGGTAGTTCTTTCTTTTGTTATGCATATCCCTTGTCATTTGGTCATCCTCGTCTATGTCACTCTTACTATGTAATAGTTGCTTCTGTTTAGAATGTCATTCTCGGCTGGATCACGAGAGTCTGAGTGCTGCAGATGGGTGCGTTTTGGTTTTGTAGCAAGAATTCTTATGAACTATCATGTCTTGCTGTTTATGTCAGTAGTAGTCACTAGTCAGTGTTTGAATGTTGTATATATCGTTGTTTCAAACTATTTATTGTCTCGAACTACTGGTGGGCTAAATGAGGGCATCACCATTCTCCAGTGTTCAGAGTATATCTCCTTTTTTCAAGTTATATAATTTGAGCTCAGTGTCTTTTCGATGATGTACACTTGTTTGGGCCAGTGAGGTGTCGTTGAATATGGGCCGAGTAGTAACGCAATGCCAAACAGGTCAATTTTGACTCTCAGGCCGGGCTCTCAAAAGATCCTGAAAAAAAGGCCGGGCTCTCCAAAAAAGAAAGAATAAGGACTCTTAGGCCGACATGTGGGCGCCACCGATGTTTTCGTGCGCTTGCGCGCCGAGAGCATATTGGCGCGTGCTCGAAATTCATGCTATCTTTTCATCCCCAGTCTCCCGCCCCTCCCCCACCTCTGGAATCTCGATTCCTACTCCAGTTCCCCCAAATCCCCCTCCTGTACTCCCTGTACTCAAGCGCACTATCATGTCGCCGGTCAACGCGGATCTCCGAGCCGGAGATCCCGAGGTCCATCCTGCCTTCGGTCGCTGTGTGCTATCGGCCAACAGTGGCATGGCGGCGCTTGACGACCAGTTTGCCGGCAAAGTGCTGATGGTAACCATCAACAGCGATCGTCCTCCCGTCTCGCCAGACGACCTTGTCAAAGCTCTTGGCATTGCGCACGGCATCCAAATAAGTGACTTGCTCGTCGAAGTCTGTCCGCCACCGGCTGACTTCTTCGTCAGGTTCCAGACAACTTTCGACTATAGTCGTGTGTTCAAATCTTCCCGGCGTTTGTTCTGCGATGGCGCGCTGGTGAGCTTTGATCGGTGGCACCCAGGATGGGGCTCGGTGCCCTCTGAGCTTGAGTTTTTAACAAAGCTTACCTTCCATGGCATGCCTCGACTTGCTTGGAACAGCGAGTCCATGAACGAGCTTATCAACGACCTTGGAGGTGAGCTCGTAAGTATGTTTGTTCCTCTAGACAGCTGGGCTCTGACGGTTATGGTATGGATGAAGAAGCCGTCCACCACACCGAAGGTGATTGGTGTTGAGATACCGGTAGGAACCGGGGTTGTACTATTCGTCGCCACCAAGGCCGCCGCGGACCACGTGAGGGATGTACCTGGATCGAGTGTTCATGCATGTCGAAGAAGTGGTCAATCCATCAATCGAAGTCCTGCCGCTGCCGCTGGTGCCAGGGTCTGTCGACGACGTCCATTACAGGAGTCAACGTCAGACTTTCCCCATGTTGCTCGGAATGATGGATGGCACAGGGCCTATTCCATCGCGCGGCGGAGGCCACTGCTTCTTTGGGAGAAGAGGCAGGGCTGGCTGCCTGGATGTGCTCTAATTTGAGGTAACAACTGAATCTTGTCAGATACTAGTTAAATCCGAGCTATGGGTGTGAAGCACTGATATGCAAGTACATTTGATTGTGACATGTTCTAATTTTGTTCCTGAACTTTTTTTAGAAAGGGTTGTACGTCAACTTAATGTGCTAGCAGAACTTATTGTGTTGTCTGTCTGTTTTCTTTGCATGACATTCAAGATATTTCCCCGTCATTGATAAAGACGATGAACCGTTATGTACGACTTCGTTGGTTTCAACATAGCCCTTCCCGTAGCGATCCACTGCTTCCATCCTGATTGTGCCGCATGCATGAAATTTTTGTATGCAAGTTCAGTGTGCTATGATGTTCTATATGATTGTGTCAACTATATAAGTTTTTACTGAGCATCAGCAATGCATATGGCTGAAAGATGTATTTACGAGCATCGACCGATGGGTCTCTCTCTCTCTCTCTCACACACACACACGCACACACACGCGCACACGCACAAGTGGGACCCGTTGAATTATTTATTTGCTTGTGATAGCTTTTAATTAGGTTCCACTGTAATCTAATTTTTTTCTTAAGTTATTAATTGAGCTCAGTGACTTCAAAAAGTTGTACAGAAACCTTGTTTGGGCCTTTCCGATGTCGCTCAATGTGGGCTGAGTAACCATGTTAGGTTGTACTGTACTACACATGCCTTTTTTTCAACATCAGCAATGCAACTGGGCAGACAGTTGTACACAATATCTGGGTCAACTTGTTATTCTCCGCCCCACTGGGCTGCAAACTTTCCTAGGAGGTATGCATTAGGCTTAACAAGAAAATGGACTTTAAGAAATAATAAATGGGATGTAATTATAATAACTGGACAGTTACTATGCACCAAACACTTAATTGAAAAATATATTATTTTTGGAATTTGAAAATTTTAATTTCATTACTTGTTGCGCGCAATATTTCGTTGGATTTTAACGTAATACAACTTTATTTTGAAATTATATTTAACCTGACTAGAAATTTTGGATAAAAATATTTCGGATCCCATCAAAATGTGGGGATTTTTTTGAATTCTGTTTTGAGCGGTTGTTTGAAATTATTAATCGTTGTCCTAGCTAGATGTTGGGTTGTACTTTTAACAAACTGTAAATGGGCTGTAGTAAATTCCATTAGAATTAAAAAAATGGGCTGTACATTCTTACAAATCGCAAATGGGCTATATGTTCTATGCCAAATCCGAGCTGTGGGCCTACTAAGTTGACACGTACCAAGGGCTTTGTCAACTTAGTCAATATAAACGATTCTAGCTGCAGTGATCGTACGATGTCCATCCAACGGCCGTAGTGCTTCTTCAACCTCTGGTCTTCTTGCTCCAGCCGCCCAAAGCAGCGCCGATCGTGTCGCGTGCTCTTGCCTCCCGTGGCCGGCTGTGATGTCGCGGAGGGCTCACCGCCCCGTACTACTCCCACCGCTATCCAGGCCATCCCTCTACTCACCCACACCTCCTGTTATTCTGCGACGATGGCAGCCTCACACCGCATCCGAACCAGTGAACCCTCATACTCCTCTCGGCGCGGGCTTCCACTGCTGCATCTTCCCCGGCTCCGTGTCGTCCCCTTCCTAGGCCTCGCCGTCGTCCAGACCACCGCCCCGGTGCTCTTGGCTGGGCGTGGTCAACATGGTCAACGACTGACTTCCATCGGAAGAGTACTGTACGTGGAGAGGCTGACAGCTGGGTCCAGGCGGCCGCAAGGAAGTGCCTCCTTATTACGCGCAAAATAATTATTCCTCCACCTGACAGCAGGTACCCACCGGACGGGCCACCTTATTTTGCAAAAAAACGTTTCCCCCCTAACTACTGGGACCCACTGGACGGGCCTGCGTATTTCGCAAAAAAAACATCCCGCCCCCCCGCTGTCAGCTCGGACCCACCGGAAGTGCCTCCTTATTACGCACAAGAAAATGAATACCCCCTACTAGCTGGGACCCACAATGGTGGGAGGCTGACTTGTGGGCCTAGTAAGTTGACTGGGATGGGGGCCTTTGTCAACTTTAGTCAATATGAATGATTCTAGCTCCAATGACCGTACAATGTCCATCCAACGGCCGTAGTCCTTCTTCAACCTCTGGTCTTCTTGCTCCAGCTGCCCAAAGCAGCGCCGGTCGTGCCGCATGCTCCTGCCTCCCGTGGCTGGCTGTGTTGCCACGGAAGCCTCACCGCCCCTACTATTCCCACCGCTGGCTAGGCCCTGCGGCAACGGCAGCCAAACCAGTGAACCCTCGTACTCCTCTCTGCGAGGGCTTCCACTACCGCGTCTTCCCCGGCTCCCCGTCATCCCCTTCCTAGGCCTCGCGATCGTCCACCGCCCTGGTGCTCTCCGCGCGGCGTGGTCAATGTGGTCAAGGAACGACTTCCATCGGACGTGGACATTACGTGGAGAGGCTGACAGCTGGGTCCACGTCCACAGCAAGGAAGTGCCTCCTTATTACGCGGAAAATAATGATTCCTCCACCTGACAGCTGGGACCCATCGAACGGGCCACTGTATTTTGTGAAAAAAGATTTGCCCCTGACTGCTGGGACCCACCAGCTACATCTTCGCACGCAAGGAAGTGCGTCCGGGCAAAAAAACGATTCACCCCCTGACTGCTGGGACCCACCAACTACATCTTCACACGCAAGGAAGTGCATCCGGGCAAAAAAAATGATTCACCCCCCTGACTGCTGGGACCCACAAGCTACATCTTCGCATGCAAGGAAGTGCCTAACAGTCGGGACCCACCTGGTCGAAGCATACGTAGCGTTGTCATTCTAGTCGTGAACGTGTATGTACATATATACTGGTGGATGTAGAGGCGCGCACGTGTGGTAGTAGAGGCACGTACATGTCGTAGTAGAGGCGCGCATGTAGCATGTACATGTACATACAGCGGCCAGGGTGCAAGAGAGAAAATACGGCCACGTATGTGTACATACGGGTGTGGTCTTGAACGCCTACTCGCACATATGTACGGCCAGGGCTTGTGTACATGGCTTGGTCGGAACGGAGAAGCAGCGTCGTCGTCGTGTTCATGGGGAGGCAACGGAATGCGTCGTGTTCATGGGGAGGCAACGAAATGCGTCGTGTTCATCGGGAGGCAACGGAATGCGTGGGAGCCAACCGGCTGGGTCGGAACGGAATGTGTGGTCGTGTTCATCAAGAGGGCTTGGACGGAACAGGCGATGGAAATGAGGCATGGCGTACCGCATAACGGAGGAAACAGACCTCCTACGTTCAGAACGGGGTCCTGTTGATCGGGAGAGGTCTGGCGTACCGCAAAATAGAGGAAACGGACCTCCTACGGTCGAAACGGGGGTCCTGTTGATCGGGAGGGGTGTGGCGTACCGCAAAACGGACGAAACGGACTTGTGTTGGAGCGCTATGGTCGAAACGGGGGTCCTGTTTATCAGGAGGGGTGTGGCGTACCTCAAAACAGGACTCCACGGGATACTGTTCATCTCCACCGTCGACCTCCTCCAGCCTCCACGGGCTCCTGTTCATCCAGCCTCCACCGCGCTACTGTTCAACCACTCCTCCACCGTCTATTGTTCATCCAGCCCTCCACACCACGGGGTCCTGTTCAACCACCCCTCCACGGGCACCCCTCCACAGTCTACTGTTCATCCAGCCCTCCACCACACCACGGGGTCCTGTTCATCTAGAGGCAATGCCACCGCTCACTGTTCATCCAAACCCCCCGCAATGCTCACTGTTCATCCCAGAGGCAGCATCGATCAGCTTCAGTTAGTAGTAGTAGCGAAGGAATCGCTCGATCTGGTTCAGTTCACAACCATCGATCGATCGCTCGGGTTCAGTAATGCGTAGCCTGCAGTGCAATCGCTCGGGTTCAGTTAGAGCCAACGCCTCGCACACACGTGTGTATGTGTACGAGAGAAACGCGCATCGCTCGGCCCCCGACCTCCCACCGTAACCGGGAACTCCCCGAAATTTTCCTCCCCCTCGCTTCTACCATGGGTTTTTCCATCATGGACGGACCAAAGAATGTCATGCAGCTGCGTCTCCGACCCGCCCAGGACGAAAAGCCCATTTTCTATCATGATTTTTTGTCATATAAGTAGGATCCCACCACATCTATGATGATATCGGGTTTTGTCACAGTTATCGTCATAGAAGTGTCATATGTATGATAGAAAAAAAAATTGGTTCGGCCCAAAATGTCATGGATGTGTCTTTTTTTGTAGTGATAGCCTCTCCGATGATGTGTGAGTAGTTTACCACAGACCTTCGGGTCCATAGTTATTAGCTAGATAGTATTTTCTCTCTCTCTTTGGTTCTCAATACAAAGCTCTCCTCGATGTTCTTGGAGATCTATTCGATGTAATCCTTTTTGCGGTGTGTTTGCCGAGATCTGATGAATTGTGGGTTTATGATCAAGATTATCTAAGAACAATATTTGATTCTTCTCTGAATTCTTATATGCATGATTTGATATCTTTGCAAATCTCTTTGAATTTTCGGTTTAGTTTGGCCTACTAGATTGATCTTTCTTGCAATGGGAGAAGTGCTTAGCTTTGGGTTCCATCTTGCGGTGCTCGATCCCAGTGACAGAAAGGGAACCAACACATATTGTATTGTTGCCATCGAGGATAAAATATGGGGTTTATATCATATTGCTTGAGTTTATCCCTCTACATCATGTCATCTTGCCTAATGCGTTACTCTATTCTTATGAACTTAATACTCTAGATGCATGCTGGATAGCGGTCGATCTATGGAGTAATAGTAGTAGATGCAGAATCATTTCGGTCTACTTGACACGGACGTGATGCCTATGTTCATGATCATGCCTAGATATTCTCATAACTATGCGCTTTTCTATCAATTGCTCGGGAGTAATTTGTTCACCCACCGTAGTATATGTTATCTTGAGAGAAGCCACTAGTGAAACCTATGGCCCCTGGGTCTACTTTACATCATATAAGTTTCCGATCTATAATTCTAGTTTACTATTTATTTTGCAATCTTTACTTTTCAATCTATACAACAAAAATACCAAAAATATTTATCTTATTATCTTTATCAGATCTCACTTTTGCAAGTGGTCGTGAAGGGATTGACAACCCCTTCATCACGTTGGTTGCAGAGTTCCTGATTGTTTGTGCAGGTACTAGGCAATGTGCGTGTAGTCTCCTACTAGATTGATACCTTGGTTCTCAAAAACTGAGGGAAATACTTACGCCACTTTGCTGCATCACCCTTTCCTCTTCAAGGGAAAACCAACGCATGTTCAAGAGGTAGCAGGTGGCGATGCGCGCGAGCGGCCAGCGGATGTGCCAGATGGTCCACGATGCCGTCCTGCGGCATGGTGCCAAGGATCGTCTCTAGACGGTGTTGGCGACCGGCTGGTGGATGGCCGCCGTCAACTCCAGCTACGACTCTCAGTTGGACCAGATGATCGTTGCCACCACCAACAAGTTCACCGTTGTCAAGAAGCTCGCGGACAACATCGCCATACTCCTCCAGCCCGCGCGCCCGGGCTCCTCATTGCCTGCCACCGTAATCGGCCTCCATGGCCGAAACCTCTTTGAAGCACTGGTGGCCCTACGACTGCCCACCAACGCCATGAAGAATGTCCACCTGGAGGTCGCACTCGCTGCGAGGTGCCTCGCCCTGCAAGAATTCATCGACCTACACATCCACGTGTACGAGCAAATCGTGTACATAGGTATCTATGAGGCCATGAGGACGCTACGATGTTGGCCTTCCTCAACCGGCTAGAAGCCTTGGATACCTTTGCTGAGAAGCACCTTGACCTCACCACAAAAGCCGCCGCTCCTTAGCCGACGGTCGGTGGCCCGGTGCACTGAGTTGAGGATGAGGAGGTCCTACATTGATGGATGCATCTTTATTCTTGTCTCCTATAACCACCACTGCGACTGCATCATTGTGGCCTTAATTCTTATTTTGGTGTTGCATTCTCATTCCAGTCAATACAGACATGTGCTATCCCTTTGCTTAAGACTAGCCACAATAGAGAGTAACATATACTAGTAACATACACATATCCCTAGACTATGTTACTACCTTCATAGTGGGTAGTAACATAAGTGTGGTAACATGCAATGCTTTATTTATTAGGTTATAGACTCATATTGCATTGGGACATGTGATGTTACAGTAACTAGCTAATTTACTGAAACTACCTCTCTCCTCATTAACTCGTTGCCACATAAGCAGAGTTGCTGAGTTGGACTCGATGTTACTGCTGAAGTTACTCCCACTGTGGCTAGTCTAAGTATATGCATCACTATAACTAGTACTCCATCCATCAATTTATAAGTTGTGCATACCTTTTCCATCAACTTCGTGCAACGCACGGGCATCTTGCTAGAAACACTAGAACACGTCGGACCGCATGTGACCAAACCGACGATGCGCTAACCTAGCTACTACCATGCTTATCTAGCGGAAAAAGCCCCGCTCTAGTGTTTCCAATCGTTATTTCTATCATTCGATCATGCCAAAAGCAGAACCAAATGTTACAATTGATACATGTTTCTCTACTCCTACTCTAAAAGACTAAGTGGGTGATGGTGGTGCGTCTGCCATCCATTGTTTCTGACCATTAGATCTGCATCTAACAGCTGTGAGGTAAGTTGTGGCATTTTTTGCAACAATAGCCCACTTCTCTGCTCCAATTTGCACAAAACCCCTTATTATATTGAAAGCAACCACATCCCTCCCTCACCTCATCAAAACAGCCTGAGAAATATATTTTGAGTGAAAAGTAATATATTTTTAGTGGTATATATGTATATCAAAACAAGAGTGTTTTATTTCAAGTTTGTGAACAAGTACTACTATTCTACTAGTACATTGAATCTGTCACAACGCACGGGCACATTGCTAGTAAAAGGAAAAGGCCTGCCGCATTCGTGTCGCACCCCCACACGCCTGGGAATCAGGAGTACACCACGGCCCATCTGACACGCCACATAGCTAGGGAAGGCGTGTTGCCTGGCATTTTCACTTTCATGTGGGACCGTAGTTGAGAAAACCGACTATTGGCAAACCGCACCCCACCCGCCACATTGGAAAACAGAAACAAGGAGGGGAAGATCTAGCTGTAGCACGGAAGCCAAGAAATTTGGTGTCAGATGGCGCTCGTTGATCGAGTAGGAGCACTCCGTACTACTACTCCTACTAGTATGAAGTTTTTACTACAACTAGTACTACCACTAAACAACTACTAGGTACGTGCATGGCACAACATCGTAGGAACAAAAAACAGGAAGATCTTGTGTTTGGGTGATTTATCTGTTTTCAGTCAACGTAGTACTCCACTAAATATGATGTGGGGGGCACCCATGAAGCTTATGTGGCTTGGTTTCATGCCTAGGAAAGGCTAGAGAAAAATAAATAGATAATGTGTTTAGAGTCCACTCCACTAAATAGATATACTTTGAATCCATTGCAATGCATGGGCTGGCACATTGGTATTAGTAAGAAACAAATTCCTGGTTTCACATGAGTTCGTACTGCAGGAGCACCACAAGGCCTGCCGCAGGAGTTTCATTTCCCTCTCAGGGCCCACCGGACCGAGCTTCAGTGGCTTAGTGCACCGGCCAAACTAGCCACACCCGTCCCTCACCTCATCAAAACAGCCCGAGGAATATATTTTGAGTGAAGCATGATTTATTTTTACTGATATATGTATATCAAAAGTAGAGTGTTTATATTTCAAACCCGTGAACAAGTATTATTCTACTACTTTGGATCCACTGCAACGCACAGGCCGGCACATTGGTAGTAGTAGTCTCTATCTCTACTCTTATAAAAACAGAGTTGTGGATGATGATGTGCCTGCCATCCTGCAATATAGGTCGTTCGATTTATATCTGACGGACAGGAAAGAAACTATGGCAATTTCACAAAAAGATACCCACACCCCTCTCCACATTTGCAAATTAGGCCCGTCATTCATCCTTTTCTCCCACAAGATAACATAGAAATGCATCTTGATGTTCCATGCAACGCATGGGCATCTTGCTAGTCTACTACTCTTATAAAAACAGAGCTGGTGATGATGGTGTGCCTGCCATCCTACAATATAGTCCGTCTGATTTATATCTAACGGATAGGAAGAAAAATATGGCAATTTTGCAAAAAGATACCCACACCCCTCTCCACATTTGCAAATAAGGCCTTCCCTCGTTCATCCTTTTCTCGCACAAGATAAACTACTCATCTCTGATCTTATAAAAACAGAGTTGTTGATGATCGTGTGCCTACCATCCTTCAATATAGGTCGTTCGATTTATATCTGACGGATAGGAAGGGAACTATGGCAACTTTGCAAAAAGATACCCACACCCCTCTCCACATTTGCAAATAAGGCCTTCCCTTGTTCATCCTTTTCTCCCACAAGATAAAGTACTCATACAAATGCATCTTGATGTTCCATGCAACTCACGAGCATCTTGCTAGTCTACTACTCTTATAAAAAATAGAGCTGGTGATGATGGTGTGCCTGCCATCCTGCAATATAGTCCGTCCGATTTATATGTGACGGATAGGAAGAAAACTATGGCAATTTTGCAAAAATATACCCACACCCCTCTCCACATTTGCAAATAAGGACTTCCCTCGTTCATCCTTTTCTCTCACAAGATAAACTAATCATACAAATGCATCTTGATGTTATGTGCAACGCACGAGGATGTTTCCTTGGGGGTCTCTCCAGTGCAGCATGGCTGTAGTTGCAAGTTGACGCCCCTTGACATGCCGACATTGAGGGGCACTCGAATTTTGTCCGATGAGCAGGTAAGTGATGAGTTTGATCACGTAATAAATGCATTCTAAAGACTACATCCGTGTCCATTTCCTAATTCTCCCGCTGCCCACTGTTTCACAGGTTAGGCTTGGTGCGAGTGGAGATTGGCTTGCATATGTACAGGAGGGTACCAACATCAATTTGCACAACTTTTACAACAGTGACACCGTTCCCGTAGAACCTTTTTCCAACACTGGGATCAGCCATGCAACGGGCCACCGCCTAAATTGGTACAATGGAACCACAGTTATATTGAAGAAGATAGCAATCCTGGAAGCCCCGATAAGGTCGTCCGCCAACCGAAATTACACTCTCATTTCGGTGTTTGACATCGCGATTGCTTTCACGAACCCTACACATGGCGATCAAAGGTGGACCATGCTGTCTACGGCCGATTTGTTGCCGTACGAGTACGAAGACACTGTGCTCCTTTCTAACCGCATCTTCGCGGTGACAAACCACGGGACTTGTTTCCTATGGGACACATCCAACGGTATACTCCCTCTCTTCCAGTTTATTTCTTTTGAATTTTTTGTTTTATAAGTTCCAAATTCAAATTTAGATCTCCCCAACACATGTTGAGATTACAATGTCCATTAAATCATTGCGTGCATGTACTAGTAAGAAACAAATCTCGAGTTTGGCACGAGTTCGTGCGGCGGTAGCATCACAAGGCCTGGCGCAGGAGTTACATTTCCCTCTCGGGACCATCGGGGCTGAACTTCAGCACCTTACTACACCTGCCTTTGAGTCAATAACATGTGGACTTGATAGGTGGCTGGTCCACATGTAATGCTCCCGAAGGCAGAGGGGCAGTGGGGACGAGAGGGGTGAGCCATAGGTCGGAGGGCGTGTGGTGTCATGGGTTCAAGCAGCGTTGTGGGAATCACGTGTGGCTGTGGTAGAAACTTGATGATCACCGCATTTCAAGTGGCCCACATGTCATGCACACAAAGGCAGAGGGGCGGTGCGGCCAAGAGGGGTGAGACGCACGTCAGGGGACATGGTGCCGTGGGTTGGAGCGGCGTCGTGGGAATCGCGAGTGGCAATGGATGAAACATGATGGTTTCTGTAGTTGAACTTCCATGGACAAGTTGTCATGTCTATGGATACATGCATTGCATACTGATCACTGGAAGGAGTAGTAGAGAAGGCTAGGCGGATAAATAGTTCCTTATAGTCAAGCGGACCTACGCTACTACTTGTTCCAAAGACATGCACACCATCGAAATAGTCCATCTATATCAAATATATACATAGAGAGGAATCATTTTTTTACAAGAGAGGAAATAGTTCATCCATCCGTAATGCCCTGCTGCTGGTGCAACTTCTTATTCTTGTTGTTGTTCTCATTTTCTGTGGGGGACGGCTTCGCAACAAGCTCTCTGGACCTTGCAGCTATCTCGAAACTCACATGGGCATCGAGGGCAGCATATTTTATCCGCTCGTACGTCAAGGGATAATTCTCTCATCCAGACTACCTTAATGCCAGCGTCTTCTGAAGATTTGTTCCGAGCACAAAATTTTCTACATCGAATAGGGATGGTGTCGGCTTATCACAATCTTCTACAGGAATTTTATTGTGGCTTGTACGTCAGCGATGCTCTTCAAATCAAGGTTGTACGGCTCCAACTTCTGTTTGTCCCCTGCGATGGCTGCCCCACAAAAGTATATGTCCTCCCGAGACAAGAAATCATGGAGCTCACCTAGTATGGAGGGCGCGTGTATGATGTGGTACACCAAAACATCATCTTCGAGGCACATCTGAAGGACGGTTGTCGGTTGATACGTCTCCAACGTATCTATAATTTTTTATTATTGCATGCTATTATTTTATCATTCTTGGATGTTTTACAATCATTTTATAGCAACTTTATATCATTCTTGGGGACTAACATATTGACCCAGTGCCCAGTACCAGTTGCTGTTTTTTGCTTGTTTTTTACATCGTAGGAAATCAATATCAAACGGAGTCCAAACACCGCGAAACTTTTTGGAGATTTTTTATGGACCGGAACACCCAGGATGGGCCAGGCAGCACCTCTGGGGTGCCCCGAGGGGGGCACAACCCACTAGGGCACGCCTGGGCCCCCAGGCGTGCCCAGGTGGGTTGTGCCCACCCCGGTGGCCTCCCGCACCCCTCTTTACCCTATAAATTCACAAAAATTCCAGAAACCCTCGGGGTTAACCTAGATCAGAAGTTCCACCGCCGCAAGGCTCTGTAGCCACCGAAAACCAATCTAGACCCTTTCCGGCACCCTACCGGAGGGGGGAATCATCTCCGGTGGCCATCTTCATCATCCCGGCGGCCACCACGATGAGGAGGGAGTAGTCTACCCTCGGGGCTGAGGGTTTGTACCAGTAGCTATGTGTTTAATCTCTCTCTCTCTCTCTCTCATGTTCTTGAGATGTTACGATCTTGATGTATCACGGGCTTTGTTAATATAGTTGGATCATATGGTGTTTTCCCCTCTCTATCTTGTTGTGATGAATTGAGTTTTTTCCTTTGAGATTTCGTTGTTATCGGATTGAATACTTGTATGGATTTGAGAACACTTGATATATGTCTTGCAATTAAATACTCGTGGTGACAATGGGGTATCGTATTGATTCACTTGATATATGTTTTGGCACTCAACTCACGGATTCCTGAGGTGACATTGGGGTAATCTATGCATAGGGGTTGATGCACGTTCTTGTCCTTGTTTCTCTGATAGAAATCTTGGCACACTTTTTGAAGTTCTTTGTGATGGATTAAATATTATGAATCTGAATTTGCTTTGGTGTTATTTTAGTACGAACTCTTGTTTAGATCGATCAGAAAGAATAGATTCATGTTATTTTAGTACGAACTCTAGGATAGATTGATCGAAAAGAATAGCTTTGAGGTGGTTTCGTACCCTACAAACAATTCTGTATTATGTTCTCTGCTAGATAGGAACTTTGGAGTGATTCTTCGTTGCACGTTGAGGGATGGTTATATGATCCAATTATGTTAGCACTGTTGAGAGATTGCACTAGTGGAAGTACAGACCCTAGGCCTTGTTTTTAAAAGCATTGCAATAGCGTTTTTATACCCGTTTACTATTTGCTACCTTGCTGTTTTTATTTATTCAGATTATAAAAATATATTTCTACCATCAATATTACACTTTTAGCACCATCTCTTCACCGAACTAGTGCACCTATACAATTTGCCATTGTATTGGGTGTGTTGTGGACACAAGAGATTTCTTGTATTTGGTTGCAGGGTCATTTGAGAGAGACCATCTTCATCCTACACCTCTCACGGATTGATAAACCTTAGATCATCCACTTGAGGGAAAATTGCTACTGTCCTACAAAACTCTGCGCTTGGAGGCCCAACATGTGTCTACAAGAATAAAGTTGTGTAGTAGGCATCAAGCTCTTTTCTCGCGCCATTACCGGGGAGTTGAGTGCATGAAGGTATATCTTTAGATCTTGCAATTGAATCTTTTAGTTTCTTGTCTTATCACTAGTTTAGTTTATAAAAGAAAACTACATAAAATGGAATTGAGGTTGCATCATACTATTGATCATCTCTATAATATCTTTCTTGAAAATGATGGTTCGGAAAATTGTGCTCAATTGATAGAAGAAGAATTTAATAAAATTATTGGCATGAATGATGAGCATGATTGCAATGTTGTTAGTATGAATTCTTTGAATATCTATGATGTTAATGATATGCATAGCTACAAGCTTTATGATGCTATGTTTTATGAAGATGATATTTTTACTCCCCAAGTTTTGATGAGATAAATTATTATGATGATATCATGCCTCCTATTTATGATGATTATAATGATGAAAGTGGATTTGGAGAGGTCATGACTTTATTTAGTGATGAATCCACTATTTCGGAAGAGGTTCCAATTGATTATGAGAACAAAGTTGCTATCTATGATGATTATGGTGAGGACATGTATGCTATAAATAATAATGATAACCATGAAACTTGTCATCATGATTTTAATTTTCACTCTCATGATTGTTATATTGTTGAGTTTGCTCCCACTACTATTGATGGGAAGAAATTTGCTTATGTGGAGAGCAATAAGTTTTCTATGCTTTTGTGTCATGAAAAGAATGCTTTATGTGATGGTTATATTGTTTATTTTCTTCATGAGGCTAATGAAAATTATCATGAGGGAGGAACTTATGCTTGTAGGAATTGCAATAATATCACGTTTCCTCTCTATGTGTTCTAAATTTTGAAGTTATACTTGTTTTGCCTTCCTATGATAGTTGATTCTTGCTCCCATAAGTTGTTTTCTCACAAAATCCCTATGAATAGGAAGTGGGTTAGACTTAAATGTGCTTGCCATGTGCTTCATGATGCTCTCTTTGTGTTTCAATTCTTATCTTTTATGTAAGCATCATTGAAATCATCATGCCTAGCTAAAAGGCCTTAAAGAAAAGCGCTTGTTGGGAGACAACCCAACACTTTTACTTACTGTTTTTGTGTGTTCACATGGTTAGGCTACTTTAGTAATCATGTTTTAATGCTTTTGTTTCAATAAAGTACCAAGTAAGACCTTTGGGATGGCTTACGGTGATAGTTGATTTGATCTTGCTGAAAAACGGAAACTTTTGTGCTCAGGAAAACATTTCTTATTTTTCACACAAACGTGATAAAATTTTGATTATTTTTGCAGAATATTAATAGACAAATTTCCCAGGCTTTCCTATTTTTTCAGAATTTGTGGAGTACCATAAGTATGGTTGGAGTACAGATTACTACAGACTATTCTGTTTTTGACAGAGTCTGTTTTCTATGCATAGTTTGCTTGTTTTCTAGTTCCCATGGCTTATATTGCTCAATATAAATTGTGGAAATGACATGATATAGTAGGCATTGTGTGATAACAATTATGAATCTTGTCTTTGCAGTACCAAAAGTGAAATGGTTTGCTCTTTATCATACTAACCTATCTCACAAAGTTCTGTTAAGTTTTGTGTGATTGAAGTTTTCAAGTTTTGGGTGAGATATTGATATGAGAAGAATAAGGAGTAACAAGACCCAAAGATTGGGGATTCCCAAGGCATCCCAAGGAAATAATAAAGGAATATCCAAGCAACTAAGCTTGGGGATGCCCCGGAAGGCATCCCCTCTTTCGTCTCCAACATTATCGCTAACCTCACTTGGAGCTATGTTTTCATTCGTCACATGATATGTGTTTTGCTTGGAGCATCATTTTATTTTGTTAGTATTTGCTGGATGTTATTTAGAATAATGTTTTGCATCTTTTATTTCAATAAAAGTGGCAATGATAGCCTTTGCCATGCTTATTTTGCAAGTATACATGTTGCTGTTTGAAAACAGAAAGTTTACCGCTGTTGCAAAAATTCCCTAGAAAAGTCAGAATATGATAAAATGTTGAGACTTTTTTGCAAAATGAGCTATGATAAATTTTCTATAGTTTGTAAAATTTTCATAACTTTTGGAGTTAGGGAAGTATTCATACTCTTGCATTCTTTACATACTGTACTATTTTGGCAGATAGTTGTTATGTTTGCATTGTTCGCATATGTTTGCTTGTTTAATGATCCTATTTGAGGATAGGAATATTAAATATGCAGAGGCATTTAGTATGCAATGTTGAATAATAATTTTAGTAATTTGCTAAAGTAGGGAATGATAAGGTTTTTGCATTGGTTTATACTAACTTATCTCACGAGTTCTTGTTGAGTTTTGTGTGGATGAAGCTTTTGAGATTTACGAAAACCGTGATAAGAGAAGAATTAAGGAGACACAAAATCTCAAGGTTGGGGATGCCCAAGGCATACCAAGATAATATTCAAGAAGTATCAAGCATCTAAGCTTGGGGATGCCCCGGTAGGCATCCCACCTTTCTTCATCAACAATTATCGGTTAGTATCGGTTGAGCTTAAGTTTTTGCTTCTTCACATGATGTGTGCTATTCTTAGAATGTCATTTTATTTTGTTTTGCTTGCTGTTTTAATAAAATACTTAGATCTGAAAGTTTTTTAATAAAATGGAGTCCTCAAATAGTTGCTAGGGAGGCTAAATAAGCGCATTCACATCCCGTCAATGAAGGTCTTTTCTATGGAGTTGCTCTAATGCTTCCCTTATATCTTTTTGAGCACGGTCTACTTTAATATTCTTGTAGAAATTCTCTCATGCATCACTTAAATTAATTTGAGAGAAAGAAATATTATGCTCATGATCTTCACTTAAATTTGTTTGAGCTTATCAAAAGCAACACATGAAAATTGGTCCCAAAATGATAGATATCCAAGAAGGATATAATAAAAACTTTCATGAAGATAATTGGACAAAATAAACTTGATTCCTTGTAATAGTTTGGAGATATGATATGTGAGTCATGTTGATGAGTAATTATGCTTTAGTAAGAATATTGGTGTTAAGGTTTGTGATTCCCTATGTAAGCACGAAAGTCAATAGTTGTGCAATGAAATTACATACTACTTGTGGTGCATTACTCGGTGTTAATTATGCTCAATGCTCTCTTATGAGATTATTCGTTGCTTGGTTGGTCGCTTCTCAATCTTTTGCTAGCCTTCATTTTGCACTAAGTATGATCACTACTTGTGCATTCAAAATCCTTTAAACCAGTTTTGCCACATGAGTCCACCATACCTACCTATATGCGGTATTCTTTTGCCATTCTAAGCAAACTTGTATGTGCCATCTCTAATTTTCAAAATAATTTCTCTTCTGTGTGCTCGTATCGCTCACAAGGCGGTGAGGGGTGGCCAATATTTTCCATGCTAGATGTGTTATTCTCACGATGAGTGTTTATTCACTTGTCATTGCACGAGAGTAAGGCAAAGCTATTAGGGATGCCCAGTCCCGAAATGAAAAATGAATTTACTTTATGTTATCAAATAATAAATTCCTTGGAAAGTGTTGGCATGGAGGGCACCCGTGGATACAGTTAGCCATGGAAAGTGAAAGCATGGTGGAAAAAGGAATACACTTTATTTTCCGTTTGGGAACCGCCTATGATATATCTAGCATTGAAAGTGTTGGGAGCTCTAAGTAGTTTTTGTTGGTGGGAAAAGTATGCATCTCAAAATGTTTTTTATCTCTCAATTTTTGCTTTGAGCGCTGGCACCTCTACAAATCCCTACTTCCCTCTGCGAAGGGCCTTTCTTTTAATTTACGCAATTTTTATT
The DNA here is from genome assembly GCF_002162155.2 of Triticum dicoccoides. Classification (NCBI taxonomy): domain Eukaryota; kingdom Viridiplantae; phylum Streptophyta; class Magnoliopsida; order Poales; family Poaceae; genus Triticum; species Triticum dicoccoides. The sequence goes on from NC_041384.1 coordinate 410,896,457, forward strand.
TTTATTTGAGTCTCCATCTTCTCTTATAAAGCACCAACTAGAAGGCACTATGATCATACTTGAGCATTGGGTGTAGCTAATATGCAAGTGTGTTTCATGAATGGACCAATGATTGAGCATGATGGGCTAGGAATAACTTATTTTAGCATTGATATTTTGAAAGACATGGTTGCTTGTTGATATGCTTGAGTATTTAAGTTATCATGTCAAAACTAGACTATTGCTTTGAACAATATAAAAGTCCAAATGTCCATGCTATAAAGAAAACAATATGAGATGACATGTTAGGCAGCATTCCACATCAAAAATTCAGTTTTTATCATTTACCTACTTGAGTACGAGCAGGAATTAAGCTTGGGGATGTTGATACGTCTCCAACGTATCTATAATTTTTGATTGTTTCATGTTGTTATTTTATCATTCTTGGATGTTTTACAATCATTATATAGCGACTTTATATCATTTTGGGGACTAACCTATTGACCCAGTGCCCATTGCCATTTGTTTTTTTGCTTGTTTTTTACATCATAGGAAATCAATATCAAGCGGAGTCCAAACACCGTGAAACTTTTTGGAGATTTTTTATGGACCAGAACACCCAGGATGGGCCAGAGCAGCACCTGGGGGTGCCCCGAGGGGGGGGGCGCAACCCACCAGGGTGCGCCTGGGCCCCCAGGAGCGCCTAGGTGGGTTGTGCCCAGCTCGGAGGCCTCCCGCACTCCCTCTATACGCTATAAATTCACAAAAATTCCAGAAACCCTTGGGGTTAACCTAGACCAGAAGTTCCGCCGCCATATGGCTCTGTAGCCACCGAAAACCAATCTAGACCCTTTCCGGGACCCTGTTGAAGGGGGGAATCATCTCCGGTGGCCATCTTCATCATCCCGGTGGCCACCACGATGAGGAGGGAGTAGTCTACCCTTGGGGCTGAAGATTTGTACCAATAGATATGTGTTTAATCTCTCTCTCTCTCTCTCTCTCTCTCTCTCGCGTGTTCTTGAGATGTCACGATCTTGATGTATCGCGGGATTTGTTAATATAGTTGGATCACATGGTGTTTTCCCCTCTCTATCTTGCTGTGATGAATTGAGTTTTTCCCTTTGAGATTTCGTTGTTATCGGATTGAATACTTTTATGGATTTGAGAACACATGATATATGTCTTGCAATTGAATACTCGTGGTGACAATGGGGTATCGTATTGATTCACTTGATATATGTTTTGGCACTCAACTCCCGGATTCCCGAGGTGACATTGGGGTAATCTATGCATAGGGGTTGATGCACGTTCTTGTCCTTGTTTCTCCGGTAGAAACCTTGGGGAACTCTTTGAAGTTCTTTGTGTTGGATTGAATATTATGAATCTGAATTTTCTTTGGTGTTATATTTGTATGAACTCGTGGTTAGATCGTTCAGAAAGAATAGCTTTGTGTTATTTTAGTACGAACTCTAGGATAGATTGATCGGAAAGAATAGCTTTGAGGTGGTTTCATATCCTACAAACAATTTCGTCTTATGTTCTCTACTAGATAGGAACTTCGGAGTGCTTCTTCGTTGCACGTTGAGGTACGGTTATATGATCCAATTATATTAGCACTGTTGAGAGATTGCACTAGTGAAAGTACGGACCCTAGGCCTTGTTTTTAAAAGCATTGCAATACCATTTTTGTGCCCGTTTACTATTTGCTACCTTGCTGTTTTTATTTATTTAGATTATAAAAATATATTTCTACCATCAATATTACACTTTTATCATCATCTCTTCGCCGAACTAGTGCACCTATACAATTTGCCATTGTATTGGGTGTGTTGTGGACACAAGAGATTTCTTATATTTGGTTGCAGGGTCGTTTGAGAGAGACCATCTTCATCCTACACCTCTCACAGATTGATAAACCTTAGGTCATCCACTTGAGGGAAAATTGCTACTGTGCTACAAAACTCTTCGCTTGGAGGCCCAACACGTGTCTATAAGAATAAAGTTGCGTAGTAGACATCGTCGGTGTCAAAACCGGCCGATCTCGGGTAGGGGTCCCGAACTGTGCGTCTGAGGATTGAAGGTAACAAGGGACACAGGGAACATGATGTTTACCCAGGTTCAGGCCCTCTTAATGGAGGTAAAACCCTACATCCTGCTTGATTGTATTTGATGAGGTTAGTGAAAGTGCGTTATATCGACTAGAGGGGGGGGTGAATAGGCGATTTTTATGAAATTCTTCACTGAGGGGTTTGCCGATGAGGAAATTCCTTAGCAAAGAACTACTAGCAGCGGAATAAGTACTCAAAAGTAAACACAACAGAATACAAGCATAGTCATCATGATGAAATGAAGACAGAGACAGAGTACAGGAAGCGTAATCACAGGATAACACAGGATGAAGACAAACAGACTGAAGGAATTGAAGTGAGGAAATTGAGGAAGTCTTCAGTCAAAGTCTTCAGACACAGATATGAACAAACACACAACACAGTTATGAGGAAATGAAAGAGTTGAGGAAATAGAACCAGTAAGCTTGGTGAAGATAATGATTTTGTAGACCAGTTCCAACTGCTGTCTCAGTTGTATGTCTGGTTGGAGCGGCTGAGTATTTAAACTCGAGGACACACAGTCCCGGACACCCAGTCCTGAACTCGCAGCTCAGGACACCCAGTACTCACCGTATTCTCCTTGAACTAAGATCACATAGACCTCGTCCAATCACTCGTGGTAAGTCTTCAGGCGACTTCCAAACCTTCACAAACTTGGTCACTCGGCGATCCACAATTCCTCTTGGATGCTCTAGACCATGACGCCTAACCGTCTGGAAGAAGCGCGGTCTTCAAAGGTAACAAGCATCGGATCCACTCAGGATCAATCTCCTCAGTGATGCTCAATCACTTGGGGTTTGTAGGTGTTTGGGTTTTGGGTTTTTGGTTTTTCCTCACTTGATGATTTCTGCTCAAAGTCCTCAGAGGATGGGTTGCTCTCAAATGACAAGTGTCAGTTTCTCTCAAAGCAGCCAACCAGCTAGTGGTTGTAGGGGGCGGCTATTTATAGCCTAGGGAGCAACCCGACATGATAAGACATAAATGCCCTTCAATGATATGACCGTTAGGTGGATAGATATTTTGGGACAGCTGGCGCATAGCACAACAACGGTCGGAATTTTGAGTAGAAAAATCCTCAGGGCTATCATGTTCCTCACTGTGTAGGCAATCCGCACTGGCGAATTCCTAACTCCTCAGTTAGGACAAATTCCTCAGAGACCAGAAGAACTTCGTCTCTGTCACTGAAGAAATTGACTGAACTGTATGAGATTTCCAATGGCTTCACTCGAAGGGATTGGTAGGTGTAGGATTTTGAGTTGAGCATCACATGGAAATTTTTCCTTAGTATTTCCTCGACCCCCTTTAACAGTACGGTGTTTCCTATGACTCAAGAAAGAGAAAAACAAAACTACGAAAACGAAAGTCTTCAAGCTTCATATTCCTCGCATGGATATCAAGTCTTCACAGACACACCAATTTCTTCACTTTCAAAGTCTTCATGAAAGTCTTCAGAAATACCAAAATCTTTAGTTGAAGATATTCATTTTTAGGGGTCGACTTTTCCTGTAAAGATCAAACTCCTCATAGACTTATAGACCTGTGTACACTCACAAACGCATTAGTCCCTTAACCTATAAGTCTTCAATACACCAAAATCACTAAGGGGCACTAGATGCACTTACAGTTAGGGGTTACAAGAGTTGATCGACCTCGACATCGTAGTGGCTAAACCCTAGATGTCTAGCCTATATGAATTCTGATAGCCTCTACGGACCAAACCCTCCAGTTTATATACACACCGGAGGGGCCTAGGGTTGTACAGAGTCGGTTTGCAGAAGAAGGAAATTACATATCCGGACGCCAATCTTGCCATCCACGCATAGTGGAGTCCTGTCCGGACATGGGGGAAGGTCTTCTACCTTGTATCTTCACGGGCCATCAATTCGGCCCATATCACACAGCCCGGACACCCGAGGACCCCCTAGTCCAGGATTCCCTCAATGTCGGCGCGTTGGATCTTCCCAGTGGCACATTCCGTGTACTATGTGTCGAGACCGATGACCTTCATCTCCACCTTTTGAGGGAGTTGGATACATTTTCGAACCACTTCCGGACAACCCTTGGGTGGTCGGTGAAGGTGGCAACTATGCACAACAAGCCCTCGACGAGGACATGTTGGACGCTAAAAACCTGCATATTGATCTCTTTCGCCATTTGGAACCACTGGACCGGAGGGCTATGGTTTGGAGAATTAGGATTAGATGGCTAGTCTAACTGAAGAAGATCATTATTTAAAGGGGCTTCGGAATTACTCCTGGAGTATGTGAAGAGGTTAAAACAATGTGAATGTAGTGTGGTTTGGATGCAAATGAAGATGAAGGAGGGGTGAAGAAGCCGAGGAAAATTGGTTCCCGATGGAGAAGTAAATGGGAGAAGTGGCCTGCAGGAAGTTGATTAGACAGCTAGGTAGACTAAACGAAAAGGCTATGCGGGCAGACTGAGGAGTGTACCTGTCCGTGTACGTGCCCATCCTTCTAGCGCTACATGTGCCACTAGCTAGTTGAGGTCACTCTGTCAAATCACCATGGCGAGACATTTTATGATTCTTTTTTATTTCTGCACCCCTCCTGACAGGTGGGACCTATGCAAATGGATATATAAAAATGTGTCGCAGGAGGTTCGGATGGATATTGGCACGTGCGTGGGAGACACAACACTTTTTGGTTAAGTAATATGCGGTTATCCTCAAAAAAGAAAAAGCCTTCTTCGCGCTTCCGCATGCACGAGAATTTGGTTCTGCTTGCAATATGGATGATACCTGGAGGATGAAGTGAACCCAGAGGCATGCTAGCACGGGAGACCTATTTCCGCTATACAATACTACTCATGTTCCTACTACTAGTAGTAGTAGTACAACTATGATACACTTGATGGTCAAAATAATATTCATCCGATCCTCACAGTGAAGTGACAAGACCCTGCGCCCGAGGTGACACCAATCCAGGCGGTGTGTTCGGGTTACCAAAGTCATCCTCACCTCGTGCGCTACGCAGTCACTGTCACCGCCGCTATATAGCATGCCTCGCCTCTCATCCCTCTCCCCTAGCACCACTCCATCTCCATCTCCATCTCGCCGGAGATCCTGAGGTCACTCTTCATCATCTCACTGTGTCCCCGCATACCCTCGCCTTCCCCAATACCACTACTCCCTTGCTAGCCACTCCAGCACCGAGAGCCTTCTCCCCATAAATCAAGCCCCCCAAAACCCCACCTTCCAAACTCCACCATGGCCGAACGCGAACCGCGTAGCATCCATATGAGCCACGACTGGAGCAATCTCCCAGTGACATCCTCGACCTCTGTTGTTCGTGTATGGATATGTTGAGCGCCATGCGGCTGGTTGCATGCTCAAGGGACATGCACATGGCCATCGTCGGAGCGAGGCCTAAGATTTTCAAGACACCCTGCTTGCTGCTATCTGGTCTTGCGAGATTTGCTCACCATGATACAGAGGCATATGATGCCCCTCGACTTCAATCCAACCTCCATCAGCCGAAACTTCTTTGCAGGTATGTAGTGGGTCACGATACATCATTTCCCGCGTCTTCGATATGATCACCATCGTCAAAAACTTCTTGGCAGGTATGTACTGGGTCGGCATGAACTCCCACTAGATGGTTGTCATCAGAGAAGATCGGAAAAATTTGGTGCTCGTGAACTTCCACACCTCCCATGAGATTATCCTTCCTGCATTGGATTATATAGGGTGTTACCATGGCGGTCCAAGTCATCTAGATTACGTCGTCAGTTGGACGCACCTTTTTTGCAGAAGATTGTAATCTGCCAAGTCCCCACACAAGATGCGAATTACATAGACTTCAAACTAATTGCCTTGTTCGACCGCGGACTCGCCTATTTTTCCGCTGGTGCCTTCTTTAGCTGGAGACAACTCACCCCGCAGTGGATCGTCAAAGCTAATACACACTTCTGGGATGCTATTGAACACAATGGCATCATCTACGCGATTGACAAAGCAGATGGCACCACGTATTGCTAGGACGATGCATGTAAGTTGTTTTCGTCTGATGTTAATGATAATGCCATGACACTGTTTGAACTTTTTGTGATGATTGGCATATCCATGTTTGAGCAGAATTTGAGTAGAACTATGGCAATGTATTAGAGACGCCGTAATTCAGCTATATTTGGAATGAGTTAATTCATGCGATTGTGACCATGTCATTACAGCCAATTTGTACCCTTGAATAATCAAACGGTTAGGAAGATATGGATATTTTCCTTATTTTATACTAATCTATATACTACTAAATATGAGTGTGTATCAATGGCCATGTTAGTTTCCTCATTTTCATGATGTAGAAACATGCATCACATTGTTGGTCTCATCTAACCATACATTAGGGAAGTAAATGTGCATATGGAGAACTCTATATTTGGAAGTAGTGAAATCCTATAATGCTTACCATGTGTACATACCTATATTCGCCCTTCAGCAATCAATGGCTAGAATAATATCCTCACAAAAATTTCGCCCACGGAACATGAGTATATAACAATGCATGGTCTATTAGTTTCCTTGAAGAATTTGTTTGTGAGGACAGAACATGAGTACATAACATGCATGACATGGTGCTACCTCTTGAGCATGTGTTGGTTTTCCCTTGAAGAGGAAAGGGTGATGCAGAAAAGTAGTGTAAGTATTTCCCTTAGTTTTTGAGAACCAATGTATCAATCCAGTAGGAGACTACACGCAAGTCGCCTAGTACCTGCACAAACAAATAAGAACCTTGCAACCAACGCGATAAAGGGGTTGTCAATCCCTTCACGTCCACTTGCAAAAGTGAGATATGATAAAGATAATAAGATAAATATTTTTGGTATTTTTGTTGTATAGATTGAAAAGTAAAGATTGCAAAATAAATAGTAAACTAGAATTGTAGATCGGAAACTTAGATGATGTAAAGTAGACCCGGGAGCCATAGGTTTCACTAGTGGCTTCTCTCAAGATAGCATATATTACGGTAGGTGAACAAATTACTGCCGAGCAATTGATAGAAAGGCGCATAGTTATGAGAATATCTAGGCATGATCATAAACATAGGCATCACGTCCGTGTCAAGTAGACCGAAACGATTCTGCATCTACTACTATTACTCCACACATCGACTGCTATCCAGCATGCATCTAGAGTATTAAGTTCATAAGAACAGAGTAACACATTAGGCAAGATGACATGATGTAGAGGGATAAACTCAAGCGATATGATATAAACCCCATCTTTTTATTGTCTATGGAAACAATACAATAAGTGCCTTGCTGCCCCTGCTGTCACTGGGAAAGGACACCACAAGATTGAACCCAAAGCTAAGCACTTCTCCCATTGCAAGAAAGATCAATCTAGTAGGCCAAACCAAACTGATAATTCGAAGAGACTTGCAAAGATATCAAATCATGCATATAATAATTCAGAAAAGAATCAAATATTATTCATAGATAAACTTGATCATAAACCCACAATTCATCGGATCTTGGCAAACACACCGCAAAAAGAATTACATCGAATAGATCTCCAAGAGCATCAAGGAGAACTTTGTATTGAGATCCAAAGAGAGAGAAGAAGCCATCTAGCTAATAACTAAGGACCCGGAGGTCTGTGGTAAACTACTCACACATCATCGGAGAGGCTATGGTGTTGATCTAGAAGCCCTCCATGATCGAATCCCCCTCCGTTAGTTCACCGAAAAAGGTCCCAGATGGGATCTCATGGGTATAGAAGGTTGCGGCGGTGGAAAAGTGGTTTCGTGGCTCCCCTAGATGTTTTCAGGGTATAAGAGTATATATAGGCGAAAGAAGTAGGTCGGTGGAGCTACGAGGAGCCCACAAGGGTGGGGGGCGCGCCGCCCTACCTCGTGGCCGCCTTGTTGCTTCCTTGACCTCCACTCCAAGTCTCCTGGATTCAGTTTGTTCCAAAAAAGATCCTCGCGAAGGTTTCATTCCGTTTGGATTCCGTTTGATATTCCTTTTCTGCGAAACACTGAAATAGGCAAAAAACAGCAATTTGCATCGGGCCTTCGGTTAATAGGTTAGTCCCAAAAAATATAGAAGTGCATAATAAAGCCCATTAAACATCCAAAACAGATAATATAATAGCATGGAACAATAAAAAATTATAGAAACGTTGGAGACGTATCAAGCATCCCCAAGCTTAATTCATACTCGTCCTCGAGTAGGTAAATGAAAAAAATAGAATTTTTTATGTGGAATGCTACCTAACATAATTTTCAATGTAATTCTCTTTATTTTGGCATGAATGTTTAGATCCAAAATATTCTAGACAGAAGTTTATTGACATAAAAATAATAATACTTCAAGCATGCTAACCAAGAAATTATGTCTTATCAAAATAACATAGCCAAAGAAAGCTCATCCCTACAAAATCATATAGTTTGGTCATGCTTCATTTTCTTCACACAAAGTGCTCCCATCATGCACAACCCCGATGACAAGCCAAGCAATTGTTTCATACTTAGCCTTTTCAAACTTTTTCAACTTTCACTCAATATATGAGCACGAGCCATGGACATAGCACTATGGGTGGAATAGAATATGATGATGGAGATTGTGTGAGAAGACAAAAAGGGAGAAAGTCTCACATTGACGCGGCTAATCAATGTTCTATGGAGATGCCCATCAATTGATGTCAATGCAAGGAGTAGGTATTGCCATGCAACGGATGCACTAGAGCTATAAATATATGAAAGCTCAACAAAAGAAACCAAGTGGGTGTGCATCCAACTTGCTTGCTCACGAAGACCTAGGGCATTTTGAGGAAGCCCATCATTGGAATATACAAGCCAAGTTCTATAATGAAAGATTCCCACAAGTATATGAAAGTGACAAAATAGGAGACTGTCTATCATGAAGATCATGGTGCTACTTTGAAGCACAAGTGTGGAAAAAGGATAGTAACGTTGCCCCTTCTCTCTTTTTCTCTCATTTTTTTATTTGGGCCTTTTTATTTTTTATGGCCTCTTTTTCTCCGTTTTACTTTTTTTTATTTTTCGTCCGGAATCTCATCCCGACTTGTGGGGGAATCATAGTCTCCATCATCCTTTCCTCACATGGGACAATGCTCTAATAATGAAAATCATCACACTTTTATTTACTTACAACTCAAGAATTACAACTCGATACTTAGAACAAAATATGACTCTATGTGAATGCCACCGGCGGTGTACCGGGATATGCAATGAATCAAGAGTGACATGTATGAAAGAATTATGAAGGTGGCTTTGCCACAAATACGATGTCAACTACATGATCCTGCAAAGCAATATGACAATGATGGAGCCTGTCATAATAAACGGAACGGTGGAAAGTTGCATGGCAATATATCTCGGAATGGCTATGGAAATGCCATAATAGGTAGGCATGGTGGCTGTTTTGAGGAATATATAAGGAGGCTTATGTGTGATAGAGCGTATCATATCACGGGGTTTGGATGCACCGGCGAAGTTTGCACCAACTCTCGAGGTGAGAAAGGGCGATGCACGGTATCGAAGAGGCTAGCAATGATGGAAGGGTGAGAGTGTGTATAATCCATGGACTCAACATTAGTCATAAAGAACTCACATACTTATGGCAAAAATCTATAAGACATCAAAACCAAGAACTACACGCATGCTCCTAGGGGGATAGATTGGTAGGAAAAGACCATCGCTCGTCCCCGACCACCACTCATAAGGAAAGCAATCAAAGAACACCTCATGCTTCAAATTTGTCACACAACGTTTACCATACGTGTATGCTACGGGACTTTCCAACTTCAACACAAGTATTTTTCAATTCCACAATTACTCAACTAGCACGACTCTAATATTACCACCTTTAAATCTCAAAACAACTATCAAGTATCAAACTTCTCATAATATTTAATGCACTCTATATGAAAGTTTTTATTATACCCATCCTAGATGCCTATCATATTAGGACTAATTTTATAGCCAAAGAAAATTACCATGATGTTCTAAAAGACTCTCGAAATAATATAAGTGAAGCATGAGATATCAATAATTTCTATAAAATAAAACCACCACCGTGCTCTAAAAAAATATAAGTGAAGCACTAGAGCAAAATTTATCTAGCTCAAAAGATATAAGTGAAGCACATAGAGTATTCTAATAAATTCTGATTCATGTGTGTCTCTCCAAAAGGTGTGTACAGCAAGGATGATTGTGGTAAACTAAAAAGCAAAGACTCAAATCATACAAGACGCTCCAAGCAAAACACATATCATGTGGTGAATAGAAATATAGCCTCAAGTAAAGTTACCGATAGAAGAAGACGAAAGAGGGGATGCCTTCCGAGGCATCCCCAAGCTTAGGCTTTTGGTTGTCCTTGAATTTTACCTTGGGGTGCCTTGGGCATCCCCAATCTTAGGCTCTTTCCACTCCTTGTTCCAAAATCCATCAAATCTTTACCCAAAAACTTGAAAACTTCACAACACAAAACTCAACAGAAAATCTCATGAGCTCCGTTAGTATAAGAAAACAAACCACCACTTTAAGGTACTGTAATGAACTCATTCTTTATTTATATTGGTGTTAAACCTACTGTATTGCAACTTCTCTATGGTTCATACCACCCGATACTAGCCCATAGATTCATCAAAATAAGTTGTATTTGGTTGCAAGGTCGTTTGAGAGAGACCATCTTCATCCTACACCTCTCACGGATTGATAAACCTTAGGTCATCCACTTGAGGGAAAATTTCTACTGTCCTACAAAACTCTGCGCTTGGAGGCCCAACACGTGTCTACAAGAATAAAGTTGCATAGTAGACATCGTCGATCTCAAAACTGGTCAATCTCGGGTAGGGGTCCCGAACTGTGCATCTGAGGATCGAAGGTAACAAGGGACACAGGGAACACGATGTTTACCCAGGTTCAGGCCCTCTTAATGGAGGTAAAACCCTACATCCTGCTTGATTGTATTTGATGAGGTTAGGGGTTACAAGAGTCGATCTACCTCGACATCGTAGTGGCTAAACCCTAGATGTCTAGCCTATATGAATTCTGATAGCCTCTACGGACTAAACCCTCCGGTTTATACACACACCGGAGGGGCCTAGGGTTGTACAGAGTCGGTTTGCAGAAGAAGGAAATTACATATCCGGACGTAGATCTTGCGATCCACGCATAGGGGATTCCTATCTGGACATGGGGGAAGGTCTTCTACCTTGTATCTTCACGGCCCATCAGTTCGGCCCATATCACAGAGCCCAGACACCCGAGGACCCCCTAGTCCAGGATTCCCTCAATGCCGGCGCGTTGGATCTTCCTAGTGGCACGCTCCGTGTACTCTGCGTCGAGACTGATGACCTTCATCTCCACCTTTTGGAGTGAGTTGGATACATTGTCGATCCACTTCCAAACAACCCTTGGGTGGTCGGTGAAGGTGGCAACTATGCACAACGAGCCCTCGGCGAGGACATGTTGGACGCTAAAAACCTGCATCTCGATCTCTTTCGCCATTTGGAACCGCTGGACCGGAGGGCTATGGTTTGGAGAATTAGGATTAGATGGCTAGTCTAACTGAAGAAGATGATTATTTAAAGGGGCTTCGGAATTACTCCAGGAGTATGTGAAGAGGATAAAACAATGTGAATGTGGTGTGGTTTAGATGCAAATGAAGATGGAGAGGTGAAGAAGCCGAGGAAAATCGGTTCTCGATGGAGAAGTGGCCTGCAGGAAGTTGATTAGACGGCTAGGTAGACTAAACGAAACGGCTATGCGGGTAGACTGAGGAGTGTACCTGTCCGTGTACGTGCCCATCGTTCTAGCGCTACATGTGCCACTGGCTAGTTGAGGTCACTCTGTCGAATCACCATGGCGAGACATTTTATGATTCTTTTTATTTCGGCACCCCTCCTGACAGGTGGGACCTATGAAAATGGATATAAAAATGTGTCATAGGAGGTTCTGATGAATATTGGCACGTGCGTGGGAGACACAACATTTTTTGGTTAAGGAATATGCGGTTATCCTCAAAAAATAAAAAACCTTCTTCGCGCTTCCGCATGCACGAGAATTTGGTTCTGCTTGCAATATGGATGATACCTGGAGCATGAAGTGAACCCAGAGGCATGCTAGCATGGGAGACCTATTTCCGCTATAGAGTACTACTCATGTTCCTACTACTTATAGTAGTACAACTATGATACACTTGATGGTCAAAATATTATTCATCTGATCCTCACCGTGAAGTGACAAGACCCTGCGCCCAAGGTGACACCAATACATGCGGTGTGTTCGGGTTACCAAAGTCATCCTCACCTTGTGCACTGTGCAGTCACTGTCACCGCCGCTATATGGCATGCCTCGCTTCGCCTCCCTCTCCCCTAACACCACTCCATCTCCATCTCCGTCTCGCCGGAGATCCTGAGGTCACTCTTCATCATGTCACTGTGTCCCCGCGTACCCTCGCCTTCCCCGATACCACTATTCCCTCGCTAGCCGCTCCAGCACCAACATCCTTCTTCCCCGTAAATCAAGCCCCCAAAACCCCACCTTCCAAACTCCACCATGGCCGAATGTGGACCGCGCAGCATCCATATGAGCCACGACTGGAGCAATCTCCCCAGTGACATCCTCGATGTCGGTGTCAAAACCGGCGGATCTCGGGTAGGGGGTCCCGAACTGTGCGTCTAAGGCGGATGGTAACAGGAGGCAGGGGACACGATGTTTTACCCAGGTTCGGGCCCTCTTGATGGAGGTAAAACCCTACGTCATGCTTGATTTATTCTTGATGATATGAGTATTACAAGAGTTGATCTACCACGAGATCGGAGAGGCTAAACCCTAGAAGCTAGCCTATGGTATGATTGTATGTTGTTGTGTCGTACGGACTAAAACCCTCTGGTTTATATAGACAACGGAGAGGGTTAGGGTTACACAAGGTCAGTTACAAAGGAGGAGATATACATATCCGTATTGCCTAGCTTGCCTTCCACGCCAAGTAGAGTCCCATCTGGGCACGAGACGAAGTCTTCAATCTTGTATCTTCACAGTCCAACAGTCCGGCCAAAGGATATAGTCCGGCTGTCCGGAGACCCCTAATCCCGGACTCCCTCAGTAGCCCCTGAACCAGGCTTCAATGACGATGAGTCCGACGCGCAGTGTTGTCTTCGGCATTGCAAGGCGGGTTCCTCCTTCGAATACATCACGAAAGAATTTGAATACGTCCGACCCTGCAAAATAAGTTCCATATACCACCATGGAGAGAATAACATTTCCACAAATCTAATCTGCTGACACGTTTTGGCAACATGACATTATGCCACGGCCCGGTAATTATTCGAACCGTTTCCTTTAACTAGCCCCGCACACAATGCGAGGCAGTTTCTTGACACATCTTGTCAAAGCAGAGATCGTGTTCCCCTTATTATGGGATTCTCATCAATACGGGCGCAGGTAACCCAACTGCGCCATCGATTACGGCGCTTGGGGGATAAGCGAGTTTTACCAGGCTAATGGGGCAAATAGTTTCGGCCGCCCTTATAAAGGGACAAGGTTTAACCATTTTCTACCCACGCCTTCCTCCTCCTTGCTCATCCACTCTTGCGCACTCGAGCTCCAACACCCAAGTCCACATCTTTCTACTCAACCTTCTCCAAACATGTCCGGAGCGGGAGGCAAGTGGATGGCTTCCTCCGTTACGGAGGGACACATCAAAAAACTGCGCGGAGCCGGATACCTAGCCGCGAATATCGCGCATCGGCTGCCCGCTGCGGGGCAGATCGTCCCTACCCCGGAACCTCATGAGAGGGTAGTTTTCCTCCACCACTTCCTCCGCGGACCGGGGTTTCCTCTCCATCCATTCGTCCGTGGTCTCATGTTCTACTACGGGCTGGACTTCCATGATCTGGCCCCGAACTTCGTCCTCAACATTTCGGCGTTCATCGTCGTCTGTGAGGCTTTCCTCCACATCCGGCCCCACTTCGGCATGTGGTTAAAGACCTTCAATATCAAGCCGAAGGTGGTGGGCGGCCAACAAGCAGAATGCGGTGGAGCCATGGTGGGCAAGATGCCCAATGTTATATGGCTTGAAGGCTCCTTCGTGGAGACCATAAAGGGGTGGCAATCAGCGTGGTTCTACATCACCGAGCCGCGCGGCACCAAATGGGTGGCTGCCCCCAAGTTTTGATCCGGATTCCCCACACGGCTCACTTCCTGGAAAGAGAAGGGCTTGTCGTGGGGTTCATCGGTGGAGCTGGACGGACTCCAGAAATGTATCCTGAACATGGCAAGCAAGAAGCTCAAGCTTGTCAACATAGTCCAGGGCATGCTCGTCCGCCGGATCCTCCCGTGCCAACAACGGAACTTCAACTTGTGGGAGTTCAACCCGGCCCAGCACCAGACTCTGAGCGAGCTCTTCGACACGACGCACAAGGATGTCTGGAAGGTGTTGTTCAAGGGCGCAGAGGTCCCTCCCTCTCTCACTGAGGACCGCGGGCTAAGCGCGAAGCACCGAGCGCATTTGGTGAGTTCTATACATCTGGTAGGATATTTTATTTCCCCTAGCTTAATTATGCGCGGGGTCTGATCTCCATGCCTTTGACAAGACTGGGTGGAGACGTCCGGCCCCTCTGCCCGAAGACACTGCGGACGCTCTCCTTACGAAGATGCTGACGTCGGCCCCTTATAAGGTGCCGGAGAAGACCAAGAAGGCCAAGGGAACCCGAAAGAGTTCCCGACGCCAGGTGTCATCGGACTTATCGTCCGATAACTCCGCAACGCACTCCTCCCCCGAAGACGAGGAGGAAGATGAAGATGCTCCCCCTCCAGTCGGGGGAGACAAGAAAAGGAAGGCCGCCCCTACTAGGGGGGCCGAAGGGTCCAAGAAGGGAAGGACTCTCCTTCCGGATTACTCCACCACCGCCACCGAAGGCGAAGACGAGTGGCTGCTCAGGGCCAAGCCCCTGGCGAAGTCGTAAGTATTCGGATACCAGAGTAACTCATAGCATTCCTTTGTCGCACTGCTTCTCCTAACGCTGAATTATGATTATGCAGACCGCCACGAGCCCGTATCGTCGGACGGCTCCCTGGGCTCATCAGATATGGATAGCGATCCACTTCCGACCGCCACCTCCCCTTGCCCTATGGAAAACGCCGAGGTATTGTCTCAAGAGGCACCGGGTCGAGGGGAGACAGTCCCGGAGGCGCCTCAAGGAGACCTTCCGGACTCCGGGAGCAGAGGGGGCAAGGCTCCCGAGGGCTCCGAGTTTGGCCCTCAGCCGAACACCGCGCCGGAACCTCCAATGGTTCCGGACTCAGGCAGGCGGCCTCCTTCCAAAAGGGGCAAGACGCCTAAGCCGGTGACCTCTGTCCAACCAGAGGCACCGGACAATCTGCTGGGAGCGCTTCGCAGCGCTTCCATCAACGAAGAGCACCGCACTATTATGAGTGCGGTGGTCCAGAAGGTTCAGTCCGCCAAGAGCGGATTGACTGAAGCCTGTGCCAGCCTTCTAACAGACTTTGAGGTAAGTGTTTGAAATATAGGAAAAATATTACCGCATAGACAGTAGCCCCTGATGCTCTATTCGGTGTTCAAAAAGAAAAGCCGAATAGAGGATCAAACTATATCGCAGGAGTCTAACACAAGTATGTCTATATGCGCATGCAGGCTTCGCTACTGGCCGCTGCCGCACGGACTACGGAGGTTGCCGCATTGAAGCAGGACCTCGAGGGGTCCAAGAAAGAGCTCGACCTTCCCAAGAGGTAGCTCGAGGAGAACAAGGGTAAGTAATACCCTGTCTATAGATATGTATATTTAAAAGAAGACGCGATTGCAAAATGACAGGATCATCGTGAATTTGCCAGGGGCCACGATTGAGGTGGCGACCCTGAAGCAAGCGCTATCCGAGGCCGAAAACAAAGTGGCCAAGGAGCACACCGAGCGGGAAAGTCATGAGGCACGAGTGGGCGAGGTGCAGCAAGAGCTCCAAGCTCTCGTGACGAAGCACGAGGCGTAGGAGCTTGACTTGAAGACGCGAGAGTCTGAGCTTGCCGCGGCTCTCGAGAGCGCAAAGAGTGCCAAGGCCGAAGCCCAAAAGGCCCACCAGGAGATTGATGCGGTGAACAAGATAGCGGCGGGTAAGGCATTCTATATGCAAAGCAAGCATGTGAAAGTAAATTACTTGTTACTTACCCAAATCCGGAGCTCTCCAGGAGCATTCGCAGATTTGCCTTGCAGCGTGTCGGATGCCGCAACATTTTACCAGGCCGAGGAAGGAAGCTCATCAGAGAAGTTGTTCTGGGCCCAATATACTGGGACCGAACACCCGGTGCCTATGAGCGACCAGCTAAAGCAGCTGGTCGAGCTACACAAGGCGGCTGAACAAGCCATGAAGGGCTTTATAGTCCGGTTGTGGCCTGGCGACGCCCTTCCGAACAGCTACTTCGGCCTGGTGAGGCGGCTTGTGGCTGCCTGCACACGTCTAGAAGTCGTCAAGCGGTTCGTCTGCATTGAAGGTGCACGCCGGGCTTTCGCCCGTGTGAAGGTGCAATGGGCCAAGCTAGACGCCGTGAAGCTGATCAAGGAAGGGCCGCCGCGGGGCAAGGAGCATCGCCACCCCGAGATGTACTATGAGGGTGTCCTGAAGGGTGCCCGTCTCGTAGTGGACGAGTGTGCAAAATATGTAATATTTGAATGAACTTGCTCGTGTAATCCTGTATTATGAAAACTTGTTCATATGCGCTATGCAACGCTTGTTTGAATTTAAAATATTACCTTTTGTTCGGCTGTTTATCAAATCTGAGAGATGGCTAGTCGTCGGCTTCTGCCCCCATGCCACGAGTGCTGGGGTGTTCGGGATAAACCTGAGCACTCTTGTCCCCATTTTTGGGTCCTTTGAGGGAGGTGCTCAGCACAACGAACAAGGCAATTGTACTATAATGCATTATCACTCTCACTTAGCCATAGAATTCTATAATTTTAAATTTCGGAAAAGCCCCTAGTATTCGGAAGGCCGAATCTGGGGCGCGATACACGCCTTAAGCCGGACAGGGCCGACTCCTCGCTCTAAGCGGCATAAGTCTTTAAGGACTCGAAAAACCTCTCGAACAGCAACCAGTCTCTCGCCCTATCATGACAGTCAGTTTTAGCTTTCTCTACTGAGGTGCTTAGCCCAGCTGAACCGGGGCACAATCGCAGTAGTTCTCCCAGTGCTACCTTAGCCGATATAGCGGAATGTAAGGTACCAAAACATGGGAGCCGGGCAAACCCAACTATTGACCAAAGGCATGATTCGGAGCTGATGCATATAATGCTATAAGTTCGGGGTGCCGTACTTGTGAAAGTGTTCGGACTTCTCTCACCATATTGTGGGGTCCTTAAGCCCCAGGTGTATTGGCCGTACCAGAGTGTATGGGTGTTGGATGTCATGAATGAACATATATATATATATAAAAGAAGAATGCAATAATAGTCTTAATGCTATGCATTGTTTATTTAAAAACCGTGCGTTAGAGCAGAATGATACATGTAGTGCGATAAGCAAAAAGTAGGACTATGTCCCCTCCAAGGGCAAGCTGAGGAATAATATTAAAGCAAGTATTTCACTCGTTATTGTAATCCACCTGGGAGTTCCGTGGTGTGACGTAGCTTTCTGCCTCCTTGGATGCTGCATCATGTGTTCGGCAATCACGTTGCCGGACAGGGTTTCCAGAGATTGAAGTCTTGAAAGAGAAAAATAACAAAGCGGGAAGCCCCTAGTGTGGTTTAAGCCGCGACTTGGGGCGTGCCACCGTCGTGCCCCCTCCCCGCCTGTGCCCATGGTATTTTTAATGCTTAATTATGTATGTGTGGCACGGATTTCGCCGTTTGGTTGGGACCGGGGTGGGGGCCACATTGCTATGCGAGCTCGGAACGTGCCAGGCGGTCCTGTTGCCGATTACTCCGGGCACGCTTGAAGGTGTCCAGGTCCTTAAATGCCAAACTAGTGGATTGCCTTGAGAGGTTGCTTTGCACTTCCGCTGCGAGGGCCGCAGTGCGCTCCTCCGTTTGGAGAGAGCGCTCTGTGTTTCCATTAACTGTAATGACCCCCTGAGGTCCTGGCATCTTGAGCTTGAGGTATGCATAATGCGGTACCGCATTGAATCTCGCAAATGCGGTTCGCCCGAGCAGTGCATGATAACCACTGCGGAACGGGACTATATTGAAGATTAACTCTTCGCTTCGGAAGTTATCCGGGGATCCGAAGACCACTTCCAGTGTGACTGAGCCTGTGCAATGGGCCTCTACACCTGGTATGACGCCTTTAAAGGTCGTTTTTGTGGATTTGATCCTTGAGGGGTCTATACCCATTTTGCGCATCGTGTCTTGATAAAGCAGGTGCAGGCTGCTGCCGCCATCCATAAGGACTCGAGTGAGGTGAAATCCGTCAATGATTGGGTCTAGAACCAGTGCGGCAAATCCGCCATGACAGATACTAGTGGGGTGGTCCCTGTGATTGAAGGTGATCGGACAGGAGGACCATGGGTTGAACTTTGGGGCGACTGGCTCCAACGCACATACGTCCCTGAGCGCACGCTTCCGCTCCCTCTTGGGGATGTGGGTTGCGTATATCATGTTCACCGTCCGTACTTGTGGGGGGAACCTCTTCTGTCCTCTGATATTCGGCTACTGGGGCTCATCCTTGTCATCGCTATGTGGCCCCTTATCTTTGTTTTCAGCAATTAACTTGCCGGCCTGCTTGAACACCCAACAATCCCTGTTGGTGTGGTTGGCTGGCTTGTCGGGGTTGCCGTGTATTTGACACGAGCTATCGAGTATACGGTCCAAACTAGACGGGACTGGAGTGCTTCTTTTGAATGGCTTTTTCCGCTGACCGGGTTTAGAGCCTTTGAATTCGGCATTGACTGTCGTATCATCGGTATTGTCATTATTAATGCGGTGCTTATGTTTGTTGCGATGTGACCTGCTATTGCCGTCCTTGGTATCCAAAGTACCATGGTTCTTTGATGTGTTATTACTGCGAGAGCCAGCTGTCTTCTCCCGCACAAAAGCGGGTCATGAGTGTCATGAGGGCTGCCATAGATTTTGGCTTTTCCTGACCAAGGTGCCGGGCTAGCCACTCGTCGCAGATGTTGTGTTTGAAAGCTGCTAGGGCCTCTGCAACCGGACAGTCGATGATTTGATTTTTCTTTGTTAGGAACCGTGTCCAGAATTTCCTGGTCGATTGCTCTGGCTGCTGAATTATGTGGCTCAAGTCATCGGCATCTGGTGGTCGCACATAAGTGCCCTGAAAGTTGTCGAGGAATGCGGCTTCCAGATCTTCCCAACAGCCAATGGATTCTGCTGGCAAGCTATTGAGCCAATACCGAGCTGGTCCTTTGAGTTTGAGTGGGAGGTATTTAATGGCGTGTAGATCATCACCGCGTGCCATGTGGATATGCAAGAGGAAATCCTCGATCCATACCGCAGGATCTGTTGTGCCGTCGTATGATTCTATATTTACGGGTTTGAAACCCTCTGGGATTTGATGATCCATTACTTCGTCTGTGAAGCATAAGGGGTGTGTGGCGCCTCTGTACTGGGCTATATCACGATGCAGCTCCAATGAATCTTGCCCGCTGTGTGCGGCCCAGCCGGATTTACTTTTACTGTATCCTGCGTGACGTTTATCGTCTCGCATAGTGGCGTGCCCTCATGATCCGTAGATCGATCTTGCATGTTTAGATTTGTCCTCCAATACGTCTTAGGTCTGGCGTATTTCCCCATGCCTTTTTCTTTGAATGGCGTCGGGGTGCAGGCTGAGCTTTTGGCTGGAATGCCTCTCTGTCGCGGCCACGAGGTGGCCGATCAGCCGCATCATACGCTTCTTCCTCCAGTCGGGGTAGCAACCTACATTTTGGGTAACTCTTGGAGGGGCGTTCGAGTTTATATTCCTCGGTCGCCAGGACTTCAGTCCATCTGTCAGCTAGCAGATCTTGATCAGCTTGAAGCTGTTGCTGCTTCTTCTTAAGGCTATTTGCTGTGGCTATAAGCCGGCGCTTGAAGCGCTCTTGTTCGACGGGATCCTCTAGCACGACGAATTTGTCATCGTCGAGGCTTGCCTCGTCTTCGAAGGGAGGCATGTAATTGTCATCCTCCTCCTTTGCCGCTCTCTCAGGAGGGCTGGCCTCTCCATCCTCCTGCCCTAAATCGTGCTGGAGGGGATTATTGCCATCTTCGGCACTATCCGGAGTGCTATTATCTCATGTGCCGGTATCACCACTTTTGCTTTGGCGGGACTTAGAGCGGCGCCGCTGACGTCGGCGCTTAGGTTGCTTCTTGGAGGGGTCAACCTCTGCTGTCTCGTCGCCATTGCCTTCTTTGGGTGTGTCCACCATGTATATATCGTATGATGAGGTGGCTGTCCAGTGCCCTGTGGGCAGTGGTTCCTCTTCGTCTCCCGCATCGTCGTCCATACCGTCGATATCTTCGGAGTCGAAGTCGAGCATGTCGGTTAAGTCGTCGACAGTGGCTACTAAGTGGGTGGTGGGTGGGCGTCGAATTTCTTCGTCGTTCGCATCCCAATCCTGTCGGTCATAATCCGGCCAGGACTCTCCTGACAAAGAGAGAGACCTTAGTGAATTCAGTATGTCACCGAAGGGCGAGTGCTGAAAGATATCCTCGTAGTGAACTCCATGATCGGCGCCCAATCGGATTCGATTGGCAGGGGCGCGGATGGTTCAGAGTCCGGAGGAGAGTCCGGAGGAGAGTCCGGCAATGTGGAGTCACGACCCTCTTGAAGGATAAGGTTGGTGTTTGGCTCGATCTCCGTTGAGGCTACAGCCTCCGCGGAGCGGTCTAGCCACCCGCCCTCGGTCGGTGCAGTTGGCTCCGAATTAAAGGTCGGAGCGGATGCGGGTGTGGCCTCCAGGACACTGTTCGGTGGCAGAGCTAAATCATGTCCATCGTGATAGTGTGGCGCACTTAGCAGGGGCTCGAATCCATCGAAGATCAAGTCTCCATGGGTATCGGCCGTGTAGTTTAAGCTTCCAAACCTGACCTGATGGCCAGGGGCGTAACTTTCAATCTGCTCTAGATGACCAAGCGAATTGGCCCACAGTGCAAAGCCGCCGAATACAAAAATCTGTCCGGGGAGAAAAGTCTCACCCTGGACTGTATCGCTAATGATGATCGAAGGAGCCATCAAGCCTGATGATGACGACACAGAAGAACTCTCGATGAAAGCACCAATGTCAGTGTCAAAACCGGCGGATCTCGGGTAGGGGGTCCTGAACTGTGCGTCTAAGGTGGATGGTAACAGGAGGCAGGGGACACGATGTTTTACCCAAGTTCGGGCCCTCTTGATGGAGGTAAAACCCTACGTCCTGCTTGATTTATTCTTGATGATATGAGTATTACAAGAGTTGATCTACCACGAGATCGGAGAGGCTAAACCCTAGAAGCTATCCTATGGTATGACTGTATGTTGTTGTGTCATACGGACTAAAACCCTCCGGTTTATATAGACACCGGAGAGGGTTAGGGTTACACAAGGTCAGTTACAAAGGAGGAGATATACATATCCATATTGTCTAGCTTGCCTTCCACGCCAAGTAGAGTCCCATCCAGGCACGAGATGAAGTCTTCAATCTTGTATCTTCATAGTCCAACAATCCGGCCAAAGGATATAGTCCGGCTGTCCGGAGACCCCTAATCCCGGACTCTCTCACTCGACCTCTGTTGTTCGTGTATGGATATGTTGAGAGCCATGCGGTTGGCTGCATGCTCAAGGGACATGCACATGACCATCATCGAAGCGAGGCCTAAGATTTTCAAGACACCCTGCTTGCTGCTATCTGGTCTTGCAAGATTTTCTCACCATGATACAGAGGCATACATGATGCCCCTCGACTTCAATCCGACCTCCATCAGCTGAAACTTCTTTGCAGGTATGAAGTGGGTCACGATACATCATTTCCCTCGACTTCGATACGATCACCATCACCCAAAACTTCTTGGCAGGTATGTACTGGGTCGGCATGAACTCCCACTAGATGGTTGTCGTCAGAGAAGACCGGAAAAATTTGGTGCTCGTGAACTTCCACACCTCCCATGAGATTATCCTTCCTACATTGGATTATATAGGATTTTACCGTGGCGGTCCAAGTCATCTAGATTACGTCGTCAGTTGGACACACCTTTTTTGCAGAAGATTGTAATCTGCCAAGTCCCCACAAAAGATGCAAATTACGCAGACTTCAAGCTAATTGCCTTGTTCGACCGCGGACTTGCCTATCTTTCCGTTGGTGCCTTCTTTAGCTAGAGACAACTCACCTCGCAGTGGATCATCAAAGCTGATACACACTTCTGTGATGCTATTGAACACAATGGCATCATCTACGCGATCGACAAAGCAGATGGCACCATGTATTGCTAGGACGATGCGTGTAAGTTGTTTCCTTCTGATGTTAATGATAATGCCATGACACTGTTTGAAATTTTTGTGATGATTTTCATATCCATGTTTGAGTAGAATTTGAGTAGAACTATGGCAATGTATTAGAGACACCGTAAATCAGCTATATTTGGAATGAGTTAATTCATGCGATTGTGACCATGTCATTACAGCCAATTTGTACCCTTGAATAATCAAACGGTTAGGAAGATATGGATATTTTCCTTATTTTATACTAATCTATATACTACTAAATATGAGTGTGTATCAATGGCCATGTTAGTTTCCTCATTTTCATGATGTAGAAACATGCATCACACTGTTTGTCTCATCTAACCGTACATTAGGGAAGTAAATGTGCATATGGAGAACTCTATATTGGAAGTAGTGAAATCCTATAATGCTTACCATGTGTACATACCTATATTCGCCCTTCAGCAATCAATGGCTAGAATAATATCCTCACAAAAATTTCTCCCACAAAACATGAGTATATAACAATGCATGGTCTATTAGTTTCCTTGAAGAATTTGTTTGTGAGGAAAGAACATGAGTACATAACATGCATGACATGGTGCTACCTCTTGAGCATGCGTTGGTTTTCCCTTGAAGAGGAAAGGGTGATGCAGAAAAGTAGCGGAAGTATTTCCCTTAGTTTTTGAGAACCAAGGTATCAATCCAGTAGGAGACTACACGCAAGTTACCTAGTACCTGCACAAACAAATAAGAACCTTGCAACCAACGTGATAAAGGGGTTGTCAATCCCTTCACGGCCACTTGCAAAAGTGAGATCTGATAAAGATAATAAGATAAATATTTTTGGGATTTTTGTTGTACAGATTGAAAGTAAAGATTGCAAAATAAATAGTATACTAGAATTGTAGATCGGAAACTTAGATGATGTAAAGTAGACCCGGGGGCCATGGGTTTCACTAGTGGCTTCTCTCAAGATAACATATATTATGGTGGGTGAACAAATTACTGTCGAGCAATTGATAGAAAAGCGCATAGTTATGAGAATATCTAGGCATGATCATAAACATAGGCATCACGTCCGTGTCAAGTAGACCGAAACGATTCTGCATCTACTACTATTAGTCCACACATCGACTACTATCCAGTATGCATCTAAAGTATTAAGTTCATAAGAACAGAGTAACACATTAGGCAAGATGACATGATGTAGAGGGATAAACTCAAGCAATATGATATAAACCCCATCTTTTTATCGTCGACGGCAACAATACAATAAGTGCCTTGTTGCCCCTGTTGTCACTGGGAAAGGACACCGCAAGATTGAACCCAAATCTAAGCACTTCTCCCATTGCAAGAAAGATCAATCTAGTAGGCCAAACCAAACTGATAATTCGAAGAGACTTGCAAAGATATCAAATCATGCATATAAGAATTCAGAGAAGAATCAAATATTATTCATAGATAAACTTGATCATAAACCCACAATTCATCGGATCTTGGCAGACACACCGCAAAACGAATTACATCGAATAGATCTCCAATAGCATCAAGGAGAACTTTGTATTGAGATCCAAAGAGAGAGAAGAAGCCATCTAGCTAATAATTAAGGACCCGAAGGTCTGCGGTAAACTACTCACACATCATCGGAGAGGCTATGGTGTTGATCTGGAAGCCCTCCGTGATCGAATCCCCCTCCGACAATTCGCTGGAAAAGGTCCCCAGATGGGATCTCACGGGTACAGAAGGTTGCGGCGGTGGAAAAGTGGTTTCGTGGCTCCCTAGATGTTTTCAGGGTATAAGAGTATATATAGGCGAAAGAAGTAGGTCGGTGGAGCTATGAGGGGCCCACGAGGGTGGGGGCGCGCCGCCCTACCTCGTGGCCGCCTCGTTGCTTCCTTGACCTCCATTCCAAGTCTCCTGGATTCAGTTTGTTCCAAAAAAGATCCTCGCGAAGGTTTATTCCGTTTGATATTCAATTTCTACGAAACACTGAAATAGGCAAAAAAACAGCAATTTGCATCGGGCCTTTCGTTAATAGGTTAGTCCCAAAAATAATATAAAAGTGCATAATAAAGTCCATTAAACATCCAAAACAGATAATATAATAGCATGGAACAATCAAAAATTATAGATACGTTGGAGACGTATCAAGCATCCCCAAGCTTAATTCATGCTCGTCCTCGGGTAGGTAAATGAAAAAATAGAATTTTTGATGTGGAATGCTACCTAACATAAGTTTCAATGTAATTCTCTTTATTTTGGCATGAATGTTTAGATCCAAAATATTCTAGACAGAAGTTTATTGACATAAAAATAATAATACTTCAAGCATGCTAACCAAGCAATTATGCCTTATCAAAATAACATAGCCAAAGAAAGCTCATCCCTACAAAATCATATAGTTTGTCCATGCTTCATTTTCTTCACACAAAGTGCTCCCATCATGCACAACCCCGATGAAAAGCCAAGAAATTGTTTCATACTTAGCCTTTTCAAAGTCTTTCAACTTTCACGCAATATATGAGCACGAGCCATGGACATAGCACTATGGGTGGAATAGAATAAGATGATGGAGGTTGTGTGAGAAGACAAAAAGGGAGAAAGTCTCACATTGACGCGGCTAATCAATGTTCTATGGAGATTCCCATTGTCGATGTCAAAACCGGCGGATCTCGGGTAGGGGGTCCCGAACTGTGCGTCTAAGGCGGATGGTAATAGGAGGCAGGGGACATGATGTTTACCCAGGTTCGGGCCCTCTTGATAGAGGTAAAACCCTATGTCCTGCTTGATTGTTCTTGATGATATGAGTATTACAATAGTAGATCTACCACGAGATCAGAGAGGCTAAACCCTAGAAGCTAGCCTATGGTATGATTGTATGTTGTCCTATGGACTAAAACCCTCCAGTTTATATAGACACTGGAGGGGGCTAGGGTTACACAAGGTCGGTTACAAAGGAGGAGATATCCATATCCGTATCGCCTAGCTTGCCTTCCACGCCAAGTAGAGTCCCATCCGGACACGGGACAAAGTCTTCAATATTGTATCTTCATAGTCCAACAGTCCGGCCAAAGGATATAGTTCGGCTGTCCGGAGACCCCCTAATCCAGGACTCCCTCGATAGCCCCTGAACCAGGCTTCAATGACGATGAGTTTGGCGCACAGTGTTGTCTTCGGCATTGAAAGGCAGGCTCCTCCTCCGAATACACCACGGAAGAGTTTGAATACAAGGATAGTGTCCGACCCTGCAAAATAAGTTCCACATACCACCGTAGAGAGAATAATATTTCCACAAATCTAATCTGCTGACACGTTTTGACAGCATGACATCACACCATGTCCCGGTCATTATTTGAACCGTTTTTCTTTAACCAACCCCGCACATAACGCGATGCGGTTTCTTGACACGTCTTGTCAAAGCAGAGATCGTGTTCCCCTTATCACGGGATTCTCATCAATACAAACGTGGGTAACCCAACCGTGCCTCTTGGTATGACTCCTAGATCTTAGGTAAGTCTCAAACGTCCATGAGGAGGACGCCTGATATTCACCCTCTTTATAAAGGGGACAAGGCTTTTTCTTTTTTCCCTCCCGCACTCAATCGAATCCTTCCCCCGCCTCGAGTTCTAACACCCAAAGCTCAGGTCGGGCGCTTCAGACCGTCAATCATGTCCGGATCCAACCTTCAAGGCCGGTGGATGCCTTCCTCCGTCAGGGAGGAGGACATCAAGAAGTTGAGGGAGGCCAGATATCTGACCGCCGAAATTTTGCATAGGCTGCCCGCTCGAGGGCAGGTCGTCCCTACTCCCGAACCCAACGAGAGCGTCGTGTTCATCTCCCAGTTCCTCCGAGGACTAGGCCTCGCTTTGGATCCCTTTGTTAGGGGTCTTATGTTCTACTACGGGCTGGATTTTCACGATCTGGCCCTAGATTCCCTACTTCACATCTCGTCATTCATTGTCGTATGTGAGGCCTTCCTCCGCATTACCCCTCACTTCGGCCTGTGGCTCAAGACCATCGATGTGAAGCCGAAGACGGTCGAGGGGCAGTATGCAGTGTGTGGAGGTGCTTTAATAAGCAAAATTGCTGACGCCCCATGGCCAAAGGGTTCCTTTCCAGAGGTGTCCGGATTGTGGCAGCGGGAGTGGTTTTACATCACAGCTCCCCGAAGTGCCAAATGGGTAGCTGCCCCCGCCTTTCGCTCGGGCCCCCCACCACAACTGATGTCATGGATCAGCAGGGGGCTGAGCTGGGGTCCAGCCAAGGACGTTCCAATACCGAAGAGCCGTATCCGAGATCTCTTTGAGGGAGATTTCAGTCTGGTTATGGTAATGCAAGTTATGCTAGTTCGTCGAGTCCAGCCTTGCAAACGTCGACCCCTCCGCATGTGAGAATTCAACCCAGAAGCACCGCTCGCTATTCAGCATTTCCTCGGCATGACGCACGAGGAGATGTACAAATCGTTCTTTGGACCCCAAATAGAGTGTACGGACACGACCGAGGATGTGGGCCTAAGCTGCAACCGCCCCGCTGCCCAAGTAAGTAATCCCATGGCCGAATACACTGTCCTTTTATTTGTCATGACATCATTCTGAAGAATCGCTCTTGGACCAGGACTGGATAACAAAGTCGAAGATGATCTGGTGCTCGGCCCCCCTTCCTGATGGCTTGGACAATCCGGTGCTGGAAAAGATGCTCGAGCCAGCACCTTGTCTAGTGCCCTCAAAGGAAGATGAAGGGGGAAATAAAGAGGGCGAAAGCGGGCCTCCTTCGCTACCTATTCCAACCGAGGGAATGAGCGCCTCCACAAGGGAGCATAACACAGGGGAAGAATCTGACATTCTCTCTCCCCGAGGAAGGAAGAGGACTACCTCTGAAGATCCGGAAACTAAGGTTTCCAAACGGGAGAAGAAATCTCCGCCAGAGGGTCCTGCTTCGGAGGGTATTCTTGCCGAACAATGTCCGCGCAGGGATCAGCCCTCTACCGAGCTGTAAGTAATCAAAAAGTACTTACTAGTGAAGATATCCTACCTTACTTCCAAAGACAATGACCGATGCTTATAAATTGTAGTCCGGATCGCAGCCCTTCTCGACAGAGTTCATCCTTGGGGGATCTTCTTCCGGAGATCATGGAGAGCGAAATGCCTCCCCCGGACTCCCCCGCTCAAGAAGCGGGCGACCTTGAAGTGTCGTCGTGAAGGGTATCTCCGGATCCACAAGGGCCAGAGGATAACCCTTTGGCTGCCTGGAATCCCTAGTATCCGGCTCCTAAGGAGAGCGACAGCAAGGGTCCGTACAGTGTGCGGTCGGACGCGCTGAAGGATCTTCTGAGGCAAGCTACCATCTCGGAAGCGCATCGTACACTAATGGGTATGGTAATTGAAAGGATTTCATCTGCTGAAAGTGGGTTGCATGAAGCTTTTATGAGTCCGCTGAAAGGCTTCGAGGTACGTGAAATAATGTATGCTTTTAACAGTACCGCATACGTTAGGTATGCCCATGCAGATAGTAGCCCCTGAGACTCTGGTTGTTGTCAAAAATGGTAGCAAACAAAGGATCATAGTCCCAGGTAATAGCCAGACCGCCTTTATGTGCAGGTGGTTGAAGCTCCGGTGGCTAGCCAGACTGATGGGTTTGCCGAACTAAAGTGGCAGCTGGATGCGGCAGATGCCGACATCGTGCTTGTCAACAAGCGGCTTGACGAGGCACAAGGTGAGTGATTTTTCTGGTGATCGTCACATAATAAGAGCAGCATGATGCCAGTATCTTTAATATGTTGTGACTGCAGATGGAGCTGCCACCGTGGAGACCCTTTGGGCGGAGCTTGCCCGGGCCAAGGAGCAAGCAAGGAGTAGCAATGCGGCCGAAGAGTTAAGGGCCGAACAGGCCGCGCATTGCGAGAGCAAGGCAAAATAGCCAAGATGGTTGTAGAGTTAAAAGATGCTGCTGACCGTTACCAGCTTCTTGAAGAAGAAAACCGGGCGAAGGCGACAGACCTGGAGAAGGCCCGGGTGGCTTCCAAGGAAGCCCGCTCCAAAATTAGAGCGCCCGCTCCAAAATTAGAGCGATGAAGGAGGAGCTGAATCAAGGTGCAGATATCGTGTCTGGGAAGCCCTTCTTGTTGTGGACTAAGTTCGGAGATCCGAAGTATGCTCCTCTGGACCGGTTATGGAGTTCTGCGGACGCGTACATGGATTTGGCTGCAAGTGCTGCTGATGCAGCCGAGTACTTCAAGGATCAGAAAGGTCCCGAAGTGGAAAAGCTGTTCTGGTCACAGTTTCATGCTCCAGTCCGTCCGCTGCTGCTGGATGAGCGATTGACCAGTTGGACCGAGCTCCATAGGTTGTCCGAACTTGCCATGAGGTCTGTTGTGGATCACCTGTGGCCGGGAGGGCCAAGGCCGAATAGCTACTTTAGCTTAGTGCAACAATTCCTTGATGATGTGCCATGCATCGATGCTGTAAAGAAATCGACGTGCATAGAAGGTGTGCGGATGGCCCTTGCCCGTGTCAAAACATACTGGGCGGAGATGGAGGCCACCACTGTTGCGGCACAGGGTTCGGCCATAGGCCGAGTGGCTGCCGAGCACTAGTTTGAAGAAGTCCTTGAAGGCGCTCGTTCGATAGAGGCTCAGTGCTCAAAGAATATTATTTTCCAGTTACATGTAGTCCGATTGTACAAACAATGTTTTTCTGAATTAATCAAGGTTGTATTTATACTTTTGCCTGAAAGTACTATAATGCCTCCTGTGCGGCCGTTTATGTATATATGTATATACCCTGAAAGTTTACAGTCGTCGGCTTCCGCCCCCATGCATATAATGCGGGGGTGTTCGCAAAAGATGCATATCCACACTTGATCCAATATCTTGGTCCGTTAAGGAGGCGATAGCATAGAAAACCAGGCAATCGGACTATATTGCTTTAACACTTTCACTTAGCCATAGGAGTTTGACAGTGGGGCTACTATATAGCCCCTGGTACTTCTGCGCTCATCCGAATACGGGGCGCGTATGTACATGACCGGGAAACGACCCTTCGTTAATGCGGAGGAATCCCAAAGATTCCGATTAGTCATCGAGTGGTTGACCAGTCTCTCGCTATATCATGACAGTCAGTTTTCGGCTTTCTCTACTGAGGTGCTCATCCGGATGAACCAGGGCACAATCGCAGTAGTTCTCCCAGTGCTACCTTAGCCGATATAACGTAACGTAAGGTACCAAAACGTGGGAGCCGAGCAAACCCAACATTTGACCAAAAACATGATTCGGAGCTGATGCATATAGGGCCAAACTCGCGACGCCGAACACTCCCTAAGGTGTTTGGTCGTTATAACATATACCGGGCTAAACAATGCCCTTTATAAGAAACCCCATGTGTCCAGGTACATGCAAAATCCTGGCGTGGCCACATGCCAATAACATCGGCATCCTTCTCGGTTGTGTGGAGTATCCAGAGGATGTGAGCAACAAGAGACAGTAAAAAAGGTTTACCTAGGGCCTTAATCTAAAAAGAAACCTTTGGGCGGGTCCCTGTTGCACGTCTGTGCCTGTGTCTCCGTTGTGCCGTGTCCTGGACGGGTGTAGCATGATTGTCATCTGCAAAAGGAAAGGACTTAGGTGAAAGTTGTCGTGCCAAAAAGAAGAATGAATTATCAAAATTCCAGAGAAGCTTAGTTGAGTCGGGCTAGCCCTGATTACACGCGGGAAGCCCCTGGTATCGTTTTATGAGGGTTCGAAAACCAATCTCATTCATGTATGATGGAACGCCGGACTTGTCTAACCGTGTCCGTGGTCTTGACGACCTGCCATTTTTTCTGGTTGGTGAGGCAGTCTAGTGTGCGGCTGTTAGAGCCGCTGTGTCCTCTTCCGCACGTAAAGAACGGTTGGTATTTCCGCTAACTGTGATGATGCCTCGTGGACCGGGCATCTTGAGCTTGAGAAAAGCATAATGCGGTATTGCGTTAAAACGAGCGAAAGTCGCTCTTCCGAGCAGTGCTTGATAATCACTTCAGAATGGAGCGAGGTGAAAAGTTAACGTTTCGCTTCGGAAGTTATCGGGAGAACCGAATACCACCTTTAGTGTAGAGAGCCCATACAGCAGGCCTCTTGGCCCGGTATTACTCCCTTGAAGGTAGTATTATTGTGGCTTATTTGTGTCGGGTCTATCCCCATTTTGCGGAATGTGTCCTGATATATCAGATTTGGATCACTACCGCCGTCCATTAGGACCCTTGTGAAATGGTACTCGTTTATTATTGGGTCTAACACCAAGGCCGTCAGTCCTTCACGCCGGATATTTATATTGTGATCCCTACGATGAAAAGTGATCGGGCAAGCCAACCCGAGGTTGAGCCTAGGGGTGACGGGCTTTATGGCGCGTGTGCATCGGGGTGCGTGATTGCTTCTCCCCTTTGTCACATGGATCACGTTTACTGTTTTAACCTCTGGTGGGAACTTTTTCTGTCCTCCGGCGCTTTGCTCGTGAGGTTCATCCTTGTCTTCGCTTGGTGTCTCTTCCCCTTTGTGTTCGGCGTTTAGCTTACCGGCCTGCTTGAAGACCCAACATTCTCTGTGGGTATGATTTGCAGGTTTGTCTGGGGTGCCGTGAATCTGACAGAGTTTGTCAAGAATTCTGTTTAGGCCAGATTGTCCTTCTCTGCTGCCTTTGAAAGGCTTTTTCCGCTAACCTGGTCGAGAGCCCCTGAATCTGGCGTTTACCGACGTGTTATCTGGGCTACCTTCTTTATTTCGACGCTTGTTTTTGTTGCGTCGTGGTTTACCATTGCCATCCCTGACTTCGGATGTGCTTGGGTCGCTAGTGCTGCTACGGGCCAACCAGTTGTCCTCACCCGCACAAAAGCGGGTCATGAGGCTTGTTAGGGCTGGCATTGTTCTTGGTTTTTCTTGACCGAGGTGTCTGGCGAGCCATTCATCTCGGACGTTGTGTTTGAAAGCTGCTAAGGCTTCGGCGTCGACAGTCAACAATTTGGTTCTTCTTGGTGAGGAACCTGTTCCAAAGCTTTCGGGCGGACTCTCTGGACTTTTGGATTATATGACTTAAATCGTCTGCATCGGGAGGTCGGACATAAGTCCCTTGAAAATTGGCCCGGAAAGCGTCCTCGAGCTCCTCCCAACTTCCAATTGAGTTTTCGGGGAGGCTTTTCAGCCAGTGCCTAGCTATCCCTTTAAGCTTGAGGGGCAAGTATTTAATGGCATGGAGATCGTCTCCACGAGCCATATGGATGTGGAGGATGAAGTCCTCTATCCAGACTCCAGGGTCTGTGGTTCCGTCGTGCGCCTCTATGTTCACCGGTTTGAATCCCTCTGGGAATTCGTGATCCAACACCTCATCAGTGAAACATAAGGGGTGTGCGGCACCCTTGTATTGGGATGCGCCATGGTGTTCGGACGGTTGTAGTATTCGGTGTTGGTTGTGTACCATAGCGCGCTTCCTAGATCCATAGATAGATCTGGTCGCGTCGGATTTTTGACGCAAGTTCTCACGTAGACCATGTGTTGACTTATGCGTGACTTTGTTATCCGCTCTATCGCGTTCGCAGGGTGGTGGATCCGGCCGATTGGCCGTATCACTTTTCGGCTGCATGGGCTCTAAGGCCTCATTGTCGAATTTCGGTAATAGCTTGCACTTTGGATAGCTATTTGGATGGTAACTTCCACCATACTTTGTTACTTTGTTCCACTTGCTGTTGAGCGTATTTTGTGCGACCTTGAGCCTTTGCTTCTGTTTCTTCAGGCTTCTCACTGTGGCAATGAGCCTTCTGCGGAGGTTCTCTTGCTCCAAGTGTGTTTCCGGGATGATGGGTGCATCTTCGTCTGGACTGTTTTCTTCCCTAGACGGGGATTGATGAGGCATATCTTTGGCGTCATCGTTTTCGGACGTCGGATCCGTACTATGTGTGTGCGGTTTGCATCTTGATCGTGTTCTGCCACCGGGGTGGTGCAGTTGTCGTTTCTTCCCGAGTCATGTGGACTATTATTATCGCTGTTTTTGTTGTGGCGGGACTTAGAGCAGCGCCGCTGACGTCGGCGCTTGGGTTGCTTCTTGGAGGGGTCATCCTCCGCTTTCTCATCACCATTGGATTCTTTGGGGGTGTCCACCATGTATACGTCATCTAATGAAGTAGCGGTCTAGCGCCCTGTGGGCGGTGGTTCTGGCTCGTCTCCTGCATCGTCATCCATACCATTGATGTCTTCGGAGTCGAAGTCGAGCATGTCGGTTAAGTCGTCGACAGTGACTACTAAGTGGGTCGTGGGTGGGCAGTGAATTTCTTCGTCGTCCGCATCCCATTCTAGCCGGACATAGTTCGGCCAGGGTTCTCCTGACAGGGAGAGAGACCTTAATGAATTTAGCACATCTCCGAAAGGTGAGTGCTGAAAGATATCCGCGGAGGTGAACTCCATGATCGGTGCCCCGTTGATTTCGACAGGCACAGATGTATGCGGCTCGGAGTCCGCGACCGGGGATAAATCCAGTGGTTCGGTGACACGGCTCTCGTACGGGGTGAAGTCAGTATCCGGCTCTATCGCCACTGAGAGTGCAGCCTCCATGGCGGGGTCCATCCCTCCGCTCTCGGATGGCGCGACTTGCTCTGGATTAAAGGCTGGAGTAGCTGCAGATGCGATCTCCCGAACACTGTCTGACGGTAGAGTTATGTCTTGCTCGTCTTGACTACGCGGCGCGTCCGGCATGGGCTCGGATCCGTCGAAGATCAAGTATCCGCGGATATCGGCCGTGTAGTTCAAGTTTCCAAATCTGACCTGATGGCCAGGGGCGTAGCTTTCAATCTGCTCCAGATGACCAAGTGAATTGGCCCGCAGTGCAAAGCCGCCGAATATGAAGATTTGTCCGGGGAGGAAAGCCTGACCCTGGACCGCATCGCTAGCGATGATCGAAGGAACCATCAAGCCTTATGGTGACGACATAGTGGAACTCTCAATGAAAGCACCAATGTCGGTGTCAAAACCGGCGGATCTCGGGTAGGGGGTCTCGAACTGTGCGTCTAAGGCGGATGGTAACATGAGGCAGGGGACACGATGTTTACCCAGGTTCGGGCCCTCTTGATAGAGGTAAAACCCTACGTCCTGCTTGATTGTTCTGGATGATATGAGTATTACAAGAGTAGATCTACCACGAGATCAGAGAGGCTAAACCCTAGAAGCTAGCCTATGGTATGATTGTATGTTGTCCTACGGACTAAAGCCCTCCGGTTTATATAGACACTGGAGGGGGCTAGGGTTACACAAGGTCGGTTACAAAGGAGGAGATATACATATCCGTATTGCCTAGCTTGCCTTCCACGCCGATTAGAATCCCATCCGGACACGGGACGAAGTCTTCAATCTTGTATCTTCATAGTCCAACAGTCCGGCCAAAGGATATAGTCCGGCTGTCCGGAGACCCCCTAATCTAGGACTCCCTCACCCATCAATTGATGTCAATGCAAGGAGTAGGGATTGCCATGCAATGGATGCACTAGAGCTATAAATATATGAAAGCTCAACAAAAGAAACTAAGTGGGTGTGCATCCAACTTGCTTGCTCACGAAGACCTAGGGCATTTTGAGGATGGCCATCATTGGAATATACAAGCCAAGTTCTATAATGTAAGATTCCCACTAGTATATGAAAGTGACAAAATAGGAGACTCTCTATCATGAAGATCATGGTGCTACTTTGAAGCACAAGTGTGGAAAAAGGATAGTAACATTGCCCCTTCTCTCTTTTTCTCTCGTTTTTTTAGTTGGGCCTTTTTATTTTTTTATGGCCTCTTTTTCTCTTTTTTACTTTTTTTTTATTTTTCTCCAGAATCTCATCCCGACTTGTGGGGGAATCATAGTCTCCATCATCCTTTCCTCACATGGGACAATGCTCTAATAATGAAAATCATCACACTTTTATTTACTTACAACTCAAGAGTTACAACTCGATACTTAGAACAAAATATGACTCTATGTGAATGCCACCGGCGGTGTACCGGGATATGTAATGAATCAAGAGTGACATGTATGAAACAATTATGAAGGTGGCTTTGCCACAAATACGATGTCAACTACATGATCCTGCAAAGCAATCTGATAATGATGGAGCGTGTCATAATAAACGGAACGGTGGAAAGTTGCATGGCAATATATCTCGGAATGGCTATGGAAATGCCATAATAGGTAGGCATGGTGGCTATTTTGAGGAATATATAAGGAGGCTTATGTGTGATAGAGCGTATCATATCACGGGGTTTGGATGCACCGGCAAAGTTTGCACCAACTCTCGAGGTGAGAAAGGGCGATGCACGGTATCGAACAGGCTAGCAATGATGGAAGGGTGAGAGTGTGTATAATCCAT
Organism: Triticum dicoccoides; assembly: GCF_002162155.2. Taxonomy (NCBI): domain Eukaryota; kingdom Viridiplantae; phylum Streptophyta; class Magnoliopsida; order Poales; family Poaceae; genus Triticum; species Triticum dicoccoides. Next base: position 410,931,291 of record NC_041384.1, read on the forward strand.
GGACTCAACATTAGTCATAAAGAACTCACATACTTATGGCAAAAATCTACAAGACATCAAAACCAAGCACTACGCGCATGCTCCTAGGGGGATAGATTGGTAGGAAAAGACCATCGCTCATCCCCAACCGCCACTCATAAGGAAAGCAATCCAAGAACACCTCATGCTTCAAATTTGTCACACAACGTTTACCATACGTGTATGCTACGGGAATTTCCAACTTCAACACAAGTATTTTTCAATTCCACAATTACTCAACTAGCACGACTCTAATATTACCACCTTTAAATCTCAAAACAACTATCAAGTATCAAACTTCTCATAATATTTAATGCACTCTATATGAAAGTTTTTATTATACCCATCCTGGATGCCTATCATATTAGGACTAATTTTATAGACAAAGCAAATTACCATGATGTTCTAAAAGACTCTCAAAATAATATAAGTGAAGCATGAGATATCAATAATTTCTATAAAATAAAACCACCACCATGCTCTAAAAATATATAAGTGAAGCACTAGAGCAAAATTTATCTAGCTCAAAAGATATAAGTGAAGCACATAGAGTATTCTAATAAATTCTGATTCATGTGTGTCTCTCCAAAAGGTGTGTATAGCAAGGATGATTGTGGTAAACTAAAAAGCAAAGACTCAAATCATACAAGACGCTCCAAGCAAAACACATATCATGTGGTGAATAGAAATATAGCCTCAAGTAAAGTTACCGATAGAAGAAGACGGAAGAGGGGATGCCTTCTAGGGCATCCCCAAGCTTAAGCTTTTTGTTGTCCTTGAATTTTACCTTGGGGTGCCTTGGGCATCCCCAATCTTAGGCTCTTGCCACTCCTTGTTCCAAAATCCATCAAATCTTTACCCAAAAACCTCAAAACTTCACAACACCAAACTCAACAGAAAATCTCATGAGCTCCGTTAGTATAAGAAAACAAACCACCACTTTAAGGTACTGTAATGAACTCATTCTTTATTTATATTGGTGTTAAACCTACTGTATTACAACTTCTCTATGGTTCATACCCCCCGATACTAGCCCATAGATTCATCAAAATAAGCAAAAAACACATGAAAAACAGAATCTGTCAAAAACAAAACAGTCTGTAGTAATATGGAAGTTTCTAATACTTATGTAACTCCAAAAATCCTGAGAAATTAGGACGTCCTAAATAATTTGTACATTGGTCTACAGCAGTTGGAATTCGTATTTTATCGCTCTCTAGTTAAAAATGAAAATTATTCTCGTGAGCGCATACTTTCTGTTGTTTTTCCAGCAAGATCAAATAACAATCACCCAGGAAGATCCTAAAGGCTTTACTTGGCACGAACACTAATTAAAACATAAAAACACAAACATAACAGAGGATAGATGATTTATTTATTACTAAACAGGAACAAAAATCAAGGAGCAAAAATAAAATTGGGTTGCCTCCCAACAAGCGCTATCATTTAACGCCCCTAGCTAGGCATAAAAACAAGAATAGATCTAGGTATTGTCATCTTTGGTATGCACTCCATATGTGGCTCTCGTAATAGATTCATAAGGTAATTTATTTTTCTTTCTAGGAAAGTGTTCCATGCCTTTCCTTAACGGAAATTGGAATCTAATATTTCCTTCTTTCATGTCAATAATTGCACCAATTGTTCTAAGGAAAGGTCTACCGAGAATAATAGGACATGTAGGATTGCAATCTATATCAAGAACAATGAAATCTATGGGCACATAATTCCTATTTTCAACAATAAGAACATCATTAATCCTTCCCTTAGGTTGCTTAATGGTGGAATCCGCAAGATGCAAATTTAAAGAACAATCATCAAATTCACGGAAACCTAACACATCACACAAAGTTTTTGGAATCGTGGAAACACTAGCACTCAAATCACATAAAGCATAGCATTCATGATCTTTAATCTTAATTTTAATAGTAGGTTCCCACTTATCATGAAGTTTTCTAGGGATAGAAATTTCTACTTCAAGTTTTCTTCATAAGATTACATTAAAGCATCAACGATATGTTTAGTAAAAGCTCTGTTTTGATCATAACCATGAGGAGAATTTAACACAGATTGCAACAAGGAAATACAATCTATCAAATAGGAATTATCATAATTAAATTCCTTGAAATCCAAAATAGTGGGTTCATTGCTATGTAAATTTTTGACCTCTTCAATCCCACTTTTACCAATTTTTGCATCAAGATCTAAAAACTCTGAATCATTGGGACGCCTTCTAAGTAAAGTTGACTCATCTCTAGTCCCATCTTTATCAAGATTCATATTGGCAAACAAAGACTTAATAGGATACACACCAATCACTTTTAGATCTTCATCATTATTATCATCAAAACTAGAAGAACACGCTTTCACAAAGCAATCTTTTTTAGCACGCATCCTAGCGGTTCTTTCTTTGCACTCATCAATGGAAATTCTCATGGCTTTGAGAGACTAATTGATATCATGCTCAAGTGGAATAGATCTAAGTTTCAAAGAATCAACATCAAGAGAAATTCTATCCACATTCCTAGCCAACTCATCAATCTTAAGCAATTTTCTTCAAGCAAAGCATTTAAATTATTTTGCGAATTCATAAATTCTTTAACACTAGTCTCAAAATCAGAGGGCGTCTTATTGAAATTTCCATAAGAGTTGTTGTAGGAATTACCATAGTTATTAGAGGAATTACTAGGGAACAGCCTAGAATTAAAATTTCCTTGATACGCGTTGTTACCAAGTTGTTCCTACCAACAAAATTCACATTCATAGATTCATTATTATTCTCAATCAAAGTGGAAAAAGTCATATCATTAGGATCAGAAGAAACACTCTTATTAGCAAACAATTTCATAAGTTCATCCATCTTTCCACTCAAAACATTAATCTCTTCTATCGCATGAACCTTTTTACTAGTGGATCTTTCGGCATGCCATTAATAATAATTAACCATAATATTATCTAGGAGTTTAGTAGCTTCTCCTCAAGTGATTTCCGTAAAAGTGCCTCCCGCGGCTAAATCTAAAAGATTTCTAGAAGCAAAATTCAATCCAGCATAAAAAATCTGTATAATCATCCACAAATTCAAACCATGTGTAGGGCAATTATGTATTATTAATTTCATCCTCTCCCAAGCTTGTGCAACATGCTCATGCTCAGGTTGCTTAAAAATCATAATATCATTTCTAGGAGAGATGATCTTAGTGCGAAGAAAATACTTAGAGATAAAAGCATCTTTGCACTTATTCCATGAATCGATACTATTTTTAGGCAAAGAAGAGAACCAAGTTTTAGTATGATCTCTAAGCGAAAACGGAAATAGCTTCAGTTTAACAATATCATTATCCACATCTTTATTCTTTTGCATATCACATAAATCAACAAAGTTTTTTAGATGGGTAGCGCCATATTCACTAGGAAGGCCAGCAAACTGATCTTTCATGACAAGATTCAGCAAAGCAGTAATTTCACAAGATTAAGCATCGGTAAGAGGAGCAATCGGAGTGCTAATAAAATCATTGTTGTTGGTCTTGGTAAAGTCACATAATTTAGTATTGACTTGAGCCATCGTGACAAACAATCAATCCAACACACAATCACAGAAGAGGCAAGCGAAAGAAGGCGAATGGAAAAAGGGCGAATAAAATGGCAAATGGGCGAATAAAACGGCAAGGGTGAAGTAGGGGAGAGGAAAACGAGAGGCAAATGGAAAACAATGTAATGCGAGGCATAAGAGTTTGTGATGGGTACTTCGTATGTCTTTACTTGAGCGTAGATCTCCCCGGCAACGGCGCCATGAATGGCTAGTTGACAGGAGATCAAATCTTGACTTGACTTGGCGCAAATCTCCCCGGCAACGGCGCCAGAAATCCTTCTTGCTACCTCTTGAGCATGGGTTGCTTTTCCCTTGAAGAGGAAAGGGTGATGCATCAAAGTAGCGTAAGTGTTTCCCTCAGTTTTTGAGAACCAATGTATCAATCCAGTAGGAGACTACACGCAAGTTGCCTAGTACCTGCACAAACAAATAAGAACCTTGCAACCAACACGATAAAGGGGTTCTGAATCCCTTCACGGCCACTTGCAAAAGTGGGATCTGATAAAGATACTAAGATAAATATTTTTGGTATTTTTGTTGTATAGATTGAAAAGTAAAGATTGCAAATTAAATAGTAAACTGCAATTGTAGATCGGAAACTTAGATGATGTAAAGTAGACCCGGGGGCCATAGGTTTCAGTAGTGGCTTCTCTCAAGATAGCATATATTATGGTGGGTGAACAAATTACTGCCGAGCAATTGATAGAAAAGCGCATAGTTATGAGAATATCTAGGCATGATCATAAACATAGGCATCACGTCCGTGTCAAGTAGACCGAAACGATTCTACATCTACTACTATTACTCCACACATCGACCGCTATCCAGCATGCATATAGAGTATTAAGTTCATAAGAACAGAGTAACGCATTAGGAAATATGACATGATGTAGAGGGATAAACTCAAGCAATATGATATAAACCCCATCTTTTTATCCTCGATGGCAAGAATACAACACGTGCCTTGCTGCCCATGATGTCACTTGGAAAAGGACACCGCAAGATTGAACCCAAAGCTAAGCACTTCTCCCATTGCAAGAAAGATCAATCTAGTAGGCCAAACCAAACTAATAATTCGAAGAGACTTGCAAAGATATCAAATCATGCACATAAGAATTCAGAGAAGAATCAAATATTGTTCATAGATAAACTTGATCATAAACCCACAATTCATCGGATCTCGACAAACACACTGCAAAGAGAATTACATCGAATAGATATCCAAGAGCATCGAGGAGAACATTGTATTGAGATCCAAAGAGAGAGAAGAAGCCGTCTAGATAATAACTATGGCCCCGAAGGTCTGTGGTAAACTACTCACACATCATCGGAGAGGCTATGGTGTTGATGTAGAAGCCCTCCGTGATCAAATCCCCCTCCGGCAGATCGCCGGAAAAGGTCCCCAGATGGGATCTCACGGGTACAGAAGGTTGCGGCGGTGGAAAAGTGGTTTAGTGGCTCCCGTGGATGTTTCCAGGGTATAAGAGTATATATAGGCGAAAGAAGTAGGTCGGTGGAGCTACGAGGGGCCCACGAGGGTGGGGGCGTGCATGCCCCCTAGGTGCGCCGCCCTACCTCGTGGCCGCCTCGTTGCTTCCTTGACCCCCACTCCAAGTCTCCTAGATTGAGTTTGTTCCAAAAAAGATCCTCGCAAAGGTTTCATTCTGTTTGGATTCCGTTTGATATTCCTTTTCTGCGAAACACTGAAATAGGCAAAAAAACAGCAATTTGCACTAGGCCTTCGATTAATAGGTTAGTGCCAAAAATAATATAAAAGTGCATAATAAAGCCCATTAAACATCCAAAACAGATAATATAATAGCATGAAACAATAAAAAATTATAGATACGTTGGAGACGTATCACATGGTAGTTTCCTATGAAGAATCGATTGCGAGATAACATGAATATAACCATGCATGGCACTTCTATATTTTCGAACCCTATATATGTTTCCCTGTATTTTTCTCTCAGTTCCAACGGGGATATATCAATGCTGTTTCTTGCATTATCCTACTCCTACTCTAAACTATGTTGATCTTACATTAACAATGCATGTCCTTTTTGATATGATGCAGTGTCCCTACAGTTACTGCCCTTTGTAATCACACCACCTTTGCCAAAAATAGGAAAGCACAACTGGTTCCTCGCTCGATCAGACGATGGCAAAAGACTGATGATCATTCGCACACAAGAGCCAGAAAAGTTATATTGCAATAACCCCACTGTGTACAAGCACCGTGAAATACGTGACTATCCAGACAGTGGCTGTTACGTCCATGAGCAGGATACCAGCTTGTTGGGGCCTTCAGGATTTTTGAGTTGGAGGCGGGTAAACAGCCTTGGTTCACACTCTCTATTTCTCGGACTAAATTATCCGATTAACCAGGAGATCACCATTGGCAAGGACCTTGATGGCAGAGAGGCTCTGTTTGCTATGGAAAATTGTGTCTACACGGTGAGCCCTAGGAGTTCGGGAGAAAACTCCCCTGATTGTCAACGATACAACCTGCAGCCAAAAGACGGTGATAATGACAAATGCATCTGGATTAAATTTGATCCTTGGATGTGTCGAGTCCGACAGGCAGTGATGTGGTTCAAGCCTTCAGGTTGATAGGTAATTGGGCCGTTGCGTCGAAAGGGTGGAGTACTGGTGTCTCCGGATCACTGGTGGCTGAAGCGGGGCTGCAAATTATGATGGTGTTGGATCATCCCTCTTCGAATGACTTGTTGTCTTTTGCTGCTTGTTCTGGATGGGTAGTTCTCTCTTTTGTTATGCATATTCCTTGTAATTTGGTCATCCTCGTCTATGTCACTCTTACTATGTAATAGTTGCTTCTATTTAGAATGTCATTCTCGTCTAGATCACGAGAGTCAGAGCGCTGTAGATGGGTGCGTTTTGGTGGTGTAGCAAGACTTCTTATGAACTATCATGTCTTGTTGTTTATGTCAGTAGTAGTCACTAGTCAGCGTTTGAATGTTGTATATATCGTTGTTTCGAACTACTTATTGTCTCGAACTGCTGGTGGGCTAAATGAGGGCATCACCATTCTCTAGTGTTCAGAGTATATCTCCTTTTTCAAGTTATAATTTGAGCTCGGTGTACTTTCGATGATGTACACTTGTTCGGGCCAGTGAGGTGTCGTTGAATATGGGCCGAGTAGTAATGCAATGCCAAACAGGTCAATTATGACTCTCAGGCCGGGCTCTCAAAAGATCCTCAAAAAATGACCAGGCTCTCAAAAAAGAAAGAATAAGGACTCTTAGGCCGACATGTGGGCGCCACCGGTGTTTTCATGCGCTTGCACACCGAGAGCATATTGGCGCGTGTTCAAAATTCATGCTACCTTTTCATCCCCAATCTCCCGCCCCTCCGCCACCTCTGGAATCTCCATTTCCCCCAAATCCCCCTCTTGTACTCCTTCTACTCAAGCACACTATCATGTCGCCAGTCAACGTGGATCTCCGAGCCGAAGATCCCGAGGTCTGTCCTGCCTTCAGGCGCTGCGTGCTGTCGCTCAACAGTGGCATGGCGGCGCTTGACGACCAGTTTATCGGCAAAGTGTTGATGATAACCATCAATGGCGACCAGCCACCCGTCTCGCCAGACGACCTTGTCAAAGCTCTTGGCATTATGCACGACATCCAAATAAGTGACTTGCTTGTCGAAGTCTGTCCGCCACCGGCTGGTTTCTTTGTCAGGTTCCGGATAACTTTCGACTGTAGTCGTGTTCGAATCTTCCCGGTGTTTGTTCTGCGATGGCGCGCTAGTGAGCTTTGATCGGTGGCACCCAGGGTGGGGCTCGGTGCCCTCTGAGCTTGAGTTTTTAACAATGCTTACCTTCCATAGCATGTCTCGACGTTCTTGGAATAGCGAGTCCATGAATGAGCTTATCAATGACCTTGGAGGTGAGATCTTAAGTATGCATGTTCCCCAGACAGCTGGGCTCTGACGGTTATGGCATGGATGAAGATGCCGTCCACCATACCGAAGGTGATTGGTGATAAGATACCGGTGCAGGAACCGGGGTTGTACTATTCGACGCCACCAAGGCCGTCGCGAACCACGTTAGGGATGTACCTATATCGAGTGTTCGTGCATGTCGAATAAGTGGTCAATCCATCAATCGAAGCCCTGCTGCCGCCGCTGGTGCCAGGGTCCGTTAGCGATGTCCATTATAGGAGTCAACGTCAGACTTTCCCCGTGTTGCTCGGAATGATGGATGGCACAGGGCCTACTCCATCACGTGGCGGAGGCCACTGCTTCTCTTGGGAGAAGAGGCAGGGTTGGCTGCCTGGATGTGCTATAATTTGAGGTAACAATTGAATCTTGTGAAATACTAATTAAATCCGAGCTATGGGTGTGAAGCATTGATGTGCCGGTACATTTGATTGTGACCTGTTCTATTTTTGTACCTGATTTTTAAAAAGTGTTGTACGTCAACTTAATGTGTTAGTAGAACTTATTATGTTGTATGTCTGTTTTCTTTGCACAACATTCAAGATATTTCCCCATCATTGATAAAGACGATGAACCGTTATGTACGAGTTCCATGTTTTCAACATAGCCCTACCCGTAGCAATCCATTGCTTCCACCCTGATTGTGCCGCTTGCGTGAAATTTTTGTATGCAAGTTCAGTGTGCTATGATGTTCTACATGATTGTGTCAACTATATAAGTTTTTACTGAGCATCAGCAATGCATATGGCTGAAAGATGTATTTTCGAGCATCGACCGATGGGTGTCTCTCCCACACAAACACACACAAGTGGGACCCATTGAATTATTTCTTCGCTCGTGACAGCTTTTAATTAGGTTCCACTATACTCTAACTTTTTTCATAACTTATTAATTAAGCTCAGTGAGTTCAAAAAGTTGTACAAAAGCCTTGTTTGGGCCTTTCCAGCATCGCTGAATGTGGGCTGAGTAGCTGATACGTCTCCAACGTATCTATACTTTTTTATTGTTCAATGCTATTATATTATCAACCTTGGATGTTTTATATGCATTTATATGCTATTTTATACGATTTTTGGGACTAACCTATTAACCTAGAGCCCAGTGGAAGTTTCTCTTTTTCCTTGTTTTTGAGTATCGCAGAAAAGGAAAACCAAACGGAATCCAATTGACCTGAAATTTCACGGAGATCATTTTTGGACCAGAAGAAGCCCACGGAGTACCGGAGATGGGCCAGAAGAGTCCCGAGGCCACCACGAGGGTGGGGGCATGCCCTACCCCCTGGGCACGCCCCCCTACCTAGTGGCCGCCTCAGAGACCCCCCTGACTTGTTCCCGACGCCAAAACCTCTTATATATACCCAAACTTCCAGAACATAACCTAGATGGGGAGTTCCGCCGCTGCAAGCCTTTGTAGGCACCGAAAACCAATCTAGACACGTTCCGGCACCCTGCCGGAGGGGGGAATCCCTCTCTGGTGGCCATCTTCATCATTTCGGCGCTCTCCATGATGAGGAGGGAGTAGTTCACCCTCGGGGCTGAGGGTATGTACCAGTAGCTATGTGTTTGATCTCTCTCTCTCTCTCATGTTCTTGATTCAGAACGATCTTGGTGTATCACGAGCGTTGCTATTATAGTTGGATCTTATGATATTTCTCCCCTTCTGCTCTCTTGTGATGGATTGAGTTTTCCCTTTGAAGTTATCTTATCGGATTGAGTCTTTAAGGATTTGAGAACACTTGATGTATGTCTTGCATGTGCTTATCTGTGGTGATAATGGGATATCACGTGATCCACTTGATGTATGTTTTCGTGATCAACTTGCGAGTTACGTGACCTCGTAAACTTATGCATAGAGGTTGGCACACATTTTCGTCTTGACTCTCCGGTAGAAACTTCTGGGCACTCTTTGAAGTTCTTTGTGCTGGTTGAATAGATGAATCTGAGATTGTGTGATGCATATCGTATAATCATACCCACAGATACTTGAGGTGACATTGGAGTATCTAGGTGACATTATGGTTTTGATTGATTTATGTCTTAAGGTGTTATTCTAATACGAACTCTAGGATAGATCAATCAGAAAGAATAACTTTGAGGTGGTTTCATACCCTACAATAATCTCTTCGTTTGTTCTCTGCTATTAGTGACTTTGGAGTGACTCTTTGTTCCCTGTTGAGGGACAGTTATATGATCCAATTATGTTATTATTATTGAGAGAGCTTGCACTAGTGAAAGTATGAACCCTAGGCCTTGTTTCAACGCATTGCAATACCTTTTTTGCTCACTTTTATCATTAGTTACCTTACTTATTTTATATTTTCAGATTACAAAAACCTATATCTACCATCCATATTTCACGTGTATCACCATCTCTTCGCCGAACTAGTGCACCTATACAATTTACCATTGTATTGGGTGTGTTGGGGACACAAGACACTCTTTGCTATTTGGTTGCAGGGTTGTTTGAGAGAGACCATCTTCATCCTATGCCTCCCACGGATTGATAAACCTTAGGTCATCCACTTGAGGGAAATTTGCTACTGCCCTACAAACCTCTGCACTTGGAGGCCCAACAACGTCTACAAGAAGAAGTTTGTGTAGTAGAAATCAAGCTCTTTTCTAGCGCTGTTGCCGGGGGGGTTAGTGCTTGAAGGTATATCTTTAGATCTTGCAATCGAATCTTTTAGTTTCTTGTTTTATCACTAGTTTAGTTTATAAAAGAAACTACACAAAAATGGAATTGAGGGCACCTCATATGCTTCATCTTTTTAATATCTTTCATGAAAATAAGGATTCCGATAATTGTGCCAAAATGCTAGAAGAAGAATGCATTAAAATGTTTGGCACTAAATCTTTGAATGATGAGCATGATTGCAATGTTGTTAGTACGAACTCTTTGAATATCCATAGTACTAATGATGATTGCACTAGTCATGATGAAAATGTCTCTTATAAGCATGTCGATTTTTGTGGAGTGCATAGGGTTTGCAAGTACACACCAAATAGGGAAGATAGATTTTGCAAGAGGCACAAGTATTTAGAAACTAAATGGTTGCAAGAAAGGCTAGATGTTTGTGCTGAAAATTTAAATTTTCTTAGCCATCCTTGTGAACTTTGCAATGAACATGGTCATTTAAATATCCGATGCAAATTGTTTCATGATCGAATCGTGTCCAAATATTGTGATGACTTGATTTCCCTTGCGCATCATAATGAACTTAGTTTGCTTCTGGGTTATGAAGAAATGGAATGTATAATTAAGGATATTCCGGAATTTTCCCTCGATAATGTTCTTGATTTTGATCTAGAGGAAATTTATATGTATTGTGCGGTGAATTGCATTGAAAATCCTTATATTGACAATTACATAAAGACAAGAAAACAAATAGAAGATGAAGAGAATACTAATGAAAGGGAAGAGACTTCCCATAATCCTCCTATTATTTCTTATGATGAATTAGGTAATGAGGAGGAGCCTTCTATTGAACCAATCTCATTAATAAGGAGCTCCAAAAAGAGGATTAAACCCACACATGATGTGGAGAAGAAAAAGAAAAGACGGAGAAACAAAGGTAAAAAGTCATCCCTCTCAAATGATGTTGCTCCTACTACTCATTGTGATGATATTAGTTGCTATAATATTGGTGTTATCCATACTATTAATGATGAGAGTGATTATGCTTATGATATGAAAAGGCCCAAGCTTGCGGATGCTATGTTTGATGAAAATGACATGTTTGAGAATTTATTTGCTGCAATTAATGTTTGTCCCAAGCTTGGGGATGATATGTTTTATGAAGATGATATTTTTAACCTCCCAAGTTTTGATATGCAAATTTATTATGATGATAGCATGCCTCCTATTTATGATGATTATATTGATGAAAGTGGGTTTGGAAGAGTGTCAACTTTAGGAAGTAATGATCCCATTATTTTGGAGGGTGTTGAGTCTTATTGTGACAATTATGAAAGTGGATTTGGAGAGGTCATGACTTTATTTAGTAATGATTCCACTATCTTGGAAGAGGTTTCAATCGATTATGATAAGAACAAAGTTGCTACTTATGATAATTATTGTGATGATACTTATGCTATAAAAAGTAGTGATGATTATATTTATAAAACTTGTCACGATTATGATTACCCTTTTTCTTAATTTTATTCTTTCAATGTGGAAACAATTTATAGTATTCGAGTTTCTTATGATACTCTCACTATTCTGAATGAGAAGAATTTTGCTTATGTGGAGAGTAGTGAAAAATTTATGCTTGTAGATAATGAAAAGAATGCTTTATGTCATGGTTACATTGTTGAATTCATTCATTATGCTACTGAAAATTATTATGAGGGAGGAACATATGCTTATAGGAATTGCAATAGTATCAAGTTTCCTCTCTATGTGCTTAAAGTTCTGAAGTTATGCTTGTTTTGCCTTCCTATGCTAGTTGATTATTGTTCCCATGAGTTGTTTGTTCACAAAATCCCTATGCATAGGAAGTTGGTTAGACTTAAATGTGCTAGTCATATTCTTCATGATGCTCTCTTTATGTTTCAATTCTTATCTTTTGTGTGAGCATCATTGAAATCATCATGCCTAGCTAGGGGCGTCAAACGATAGCGCTTGTTGGGAGGCAACCCAACTTTATTTTTGTTCTTTGCTTTTTTCTTATGTTTAGTAATAAATAATTAATCTAGCCTCTGTTTAGATGTGGTTTTATGTTTTAATTCGTGTTTGTGCCAAGTAGAACCTTTGGGAAGACTTGGGTGAAGTCTTTGCGATCTTGCTGTCAAAAACAGAAACTTTTGCGCTCACGAGATTAGCTACCATTTTTTACTGGAAAGTGCGCTTAGGTCGATTCTTTTTGAAGATGATTAATATACAAATTCCTCAGTACCACAAATTTATTTAAGAATTTTTGGAGTGACCTAAGTATTCGAATGATACAGATTACTACAGACTGTTCTGTTTTTGACAGATTCTGTTTTCATTGTGTTGTTTGCTTATTTTGATGAATCTATGAGTAGTATCGGAGGGTATGAACCATAGAGATGTTGGAATAAAGTAGGTTTAACACCAATATAAATAAATAATGAGTTCATTACAGTACCTTAAAGTGGTGGTTTGATTTCTTATACTAACGGAGCTTATGAGTTTTCTGTAAAGTTTTGTGTTGTGAAGTTTTCAAGTTTTGGTTAAAGATTCAATGGAATATGGAATAAGGAGTGGCAAGAGCCTAAGCTTGGGGATGACCAAGGAACCCCAAGGTAACATTCAAGGACAACCAAGAGCCTAAGCTTGGGGATTCCCCGGATGGCATCCCCTCTTTCGTCTTCGTTCATCGGTAACTTTACTTGGAGCTATATTTTTATTCACCACATGATATGTGTTTTTCTTGGAGCGTATTTTTTTTTTGTTTTGCTTGCTGTTTGAATAAAATACCAAGATATGAAATTCTTAAATGTTAGAGAGTCTTCACATAGTTGCATAATTATTCGACTACTCATTGATCTTCACTTATATTTTCCGGAGTAGTTTGTCGTTTGCTCTAGTGCTTCACTTATATTATTTTGAGAGTCTTTAGAACAACATGGTACTTTTTTGGGTTATAAAATTAGTCCTAATATGATAGGCAGACAAGATGGGTATAATAAAAACTTTCATATAGGTGCATTGAATTCTCTGAGAAGTTTGATACTTGATAATTGTTTTGAGATATGAAGATGGTAATATTAGAGTCGTGCTAGTTGAGTAATTGTGAATTTGAGAAATACTTGTGTTGAGGTTTGAAAGTGCCGTAGCATGGACGTATGGTAACCATTGTGTGACAAATTTGAAGAATGATGTGTTTCTTTGATTGTCCTCCTTATGAGTGGCGGTCGGGGACGGGCGATGGTCTTTTCCTACCAATCTATCCCCCTAGGAGCATGCGTGTAATGCTTGGTTCTTGATGACTTGTAGATTTTTGCAATAAGTATGTGAGTTCTTTATGACTAATGTTGAGTCCTTTCTCACCTTGAGAGTCGGTGCAAACTTCACCGGTGCATCTAAACCCTGTGATATGATACGCTCTGTCACACATAAACCTCCTTATATCTTCCTCAAAACAGCCACCATACCTACCTATTATGGAATTTCCATAGCCATTCCGAGATATATTGCCATGGAACTTTCCACCGTTCCGTTCATCATGACACACATCATCATTGTCATATTGCCTTGCGTGATCATGTAGTTGACATTGTATTTGTGGCAAAGCCACCATGCATAATTTATCATACATGTCACTCTTGATTCGTTGCCCATCCCGGTACACCGCCGGAGGCATTCATATAGAGTCATACTTTGTTCTAGTATCGAGTTGTAATCTTTGAGTTGTAAATAAATAGAAGTGTGATGATCATCATTAATAAAGCATTGTCCCAAAAAATAAATAAAAAGGCCAAATAAAATAAAATAAAATAAAGAAATAAAAGTGGACAATGCTACTATCCTTTTTTTCTACACTTGTGCTTCAAAGTAGCACCATGATCTTCATGATAGAGAGTCTCTTATTCTGTCACTTTCTTATACTAGAGGGAATTTTCATTATAGAACTTGGCTTGTATATTCCAACAATGGGCTTCCTTAAATACCCTAGGTCTTCGTGAGCAAGCAAGTTGGATGCACACCCACTTAGTTGCATTTGTTGAGCCTTCATACTCCTCGCATTGACATCAATTGATGGGCATCTCCATAGCCCGCTGATTAGCCGCGTCAATGTGAGACTTTCTCCTTTTTTGTCTTCTCCACACAACCCCCATCATTATATTCTATTCCACCCATAGTGTCCATGGCTCACGCTCATGTATTGCGTGAAAGTTGAAAAAAGTTTGAGAATACTAAAGTATGAAACAATTTCTTGGCTTGTCATCGGGGTTGTGCATGATGGGAGCATTTTGTGTGACGAAAATGAAGCATGGCCAAACTATATGATTTTGTAGGGATGAGCTTTCTTTGGCTATGTTATTTTGAGAAGACATAATTGCTTGGTTAGTATGCTTGAAGTATTATTGTTTTTATGTCAATATTAAAGTTTTGTCTTGAATCTTATGGATCTGAATATTCATGCCACAATAAAGAGAATTATGTTGAAAAATATGTTAGGTGGCATTCCACATCAAAAAAATATTTTTATCATTTACCTACTCAAGGACGAGCAGGAATTAAGCTTGGGGATGCTTGATACGTCTCCAACGTATCTATAATTTTTTATTGTTCCATGATATTATATTATCAACCTTGGATGTTTTATATGCTATTTTATATGATTTTTGGGACTAGCCTATTAACCTAGAGCCCAGTGCCAGTTTCTGTTTTTTCCTTGTTTTTGAGTATCGCATAAAAGGAAAACCAAACGGAGTCCAATTGACCTGAAATTTCACAGAGATCATTTTTGGACCAGAAGAAGCCCACGGAGTATCGGAGATGGGCCAGATCAGTCCTGAGGCCACCATGAGGGTGGGGGGTGCGCCCTACCCCCTGGGCGCGCCCCCTACCTCGTGGACGCCTCGGAGACCCCCCCTCCTGACTTGTTCCCGACGCCAAAACCTCTTATATATACCCAAACTTCCAAAACATAACCTAGATGGGGAGTTCCGCCGCCGCAAACCTTTATAGCCACCGAAAACCAATCTAGACCCGTTCTGGCACTCTACCGGAGGGGTTAATCCCTCTTTGGTGGCCATCTTCATCATCCTCGCGCTCTCCATAACGAGGAGGGAGTAGTTCACCCTCGGGGCTGAGGGTACGAACCAGTAGCTATGTGTTTGATCTCTCTCTCTCTCTCTCTCTCTCTCTCTCTCTCTCTCGTGTTCTTGATTCGGAACGATCTTGATGTATCACGAGCTTTGCTATTATAGTTGGATCTTATGATGTTTCTCCCCCTCTACTCTCTTGTGATGGATTGAGTTTTCCCTTTGAAGTTATCTTATCGGATTGAGTCTTTAAGGATTTGAGAACACTTGTTGTATGTCCTGCATGTGCTTATCTGTGGTGACAATGGGATATCACGTGATCCACTTGATGTATGTTTTGGTGATCAACTTGCGAGTTCCATGACCTCGTGAACTTATGCATAGGGGTTGGCACACGTTTTCGTCTTGACTATCCGATAGAAACTTTGGGGCACTCTTTGAAGTTCTTTGTGTTGGTTGAATAGATGAATCTGAGATTGTGTGATGCATATCATATAATCATACCCACGGATACTTGAGGTGGCATTGGAGTATCTAGGTGACATTAGGATTTCGGTTGATTTGTGTCTTAAGGTGTTATTCTAGTACGAACTCTAGGATAGATCGATCATAAAGAATAACTTTGAGGTGGTTTCGTACCCTACAATAATCTCTTCGTTTGTTCTCCGCTATTAGTGACTTTGGAGTGACTCTTTGTTGCATGTTGGGGGATAGTTATATGATCTAATTATGTTATTTTTGTTGAGAGAAGTTGCACTAGTGAAAGTATGAACCCTA
Source organism: Triticum dicoccoides (assembly GCF_002162155.2). NCBI lineage: Eukaryota > Viridiplantae > Streptophyta > Magnoliopsida > Poales > Poaceae > Triticum > Triticum dicoccoides. The sequence continues at coordinate 410,947,365 of NC_041384.1, forward strand.
GGCCTTGTTTCAACGCATTGCAATACCGTTTTCGCTCACTTTTATCATTAGTTACCTTGCTGTTTTTATATTTTCAGATTACAAAAACCTATATCTACCATCCATATTGCACTTATATCACCATCTCTTCGTCGAACTAGTGCACCTATACAATTTACCATTGTATTGGGTGTGTTGGGGACACAAGAGACTCTTTGCTATTTGGTTACAGGGTTGTTTGAGAGAGACCATCTTCATCCTACACCTCCCACGGATTGATAAACCTTAGGTCATCCACTTGAGGGAAATTTGCTACTGTCCTCGAAACCTCTACACTTGGAGGCCCAACAACGTCTACAAGAAGAAGGTTGTGTATTAGACATCAGTAGCCATGTAAAGTTGTATTGTACTACACAGGCCTTTTTTAACATCAGCAATGCAACTGGGCCGACGGTTGTACACAATATCCGGGTCAACTTGTTATTCTCCGCCTCGCTGGGCTTCCAATATTTCCTAGGAGGGATGCATTAGGCTTAACAATAAAATGGGCTTTAATAAATAATAAATGGGATGTAATTATAAAAACCGGGCAGTAACTATATAAAAAAGCACCAAACACATAATTAGTTTAAAAAATATTATTATTCGATTTCAAAAAATTTAATTTCGTTACTTGTTGCACGCGCAATATTTCATTGGATTTTTACGTAATACAAATTTATTTTGAAATTATATTTAATTTGACTACAAATTTTGGGATAAAAATATTTCGGATCCCATCAAAATGTGGGAAATTTTATTGAATTTTGTTTTGAGCGGTTGGTTGAAGAAATTATTAATCGTTGTCCTAGCTAGAAAATGGGTTGTACTTGTAACAAACTATAAATGGGCTGTCATAATTTCCATTAGAATTCAAAAATGGGCTATACATTCTTACAAATCGTAAATGGGATATATGTTTTCTGCCACACACTTGTGGGCCTACTAAGTTGACGCGTCCCCTAAAAAAACTAAGTTGACGCGTATGCAAGGCTTTGTCAACTTATAGTCAACACACAGTTCTAGCAGCAGTGGTCGTTGGATGTCCATCCAACGGATGTGTACTTCTTCTTCAATCTCGGATATTCTTGCTTCAGGCGCCCAAAAAATGATTCCTCCCCCTGACATCTGGGGCGCACCATTTCGGAGGCTGACCTGCGAGCCTACTAAGTTCAGCGTACCAAGGGCTATGTCAACTTAGTCGATATAAACGATTCTAGCTGCCGTGACCGTACGATGTCCATCCAACGGCCGTCGTGCTTCTTCAACCTATGGTCTTCTTGCCCCAGCCGGCCAAACCAGCGCCGGCCGTGCCGCCCGCTCCTGCCTCCCGTGTCCGGTTGTGCTGCCACCGTTGGCCATGTCATCCCTCTATACTCACCCACACCTCCTGTTATTCTCCGGCGATGGGAGCCTCACACCGCAGCCGAAGCAGTCAACCCACATACTCCCCTCCATGTGGGAATCCACTGCCGCGTCTTCTTCTGGCTCCGCGCCGTTCCCTTCCTAGGCCTCGCCGTCGTCCACCGCCTTGGTGCTCTCGGCGCGGCGTGGCCAATGTGGTGAACAAAGGACAACCATCGGAAGAGGACTTTAGGCGGTGTGGTTGATATCTGGACCACCAGCTACATCTTCGAACACAAGGGAGTACCTCCTTATTACTCGCAAAATAAAAATGATTCCTCCCCCTGATAGCTGGGACCGACCAGCTATATCTTCGCACGCAAGGAAGTGTGTCCTTATCCTCCCTGACCGCTAGGACCCACCTGGTCAAAGCGTACATAGCGTTGTCTGTCTGGTCGCGAACGTGTACGTACATACTGGTTGATCGGTCTCTTTGCAAGTATGAACCATGACCGAGTAAGTAGCGGCATGTGTCGTTGTAGAGCACCCGACATAGTAGTTCACGCAGTCCTGTCTAAGTCTTGTACAGGTACGTACAGCCACAGGGCAAAAAATACGGCCATGTATGTACATACGAGCGGGGTCTCGAGCGCGTACTCGCGCATATATACGGACGACCAGGGCTTGTGTACATGGAGAGGCAACGGACGGCAGCAACGGCGTCCTGTTCATCAGGCAGCGAACCGGCTGGGTCGGAACGGAGAATCAGCGTCCTGTTCATCGGGAGGCAACCGACTGGGTCGAAATGCGTCGTGTTCATCGGGAGCCGACCGTCTTGGACAGAACAGCTGATCAAAACGAGGCATGGCGTACCGCAGAATGGAGGAAACAGCCTTGTGTTCGACCGGCCATAGCCGAAACGGGATCCTGTTCATCGGGAGGGGTCTGGCGTACCGCAAAACGGAGGAAACGGCCTTGTGTTCGGGAGGGGTGTGGCGTAGTGCAAAACGGAGGAAACGGACTTGTGTTGGGGCGCTACGGTCGAAATGGGGGTCCTGCTCATCAGGAGGGGTGTGGCGTACCGCAAAAGGGGACTCCATGGGCTATTGTTCATCTTCACCGTCGACCTCCGCCAGCCTCCACGGGGTACTGTTTATCCAACCTCGACCTCCTCCAGCCTCCACCTGCGACTGTTCATCCACGGCGTCTCCCCTCCCGCCTCCACCAGCCACTGTTCATCCATGGGCTCTTGTTCATCTAGCCTCCACCGCTCCTCCACCAGCTAATGTTCAACTAGCCCTGTCCACGGGGTCCTGTTCAACCAACCCTCCATGGGCTACTGTTCATCTAGCCCTCCACGGGCTACTGTTCAACCAGCCCTCCACGGGGTCGTCTTGTTCATCCAGCCCTCCACGGGATCTTGTTCATCCACCCCCTACCGGCTCGATCGGGGTCCTATTCATCCAGCGTCAACGACCTCTACTACCATGGGGTCCTGTTCATCCAAACCCCCACCAGGAACTGTTCATCCAACCCCTCCCCCCAACAACGCTCACTGTTCATCAAGGGAAGGAGGCAGCATGTTCGATTGGCTTCAGTTAGTAGTAGTAGCGAAGGAATCGCTCGATCGGGTTTAGTTAATAGCCAGATCGATCGATCGCTCGAGTTCAGTAACGCGTAGCCTACAGTGCAATCGCTCGGGTTCAGTAGGCGAATGCCTTGCTCGGGTTCAGTTAGATCCCAATGCCTCGCACCCACACGCGTACGTGTACAAGAGAAACGTGCATCGCTCGGCCTCCGACCACCCACCGTAACCAGGAACTTCCCAATATTTTCCTCGCCCTCACTTCTACCATGGTTTTTTCCGTCATGGATGGCCCAAAGAATTTCTTGCAGCTGCGTCTTCGTCCCGCCCATGACGAAAAGCCCATTTTCTGTCATGATTTATTGTCATAGAAGTAGGAGACCACCACATCCATGATGATATCGGGTTTTGTCACAATATCATCATAGAAGTGTCATAAGCATGACAGAAAAAAATCGTTCGGCCCAAAATGTCACATATGTGTCTTTTTATGTAGTGTATGTACCAGTAGCTATGTGTTTGATCTCTCTCTCGTGTTCCTGATTTGGCACGATCTTGATGTATCGCGAGCTTTGCTATTATAGTTGGATCTTATGATGTTTCTCCCCCTCTACCTTCTTGTAATGGATTGAGTTTTCCCTTTGAAGTTATCTTATCGGATTGAGTCTTTAAGGATTTGAGAACACTTGATGTATGTCTTGCATGTGTTTATTTGTGGTGACAATGGGATATTCACGTGATCTACTTGATGTATGTTTTGGTTATCAACTTGCGAGTTATGTGACCTTGTGAACTTATGCATAGGGGTTGGCACGCGTTTTCATCTTGACTCTCTGGTAGAAACTTTGGGGCACCCTTTGAAGTTCTTTGTGTTGGTTTGAATAGATGAATTTGAGATTGTGTGATGCATATCGTATAATCAAACCCACGAATACTCGTGGTGACATTGGAGTATCTAGGTGACATTAGGGTTTTGGTTGATATGTGTCTTAAGGTGTTATTTTAGTAAGAACTCTAGGGCTGTTTGTGACACTTATAGGAATAACCCAATAGATCGATCAGAAAGAATAACTTTGAGGTGGTTTTGTACCAAATTTCTTCGTTTGTTCTCCACTATTAGTGACTTTGGAGTGACTCTTTGTTGCATGTTGAGGGATTGTTATGTGATCAAATTATGTTATCATTGTTGAGAGAACTTGCACTAGTGAAAGTATGAACCCTAGGTCTTGTTTCGAAGCATTGCAATACCGTTTTTGCTCACTTTTACCACTTACTACCTTGCTGTTTTTATATTTTTTAGATTACAAAAACCTATATCTACCATCCATATTGCACTTGTATCACCATCTCTTCGCCAAACTAGTGCACCTATACAATTTACCATTGTATTGGGTGTGTTGGGGACACAAAAGACTCTTTTTTATTTGGTTGCGGGGTTGTTTGAGAGAGACCATCTTCATCCTACGCCTCCCACGGATTGATAAACCTTAGGTCACCCACTTGAGGGAAAATTGCTACTATCCTACAAAACTCTATACTTGGAGGCCCAACATGAGTCTACAAGAAGAAGGTTGCGTAGTAGACATCACTAACCTATTGACATAGTGCCAAGTGATAGTTGCTATTTTTTGCATGTTTTTTACATCGCAGGTAATCAGTATCAAACGGAGTCCAAACAGAGTGAAACTTTTTGTGGATTTTTTTGGGCCAGAAGACATCCAATGGGCCGGAGAAGCGCCTAGGGGGTCCTCCGAGGGGAGCACAACCCACCAGGGCGCGCCTGGAGGCCCAGGCGCGCCCTGGTGGGTTGTGCCCACCTCGGGTGCCCCCAGACCACCTCTTTACTCTATAAATACCCCAATATTCCAGAAACCCTAGGGGAGTCAATAAGAATCAATTCCAGCCGCCGTAGAGTCCAGAACCACCATATCCAATGTAGACACCATCACGGAGGGTTCATCATGTCCATTGGTGCCTCTCCGATGATGCGTGAGTAGTCTTTTGTAGAACTTCGGGCCCGTAGTTAGTAGCTAGATGGCTTCCTCTCTCTCATTTGATTCTAATACAATGGTCTCTTGGAGATCCATATGATGTAATTCTTTTGCGGTGTGTTTGTTGGGATCCGATGAACTTTGAGTTTATGATCAGATCTATCTCTTTTTATCCATGAAAGTTATTTCAGTCTTCTTAATCTCTTATATGCATGATTGCTTATAGCCTCGTATTTCTTCTCTGATATTTGGGTTTTGTTTGGCCAACTTGATCTATTTATCTTGCGATGGGAAAAGGTGCTTTGTGACGGGTTCGATCTTACGGTGCTTGATCCCAGTGACAAAAGGGGAACCGACACGTATGTATTGTTGCCATTAAGGATAACAAGATGGGGTCTATTTCTACATAAATAGATCTTGTCTACATCATGTCATCATTCGTATTGCATTACTCCATTTCTCCATGAACTTAATACACTAGATGCATGCTGGACAGCGGTCGATGTGTGGAGTAATAGTAGTAGATGCAGGCAGGAGTCAGTCTACTAATCTTTGATGTGATGCCTATATAATGATCATTGCCTGGATATCGTCATGATTATTTGAAGTTCCATCAATTTCCCAACAGTAATTCGTTTACCGACCATTTGCTATTTTTCTCGAGAGAAGCCACTAGTGAAACCTACGCCCCCCGGGTCTCTTCTTTAATATATTTGCCTTTGCGATCTATTTTCCTTTGCTTTTATTTTCAGATCTATTAAACCAAAAATTCCTTGCTGCAATTTATTTTATTTGGCGTTCAATCTATCATTTATTACAACTCTCTCACGTCCGTTTGCCAATTTCTGGCGTCGTTACCCGAAAGGGATTGACAACCCTTTTACACGTCGGGTTGAGAGTATTTGTTATTTGTGTGCAGGTGTTGTTTACATAGTGTTGCTTGGTTCTCCTACTAGTTCGATAACCTTGGTCTCATCACTGAGGGAAATACCTACCATTGTTGTGCTGCATCATCCCTTCCTCTTTGGGGAAATATCGGCGTAGTTCTAGCAGACATCAGCGGGGCGCGGCCGGATGGGCGGCCAGTGAAGGCCAGAGAAGGGTGATACGTCTCCAACATATCTACAATTTTTATTGTTCCATGCTATTATATTATCAACCTTTGATATTTTATATGCATTTATATGCTATTTTATATGATTTTTGGGACTAATCTATTAACCTAGAACCCAGCGCCAATTTCTGTTTTTTCCTTGTTTTTGAGTATTACAGAAAAGGAAAACCAAACGGAGTCCAATTGACCTGAAAATTCACGGAGATAATTTTTGGACCAGAAGATGCCCAAGGAGTACCGGACATGGGCAGAAGAGTCGCGAGGCCACCACGAGGGTGGGGGCGCGCCCCCCTACCTCATGGCCGCCTTAGGGACTCCCCTGACTTTTTCCTGACTCCAACACCTCTTATATAACCCCAAACTTCCAGAAAGAAACCTAGATCGGGAGTTCTGCCGCCGCAAGCCTCTGTAGCCACAAAAACTCAATCTAGACCCGTTCCGGCACCCTGCCAGAGGGGGGGAATCCCTCTTCGGTAGCCATCTTCATTATCCCGGCACTCTCCATGACGAGGAGGGAGTAGTTCACCCTCGGGGCTAAGGGTATGTACCAGTAGCTATGTCTTTGATCTCTCTATCTCGTGTTCTTGATTCAGCACGATCTTGATGTATCGCGAGCTTTGCTATTATAGTTGGATCTTATGATGCTTCTCCCCCTCTACTCTCTTGTGATTAATTGAGTTTTCCCTTTGAAGTTATCTTATCGGATTGAATCTTTAAGGATTTGAGAACACTTGATGTATGTCTTGCATGTGCTTATCTGTGGTGACAATGGGATATCACGTGATCCACTTAATGTATGTTTTGGTGATCAACTTGCGAGTTCCGTGACCTCGTGAACTTATGCATGGGGCTTGGCACATGTTTTCGTCTTGACTCTCCGATAGAAACTTTGGGGCACTCTTTGAAGTTCTTTGTGTTGGTTGAATAGGTGAATCTGAGATTGTGTGATGCATATCATATAATCATACCCACGGATACTTGAGGTGACATTGGAGTATCTAGGTGACATTAGGGTTTTGGTTGATTTGTGTCTTAAGGTGTTATTCTAATACGAACTCTAGGATAGGTTGAACGGAAAGAATAACTTCGTGTTATTTTACTACGAACTCTTGAATACATCAATCAGAAAGGATAACTTTGAGGTGGTTTCGTACCCTACAATAATCTCTTCCTTTGTTCTCCGCTATTAGTGACTTTAGAGTGACTCTTTTTTGCATGTTGAGGGATAGTTATATGATCCAGTTATGTTATTATTGTTTAGAGAACTTGCACTAGTGAAACTATGAACCCTAGGCTTTGTTTCCTAGCATTGCAATACCATTTACGCTCACTTTTATCATTAGTTACCTTTCTGTTTTTATATTTAAGATTACAAAAACCTATATCTACCATCCAAATTGCACTTGTATCACCATCTCTTCACGGAACTAGTACACCTATACAATTTACCATTGTATTGGGTGTGTTGGGGACACAAGAGACTCTTTGTTATTTGGTTGTAGGGTTGCTTGAGAGAGACCATCTTCATCCTACGCCTCCCACGGATTGATAAACCTTAGGTCATCCACTTGAGGGAAATTTGCTACTGTCCTACAAACCTCTACACTTGGAGGCCCAACAACATCTACAAGAAGAAGGTTGTGTAGTAGACATCAAGCTCTTTTCTGGCGCCGTTGCCGAGGAGGTTAGCGCTTGAAGGTATATCTTTAGATCTTGCAATTGAATCTTTTAGTTTCTTGTTTTATCACTAGTTTAGTTTATAAAAGAAATTTTAAAAAATGGAATTGAGGATACCTCATATGCTTCATCTTTTTAATGTCTTTCATGAAAATAAGGATTCCGATAATTGTGCCAAAGTGTTAGAAGAATAATGCATTAGAATGTTTGGCACTAAATTTTTGTATGATGAGCATGACTGCAATGTTGTCAGTATGAATTCTTTGAATACCCATCATGCTAATGATATGCAAAGCCACAAGCTTGGGGATGCTATGTTTGACGAAGATGATATTTTTTGTCCCCAAGTTTTGATGAGCATATTTATTATGATGAAAGCATGCCTCCTATTTATGATGATTATATTGATGAAAGTGGTTTCGGAGAGTCCATGACTTTATTCAGTGATGAATCCACTATTTCGGAAGAGGTTCCAATTGATTATGAGAACAAAGTTGCTATCTATGATGATTATTGTGATGACATGTATGCTATAAAGAACAATGATAACCATGAAATTTGTCATCATGATTTTAATTTTCAATTGGATTATGCCTCACATGATAGTTATTTTGTTGAGTTTGCTCCCACTACTATTCATGAGAAGAATTTTGCTTATGTGGAGAGTAGTAAATTTTCTATGCTTGTAGATCATGAAAAGAATGCTTTATGTGATAGTTATATTGTTGAATTCATTCATGATGCTACTGAAAATTATTATGAGGGAGTAATATATGTTTGTAGGAATTGTAATAATATCAAGTTTCCTCTCTATGTGCTTAAAAACTTGAAGTTATGCTTGTTTTGCCTTCCTATGCTAGTTGATTATTGTTCCCATAAGTTGTTTGCTCACAAAATCCCTATGCATAGGAAGTGGATTAGACTTAAATGTTCTAGTCATATTCTTCATGATTCTCTCTTTATGTTTCAATTCTTATCTTTTATGCGAGCATCATTGAAATCATCATACCTAGCTAGGGGCGTTAAACGATAGCGCTTGTTGGGAGGCAACCCAATTTTATTTTTGTTCCTTGCTTTTTTTCCTTTTTAGTAATAAATAATTCATCTAGCCTCTGTTTAGATATGGTTTTATGTTTTAATTAGTGTTTGTGCCAAGTAGAACCTTTGGGAAGACTTGGGTGAAGTCTTTGTGATCTTGCTGTAAAAAACAAAAAACTTTAGTGCTCACGATATTAGCTACCATTTTTTACTGGAGAGTGATATTAAGTTGATTATTTTTGAAGATGATTAATAGACAAATTACTCACGTCCACCAATTTATCTCAGAATTTTATGAGTTACATAAGTATATGTTTGATACAGATTACTATAGACTGTTCTGTTTTTGACAGATTCTGTTTTCTATGTGTTGTTTGCTTATTTTGATGAATCTATGAGTAGTATAGGAGGGTATGAACCATAGGGAAGTTGTAATACAGTATATATTACACCAATATGAATTTAGAATGAGTTCACAATAGTACCTAAGTGGTGATTTATTTTCTTATACTAACGGAGCTTAAGAGTTTTCTGTTAAGTTTTGTGTTGTGAAGTTTTCAAGTTTTGGGTAAAGATTCGATGGACTATGGAATAAAGAGTGACAAGAGCCTAAGCTTGAGGATGCACAAGGCACCCCAAGGCAATATTCAAGGACAACCAAGAGCCTAAGCTTGGGGATTCCCTGGAAGGCATCCCCTCTTTCATCTTCGTTCATCGGTAACTTTACTTGAGGCTATATTTTTATTCACCACATGATATGTGTTTTTGCTTGGAGCGTCATTTTATTTTATTTTGTTTTGCTTTATGTTTGAATAATATACCAAGATGTGAAAGTCTTAAATGTTAGAGAGTCTTCACATAGTTGAATAATTATTCGACTACTCGTTGATCTTCACTTATATCTTTCGGAGTAGTTTGTCATTTGCTCTAGTGCTTCACTTATATCTTTTTAGAGCACGATAGTGGTTCTATTTTGAAGAAATTATTGATCTCTCATGCTTCACTTATATTATTTTGAGAGTCCTGAACATTATGGTAATTTGCTTTGGTTATGAAACTAGTCCTAATATGATGGGCATCCAAAATAGGGATATAATAAAAACTCTCATATAAAGTGCATTGAATACTATGAGAAGTTTGATGCTTGATGATTGTTTTGAGATACGAAGATGGTGATATTAGAGTCGTGCTAGTTGAGTAATAGTGAAATGTAAAAATACTTGTGTTGAAGTTTGCAAGTCCCGTAGCATGCACGTATAGTAATCGTTGTGTAACAAATTTGAAACATGAGGTGTTCTTTGATTGTCTTCCTTATGAGTGGAAGTCGGGGACGAGCGATGGTCTTTTCCTACCAATCTATCCCCCTAGGAGCATGCGCGTAATGCTTGGTTTTTGATGACTTGTAGATTTTTTTAGTAAGTATGTGAGTTCTTTATGACTAATGTTGAGTCCATGGATTATACGCACTCTCACCCTTCCATCGTTGCTAGCCTCTTCGGTACCATGCATTGCCCTTTCTCACCTTGAGAGTTGGTGCAAACTTCGCATGTGCATCCAAACCCCGTGATATGATACACTCTGTCACACATAAACATCCTTATATCTTCCTCAAAACAACCACGATACCTACCTATTATGGCATTTCCATAGCCATTCCGAGATATATTGCCATGCAACTTTCCACCGTTCCGTTTATTATGACACGCTTCATCATTGTCATATTGCCTTGCATGATCATGTAGTTGACATCGTATTTGTGGCAAAGCCACCATGCATAATTTCATACATGTCACTCTTGATTCATTGCCCATCCCGGTACACCGCCGGAGGCATTCATATAGAGTCATACTTTGTTCTAGTATCGAGTTGTAATCATTGAGTTGTAAATAAATAGAAGTGTGATGATCATCATTAATAGAGCATTGTCCCGGAAAAAAGGCCAAATAAAAAAAAGAAAATAAAGGAAAGGCCAAATAAAAAAAGGAAAAATAAATAAAAGGGACAATGCTACTATCCTTTTTCGACACTTGTGCTTCAAAGTAGCACCATGATCTTCATGAAAGAGAGTCTCTTATATTGTCACTTTCATATGCTAGTGGGAATTTTTTCATTATAGAAATTGGCTTGTATATTCCAACAATGGGCTTCCTCAAATGCCCTAGGTCTTCGTGAGCAAGCAAGTTGGATGCACACCCACTTAATTTCTTTTGTTGAGCTTTCATACATTTATAGCTCTAGTGCATCCGTTGCATGGCAATCCCTACTCGCATTGACATCAATTTATGGGCATCTCCATAGCCCGTTGATTAGCCGCGTCAATTTGAGACTATCTCCTTTTTTGTCTTATCCACACAACCCCCATCATTATATTCTATTCCACCCATAGTGCTATGTCCATGGCTCACGCTCATGTATTGCGTGAAAGTTGAAAAAAGTTTGAGATTACTTAAGTATGAAACAATTGCTTGGCTTGTCATCGGGGTTGTGCATGATGAGAGCATTTTTGTGTGACGAAAATGAAGCATAGACAAACTATATGGTTTTGTAGGGATAAGCTTTATTTGGCCATGTTATTTTGAAAAGACATGACTGCTTAGTTAGTATGCTTGAAGTATTATTATTTTTATGTCAATAATAAACTTTTGTCTTGAATCTTATGGATCTGAATATTCTTGCCACAATAAAGAAGATTACATTGATAAATATGTTAGGTAGCATTCCACATAAAAAATTCTATTTTTATCATTTACCTACTCGAGGACGAGCAGGAATTAAGCTTGGGGATGCTTGATACGGCTCCAACGTATCTATAATTTTTGATTGTTCCATGCTATTATATTGTCAACCTTGGATGTTTTATATGCATTTATATGCTATTTTATATGATTTTTGGGACTAACCTATTAACCTAGAGCCTAGTGTCAGTTTCTTTTTTCCTTGTTTTTGAGTATTGTAGAAAAGGAGAACCAAACGGAGTCCAATTGACCTGAAAATTCACGGAGATAATTTTTGGACCAAAAGAAGCCCACGGAGTAATGAACATGGGTCAGAAGAGTCCCGAGGCCACCACGAGGGTGGGGGGCGCGCCCCCTACCTCGTGGCCGCCTCGGCAACTGTCGGGGAAACTGATCCACGAACACCTATGGGGCCGGCGGACCGGGCCCCTTTCGGTTCGGCGGGGGGCGGAGGTTGCACGAAGAGCGGATCGAGGCGAAGCACACGAGCAGTTTACCCAGCTTCGGAGCTCTCCGGAGAGATAACACTCCTACTGCTGCTTGTCTGGTTGAATTATCTGGTGTTCTTGCTCTTGAGCGAGAGAGTGTGATGTTTCCTGTGCTATGAACAAATCGAAGCCGACTGTCTGAGGCTCCGAACCGAACCCCCTCTACATTGCGCATGGGCCTACTTTTATACACTAAAGGGGTCACCGACAGGTGGCAACGCAAAGGAGGGTAAAAACGTAAAAAGCGAGGTAGTTGGTACAGTTGCTTGTATAGTGCACCCTACCTAACCCTGACGGCAGGGGACAAGGGCATTAAATGCCTGTTTGAGTCACCCGAACAGTGCAGAAAAGGACCGTTAGGGGCGCCACCGTCCGCCACGATGGCAATCTTGTCAGCTTCGCATGCCACTGCGCACCGCTGGCTGCACAGCCTCCCGCCACGCGCGCCCGGAGAGGCCCCCAGAGCAACACGTTGGTGGATGCGCTGGAGCGTGGGCGCAGAGTGGCCGCCTGCCGCGGCAAGCGCCTTGCCGCTGTTGTTATCTTGCCGGGTCCAGAAGCTCGTCGCTCACCGGGCCCCGGGGTACCTTGTTTAGCCTTCCCGGCAAGCTCCTCTTGCCGGGGCCTTGCTGCCTTGCCGGAGCACGTGACGCGTCGCGGCAAGTTCCTTGGAGCGCCTTGGTTGGCCTTCCCGGCAAGCTCCTCTTGCCGGGGTCTTGTCTCCTTAGCTTAAATACTTTGTTCTTGGATGGCTCCAAGGGAACCTTGGGGGATCTTGGCGTTCGCCCGGCAAGCCTTTGCCGCGGGGTGCTGCAACTGCCCGTGCACAAGTTCGGGGTACTAGGGTACCCCTATTCTAGTACACCGACAGGAGCCCCCGGGCCTGGGCCAGACACGGTGCCGAGCGCTGTTGGGCCAGGCCCAAGACAGGGCACGGGCACACGCGGGCTGGGCCACGCCAAATCTTGTTCCGTATCCATCGCACTCTCCCATAACGGCACGCGTTGAATGCGGCATCGTGGGAGAGATAGTGGGTGGTTGTTTATTTGGAAGGCCGAAATGTCCGCCCCGTCCCTCTTTATAAGCAGAGGAAACAGGGGCAGTTCTTTCCCCCTCGCTGGTTGCTGCTACTCCTTCTTCACAAACTCCACTGCTCCCCCCTTGTTCTCGAAGCTGAGAGAGCAGCGCTCCGCCCCCCCCCCATTGCCACCAGCACCACCATGCCGTCGACCTTCTCCACCACCTCCGCCATGGCCCAGAAAGCCGACAAGGGAAAGGGTGTGAAGTCGGCCGAGGCGCAGCGGCTCGCGGCGCTGCGGAAGGAGCGGGCGATCTTCACCCCCCAGCTCGGCGTGCAGGAGCTGAGGGAGTACTTCTACCTCTTTTGGGCGACGGAGACGCGTGCGCATCCGCGCACGAGGGTACTCCCGGCCGCTGCCTCGGAGTCGGCTCCAAATGGGTACCCGTTCTTCCCGCTATTCTTCTATTGCGGGCTCTGCCCGCCCTTCTTGGAGTTCTTCTGTGATATTATGAACACATATGGCTTCCGCCTCCTTGACTTCACCCCCAATGTTGTCCTGACCATGGCAGTTTTCGCACACTTGTGCGAAAACTTTGTCGGAGTCCACCCTAGTGTTGCCCTTTTCCGCCACTTCTTCATACCTCGGGTGGAGAGAGGAGAGCCGCTTGCCGGAGGGATTGCCTGGGTCTCGAGAGTCGGCAAGAAAGAGGCGTACTTGGAGGGTGAGCTTCGCAGCAAGTGGGAGGAGTGGAGAGCGGAGTGGTGTTGGATCGTCGAGGAGGATCCGCAGCCCTTCACCGTCGTGCGCCAAACTCCAATAGTGTGCAGCAATGACTGGAGCAACGTGGCCCCGGAAGACGAGAGGCTGAAGATCGCCATCACTAGGATTCTTCGCCTCAGGCTTGCCGGGCTCACCGTAGGTGCTGTCGGGGCAGATTTCCTCCGCCGCCGCATTGCCCCCCTGCAGGAGAGGAGGAGGCCCGCCTGGGAATTCAAGAATTCGGCGGACATCATGAGGCTGCGGCCGGGCCTTAACTACAACTTCACTGTCTTGGAGTTGGACGCAATGCTCTTGGAATTATTCAAACGCGACCCCCAGCACCCATTCACATTGCCGAGGGGCGTAGTTCCTTTGTGCAATAACTCTTCGCTTGACCGGATCCGCGCCATGATGCCGTTGTGCGATTCACACGGCATCGTCCCAACTTGGCAAGAGCCTGCGGATGATGTTGTGCGAGCGTTCTTCGACACCTTGGAGGAAGTGCCGGTCCGTGCCGACAAGCAGAAGAGCCTCACCCATGACACCACCGACGAGGAGCTGTAGCTCATCGCTACTAGGGCGGAAGAGGCTACGGCCGCAGCTGCTGCGGGTGTGTTCGGGTTTACTGTGGAGGAGGCGGAGGCTGCAGAGGCGGCAAACCTTGCCGAACGCGCGGAGTTCATGGGCGAGGAGGAGCCTGCCGGTTCCGAAGCCGAGTCGAGCGAGGCCGGCGAGGAGGAGGCTGAACCTTCAGAGAGCTTGCCACAGGCGGAGCCCCTGGCCCCGCCAAGGAGGCGCCTTCGCAGGGCCTGGGACGCAGTAGGGCGGCAGCCGGCTCCACAGCCACCGAGCCGCGCGACGCGCTCTACCACGGCAAGCAATGTTGCCGCGGGAGCGCCTCACGCAGCAGCGGCAACTGGAGCGGGATCTTCCCGGGCCACTGCCACTGCCCCCGCCAAGCGGGCAAGGGATCCTACTCCTCCACCTCGCCGCACCGGAGGAGGGCCGGACTTCGGTCTTTTCGCGCTCAGCTCCGACGAGGAGGAAGAAGAGTGAGTTTCTTTGGTGCTCTTATAATCCTTCAATCTTGCTGTTTATATCTTGTATCTGACTTGCTCCAATCCGGACTCCTTTCTTTTCAGAACACTGGCCCAGAGAGCGGCGAAGAGGGCCAAGGCCGCGGTGATCGTCATCGAGGATGACCCCATCGTGTCGGCAAGAGGTGGGCCCGAGACCACCTTGACGGACCCGGCAATCACCCCTCGGAGCAGCCCCCAGCGCAGCCCCTAGCGTAAGTTCATAGTTTAGCCTTCTGCTGCCGGGCGCGCTTGAGTGCTTTTTCCTTTGTTGATATCTTTCTTGTTGACTTGTGCAGGAGCAGAGCAGCCTCATCAGGAGC
The DNA here is from genome assembly GCF_002162155.2 of Triticum dicoccoides. Lineage (NCBI taxonomy): Eukaryota > Viridiplantae > Streptophyta > Magnoliopsida > Poales > Poaceae > Triticum > Triticum dicoccoides. The sequence continues at coordinate 410,962,535 of NC_041384.1, forward strand.
GCCCGGAGGCTGGCCCCGAAGTGCCACCTGCTTCGACTGCGTCGCCAAGGGAGGAGTCCCCGGCAAGGGAGCGTTCTCCAGCAAGGGGGGACTCTCCGGCAAGGGACGGCACTGCTGATCCTGCGGCGACCGAGGCCGCAACTGAAGATCTTGGCGCAGGTAATCCACTTGCCCAGAAACTTTCCCTTGGGTTCTGCTTCTTCTGTTTTTCCTTTCTTGGATTTTTGATTGATTTTCCTCCCTTCTTCGTTCTTCAGACCCATCTTCGGCTGAGCCAATGGAGACAGAGGGCGCCGGCGAGGAAGCTGCCGGTGCTGATGAGACCGCCGGCTAGGAGGCCACCGGGGCTGCTGCTGCAGAAGCCGGCGAGGGGTCGGGCGATCGCACTGACGACCCTGAGGCCGCAGGAGCGCTGGGCGCTGCACCGACCGCCGAACCCTCTGTCGCTTCCGCGGAGCCGAGCTCCGAGGAGCCCCAGCCCGGCGCCTACTTGCAGGCCGGTGACAACATCTTCATCAAGCTACCCTGGGCGTCGAGCTCCAGGGCGCCGGTCGAGGGGGAGACTTTTGACGGGGAGGTGCTCGCCTCTGCTGGACTGTCATTGGTTGACGCGCCCGGCAGTAGCAGCGGCGAGGCTGAGGAGGAGCAGCTGCTGCGGAAGCTGCTGTCACTCTACCGCACCCGGCAAGCCAAGCTGGCTTCCCGGGAAGCGCTTGTCGCGAAGGCGGGAGTTGACATGGAGAAGCGCGCGGAGGAGCTCAGGGGACAAAATCAAGAAGCTCTCCGGTCCCTGGCGCAGGAGCGGGAGCGAGTAGACGAGGAGCGCACGGCCTTTCTTCTCGAGAAAGCTAAGGTTGAAGAGAATCAAAGGCTGGCTGCCGAGAGGCAGTCTACGCGGGAAGGTGAACTAGTGCAGCGGAAGGCCCATCTCGACAGCTACGAGGAAGAGCTTGTCGAGCGCGAGCGAGCACTTGGCCGGGCGCTCAAGGAGGCAAAGGACGCCGCGGCAACTGCAGAGGCCGCCAAGAAAGAGCTAGAGGAGAAGGTGGCGCGGCTGGAGGCCGACATTGGGAAGAGCGGCGAGGAGCTTGCCGCGCTCAAGCGTGAGCGCGAGAAGGATGCTGCCGCCCACAGTGAGCTGCAAGGCCTTCTCGCTGAAAGGGGCAAGGAGCTCAGCGCCGCCAAGGATTCCAAAGCAGACCTGAAGCTGAAGCTGGCCACGCTGACGCAGACGCTGGAGGCCGCCAAGGAGCGGGAGAAGACCTTGGCGGAGAAGGTCAAGGCTGACGCGGCGCTGTTGGAGAGCATTGCAGTTACCCAGAACTCGTTCAGAGACACAGTGGAGCACTGGACCGAAGGTCTGGTGAACACTGCCGCAGTCATCAACGAGGAGCTGGCGCAGCTGGGGATGGAGGACTTTGGGTATCCTTCCGATGAGAGCCTTCAACCCAGCGCCAAGCTCAGCCTATTCTTCAAGGGCGTGGCGATGGCACTCCAGCGGCTCCGGGAGAGGATGCCGAAGCAGCTGGCCGACGAGTCGCGCAAAATCTGCGCTGGGGTTCTCCAGAAGGTGCTGATGAAGGTGGCCTTCCGCAACCCAGGCCTCAGCTTCACCAACGTCCTCAGGTCCTTGCCGCCTGACGCCGATCTGGACTCACTCAAGGCCCTTGTCGCACCCATTGTGGACAAGGTGAGCGAGATCAAGAGAGTCGAGGGCGGGCGTGTAGATTAGGCCGCCTATTTCTTCTTTTCCCTTGTCGCTGCTAATCATGTTATGAAAACAGTCTGTTAGAGCTGTGACAAGTTATCTTTGTAATATAACTTTATTTCTGTCTATCAATTGCTATGTTATTTCCTCTACTAGATTCCTTCCCTTGTATGTTTTTACCCTACGCTTCTAGGGAACTTGTCGACGCAGGCGCCCGAGCCGCGAGCGCTGAGTGCGGGACTTCAGCAGCCTGCTGGCGGCGCTGCTTCCGACAAGAAACCTTGTCGCGACTAGATGCAGCACGCTTAAGCTGTTGAGCGGACTCGAAACAAAGTAAGGGCGCAACTAGCCACGAGTTGGTTCCTCCGCGCACAGGTTTTCCATACAAAGCAGGGTCGTTCGAGGAAGATAACTCAAAAATTTAAAAAGTGATTGCTCAAACTTTGGCAACTTAGCTTTTCTGTCATTTGCTTCCCGGTAAGGCAAGCCTTTGCTTGAACGACGCCTGGCCCATACCACAATCTTCTCCTTTCCCCCCCGGCAAACTTGTGTGCGGGAGAACCTTCTTTTCCTTTTAAAAGAAAAAGAAAGAAGAGAAAATAATAACATGGAGCTCTTCGGCTCATTACTGCTTACCGGATGTAGGTGATGCACAAAGTGTCAGATAATTGCATGCAAGAAAGGAATTAACGCATGAAATGGACAGGCTGTGCGGAGCACATGGGGTTTTACTTATGCACGGGATCTGCGCCCGGCTTTGTACAAAGGATTACATGCAATAGCGGCAAGACTTGTACAAAAGGTGGTTGCCGGAACAGGTTCCGGCAACCGCACCTTATGGGAAAAACTTACGAAGATGTTCTATGTTCCAGGAGTTGCTCACCGGAATGCCATCTTCGGTCGCAAGGCGGACAGCACCAGGCCTTGTGACTCGTCTCACCCGACAAGGGCCTTCCCACTTCGGCGTCAACTTGTTGGAATTCTTGGCGGACTGAATGCGCCGAAGAACAAGGTCGCCTTCCTCGAAGCTTCTGGCTTTAACTTTGCGGCTATGATAGCGGCGCAAAGCTTGCTGGTATTGAGCAGCTCGTACAGCAGCCTGAAGACGATCTTCCTCAAGGAGCAGCGCGTCGTCTTGCCGCAGCTGTTCTTGCTCGAGCTCATTATAAGCGAGCACTCGAGGCGATCCGTATACGAGTTCCGTGGGGAGAACTGCCTCTGCTCCATAGACTAGAGCGAAAGGTGTCTGGCCAGTGGCTCGATTTGGCGTCGTTCTGATCGACCAAAGAACCACCGGCAGCTCCTCGATCCAGTTCCTTCCGCACCTGTGCAGCCTGTCGAAAGTTCTGGTCTTGAGCCCGCGCAGCACTTCAGCATTTGCCCTCTCTGCTTGACGGTTGCTTCTCGGATGAGCAATAGAAGCGAAGCAGACCTTGGCGCCAAGGTCTTGGACGTACTGCATGAAGGTGCGGCTCGTGGATTGTGTGCCGTTGTCGGTGATGATCCTGTTGGGAATCCCAAAACGGCAAACAATCAACCTGAAGAACTTGACTGCTGACTATGCTGTCACCTTCCTCACTGGCTGCACTTCCGGCCACTTTGTGAACTTGTCGATTGTGACGTACAAGTACTCAAAGCCCCCGACAGCTCGGGGGAAGGGGCTGAGGATATCGAGCCCCCAAACCGAAAATGGCCAGGATAAAGGGATCGTCTGGAGAGCTTGAGCTGGCTGGTGTATATGTTTGGAGTGGAACTGGCACGCTTCACACTTGGTTGCTTGTGCAGTTGCATCCTGGAGGGCTGTCGGCCAAAAGAAACCTTGCCGGAAAGCTTTGCCGGCAAGTGCTCTTGCGCCAATGTGGTGGCCACATATGCCTCCATGTATCTCCGCCAACAGCTTTTGTCCATCTTCCCGGTGAATACACTTCAATTTCACACCGTTGAGTCTTCTTCTGTACAGTATGCTATCGACAAACTGGTACATACTTGACTGTCGGGCTACTCTTTCCGCTTCTTCTTGTTCTTCGGGAAGTTCTCCTGTCTGAAGGAAATGGACAATCTGCTGTGCCCATGCTGGAGCTTGAGGCTCGACAACAAGGACTAAAGGCGCATCTGCTGCTGCGGGAACATCTGCTTCTACGGCAAGGACTTGCGGCCCTGCCGGAGCTTGATGTTCCCCGGCAAGCTTGCCGGAGCAAAACTTGTCGGGAGCGTCTGCTTCAACGGAACAAACCATTTGGCTTGCCGGAGCAGACTGCCCCTCAGCATCCTTGGTGTTGATCTTGGGGACTTTCTTGGCGGCGGCTTCGGGGAGCTCTGCCGGTAAGTAGTCACCAGAAACCAACTTCCTCTTTTTGCTTTGTCCAGTTGATGGTGTTACGGATGGTTGAGTCAACTTAAGCACAAAGATCCCTGGTTCCACAGGTAACTTTAGTGCGGCGCACTTTGACAGGCCATCAGCAATATCATTCTGAGCTCTTGGGATATGCTCCATTTGTAGGCCGTCAAAGTGCTCTTCTAGCTTCCTCACTTCATTAACATATGCTTCCATCAACGGACACTGGTAGTTCTTGTTCACTTGTCGAACGACAAGCTGTGAGTCACCCCTGACAATGAGCTTCTTAATCCCAAGGTCTGCTGCGATTCTAAGACCGGCAAGTAATCCTTCATACTCTGCAGTATTGTTGGTTGCTTGCTCTTTGGGAAAGTGCATCTGGACTACGTACTTGAGGTGCTCTCCGGTGGGTGCGACAAGCATCACGCCTGCACCGGCGCCTTGCAGCGAGAAGGCACCATCAAAGTACATCAGCCACTCTTTGCTTGCCTCTTTGACGGGGATGCTCGTTTCTGGAATTTCTTCATCTGGGGTTGGCGTCCACTCTGCTATGAACTCTGCCGATGCTCTGCTTTGGATAGTTGAGGTGCTCTCAAAATTGAGGCCAAAGCTTGACAGTTCCAGCGCCCACTCGACAATCCTGCCCGTTGCTTCTGGATTTTGCAGCATCCTCTTCAGCGGAAAGCGAGTGACGACTGTGATCTCATGTGCTTGGAAGTAATGGCGCAGCTTTCTCGAGGCCATGAGGAGGTCGAAAAGCAACTTCTGCACACCAGAGTACCTTGATCTAGCCCCCTGCAGAAGGGAACTGACAAAGTAAACTGGGCACTGCACCATTCTCCTTGGCATCTTATCATGCTCCTGCGCAAACTCATGTTTGTCGGGACCAGAACTTGTCGGCGAAGCCCCCTGCTTGTCGTCGGATGGATCTGCCGTGGTTGCTAGCTCATCATCCGCCTCCCTCTCCGCCACTAACGCAGCACTAACCACTTGATTGGTTGCCGCTATATACAGTAGCAACTTCTCTTGCGGCTTAGGTGCGACAAGTGTTGGAGTCGAGGACAGGTATCTCTTCAAGTCCTGCAGCGCAGCCTCCGCTTCCGGAGTCCATTTCATTGGACCTGCCTTTTTCAAAATTTTGAAAAATGGCAGGGCGCGCTCAGCAGATCTAGAGATAAACCTGCTGAGAGCAGCCACACAACTGGCAAGCCTTCGTACATCCTTGACGCGCTTTGGTGCTTCGATCTGCTCGATGGCTTTGATCTTGTCGGGATTGGCTTCAATTCCCCGCTGAGACACGAAGAACCCGAGAAGCTTGTCGGAAGGGACTCCAAACACGCACTTCTCAGGGTTAAGCTTGAGGTTGATCTTGCGCAGGTTTGCAAATGTCTCATCTAAATCTTGAATCAAGGTCGCTTTGTTCTTGCTCTTGACCACTATGTCATCCATGTAAGCTTCCACATTTCTGTGTATTTGTGGCTCAAAAGCATGGTGGACTACCCTTGCGAATGTTGAACCAGCATTCTTCAAACCGAAAGGCATCCGTACGAAGCAGTACGTGCCACACGGGGTGATAAATGCGGTTTTCTCTTCATCTTCTTCCGCCATGAAGATCTGATGGTATCCTGAGTATGCATCAAGAAATGAAAGCAAATCACATCCGGCTGTGGAGTCGCTGTCGATGTGGATCCGGCGAGTCGGCGATCTTGGCCTTCGGGGCGGTGATTGCATGGTAGTTGCACCTCCGCCCGTTTCGTTGCCACCGGCTCGCGTCCGACGGTCCTGTCGTGGCGGCGACGCGCTCGGTCGCCGTGGAGCGTCGCCATTGGCGTAGCTGATGAGACTCTGGATGGTGGCCCTCCATTCGTCGATCTTGTCCGACGTTGGAGGGTAATCTAGGAGAAGTTGAGCTCGCGCCAAAGCTTCTACTGGAGTGGTGGGTGGCAGTGGCGGACGGTGCGAGGAGCGGGACGTGCTCGAACTTCTAACTATGTTAGAAGGAGCAGTATCCCGTCCAGGCGACCGCGCCCCGCTCGTGCCAGCACGCTGGCGTGCATGCTCGTCTTGAGCGGCCTGAGATCCACCAGCTTGGTCTTGGGCTATCATGCGTATGGCACTGCTAGCGCCATGACGCTGTTGATCTTGCGCCTCCTGAGAGTGGCATGGAACATGTACAGTCGCCGAGGTTTGTGCAGCCTTGTTCTTGGACCTGGCGGCATCATGAGCTTCCTCGTCGACGTCCTTTCTTCCGCCGGCGTCCATCCCACCACTCGTTTTCTCAAACGGTGGCGGAAGTGACGTGGATGGAGCGGCTGCCGCCGAAGTCTTCTTCTTCGGTGGCATGTTGATGAAGGGAATAAGGATCTAGCTCGTGTGAACGCCGGATCTGGTTCACACAATCTCGACACCCCCTACCTGGCGCGCCAAAGATGTCGGGGAAACTGATCCACGAACACCTATGGGGCCGGCGGACCGGGCCCCTTTCGGTTCGGCGGGGGGCGGAGGTCGCACGAAGAGCGGATCGAGGCGAAGCACACGAGCAGTTTACCCAGCTTCGGAGCTCTCCGGAGAGATAACACTCCTACTGCTGCTTGTCTGGTTGAATTATCTGGTGTTCTTGCTCTTGAGCGAGAGAGTGTGATGTTTCCTGTGCTACGAACGAATCGAAGCCGACTGTCTGAGGCTCCGAACCGAACCCCCTCTACGTTGTGCATGGGCCTCCTTTTATACACTAAAGGGGTCACCGACAGGTGGCAACGCAGAGGAGGGTAAAAACGTAAAAAACGAGGTAGTTGGTACAGTTGCTTGTACAGTGCACCCTACCTAACCCTGACGGCAGGGGACAAGGGCATTAAATGCCCGTCTGAGTCGCCCGAACAGTGCAGAAAAGGACCGTTAGGGGCGCCACCGTCCGCCACGATGGCGATCTTGTCAGCTTCGCATGCCACTGCGCACCGCTGGCTGCACAGCCCCCGCCACGCGCGCCCGGAGAGGCCCCCAGAGCGACACGTTGGTGGATGCGCTGGAGCGTGGGCGCAGAGTGGCCGCCTGCCGCGGCAAGCGCCTTGCCGCTGTTGTTATCTTGCCGGGTCCAGAAGCTCATCGCTCACCGGGCCCCGGGGTACCTTGTTTAGCCTTCCCGGCAAGCTCCTCTTGCCGGGGCCTTGCTGCCTTGCCGGAGCACGTGGCGCGTCGCGGCAAGTTCCTTGGAGCGCCTTGGTTGGCCTTCCCGGCAAGCTCCTCTTGCCGGGGTCTTGTCTCCTTAGCTTAAATACTTTGTTCTTGGATGGCTCCAAGGGAACCTTGGGGGATCTTGGCGTTCGCCCGGCAAGCCTTTGCCGCGGGGTGCTGCAACTGCCCGTGCACAAGTTCGGGGTACTAGGGTACCCCTATTCTAGTACACCGACATCAACCCCCTGACTTGTTCCCGACTCCAACACCTCTTATATAACCCCAAACTTCCAGAAAGAAACCTAGATCCGGAGTTCCGCCGCCGCAAGCTTCTATAGCCATAGAAAACCAGTCTAGACCCGTTCCGGCACCCTGCCGGAGGGGGGGAATCCCTCTCCGGTGGTCATCTTCATCATCCCGGCGCTCTCCATGACGAGGAGGGAGTAGTTCACCCTCAGGGCTGAGGGTATGGACCAATAGCTATGTGTTTGATCTCTCTCTCTCGTGTTCTTTATTCGGCACGATCTTGATGTATCATGAGCTTTGCTATTATAGTTGGATCTTATGATACTTCTCCCCCTCTACTCTCTTGTGATGAATTGAGTTTTCCCTTTGAAGTTATCTTATCGGATTGAGTCTTTAAGGATTTGAGAACACTTGATGTATGTCTTGCATGTGCTTATCTGTGGTGACAATGGGATATCACGTGATCCACTTGATGTATGTTTTGGTGATCAACTTGCGAGTTTCGTGACCTTGTGAACTTATGCATAGGGGTTGGCACACATTTTCGTCTTGACTCTCCGGTAGAAACTTTGGGACACTCTTTGAAGTTCTTTGTGTTGGTTGAATAGATGAATCTGAGATTGTGTGATGCATATCGTATAATCATACCCATGGATACTTGAGGTGACATTGGAGTATCTAGGTGACATTAGGGTTTTGGTTGATTTGTGTCTTAAGGTGTTATTCTAGTACAAACTCTAGGATAGATTGAATTGAAAGAATAGCTTCGTGTTATTTTACTACGGACTCTTGAATACATCGATCAGAAAGGATAACTTTGAGGTGGTTTCGTACCCTACAATAATCTCTTCGTTTGTTCTCCGCTATTAGTGACTTTGGAGTGACTCTTTGTTGCATGTTGAGGGATAGTTATATCATCCAATTATGTTATTATTGTTGAGAGAACTTGCACTAGTGAAAGTATGAACCCTAGGCCTTGTTTCCTAGCATTGCATACCATTTACGCTCACTTTTATCATTAGTTACCTTGCTGTTTTTATATTTTCAGATTACAAAAACCTATATCTACCATCCATATTGCACTTGTATCACCATCTCTTCGCCAAACTAGTGCACATATACAATTTACCATTGTATTGGGTGTGTTGGGGACACAAGAGACTCTTTGTTATTTGGTTGCAGGGTTGCTTGAGAGAGACCATCGTCATCCTACGCCTCCCACGGATTGATAAACCTTAGGTCATCCACTTGAGGGAAATTTGCTACTGTCCTACAAACCTCTGCACTTGGAGGCCCAACAACGTCTACAAGAAGAAGGTTGTGTAGTAGACACCAGAGGGTGGCATGTGCAGCGGGCGCACGAGGGCAGAGGCGAGGCTGGGAGGGGGATGCGGGGAAGAGCGGTCTGACGTGCACGGCGAGCTGCAACAGTTGGCGAGGCGGTGCAACGGGAGGGGGCAGAGGAAGGCCGGGGCGAGCGGTGGCTGTGGCTACGCGCGAGGCGGGTATGGCTAGAATGTAGTTGGGGCGTGGCCAGCGCTTTCGGGCAAGGCTGGGGCGGCGGAGTTGTAGCGAGGCAGTGTTGGGCAAGGTAGGAAGGCCGTGGGTGAGGTGGGCGAGGGCGAACAGCGGCAAGACAACGCGGGGATGCGTGCCGGAGCGCCGTGGCCGAGCAGCAAGTGTGCGGTGGTAGGCAATGGCCGTAGTGGTGGTTCGTGGCGAGCATTGCGGTGGGGTGACAAGCGCGGGCTCGGTGGAACAGCGAGCGGGGCAGAGAAAGGGGGGAGTGGCCCAGGGCCTCACCGACGTTGTAGATGACCAGGGGCGGTGAGGCTCGATAATGCGCTCGGGGGAGTGTATGAGGAGGTCTGACGGTCGAGGCGAGGGCAGGTTTCGGGCGGCATGGTCGGGGCCGTGCCCCCGATCTCGATCCAGATCGCGAGGGAGGGAGGAGCGAGGGAGTGGGGGAAGTTGGGGTGGTTATTGCTAGGGTTTGGGGTAGTGGGGGTTAAGGGGAGTGAGGGTGGGCCAGCCTGGTGGCCTGGATGCCCAGTTGGGCCATACGGCCCAAGGGGAGGGGGAGGCCTGGGGTTTTCCTTTTAGCTTCTCTTTCATTTTTTCCCTTTTTTCCTTTTTTGTATTTTTCTTTTATTTTATTTCTAGTTTCACTTTTATTTTAGTTTTAGAAATTATAAAAGTAGTCCCTAATTTATTTTTAATAATTATGCTATTGTCATATTAATTCGAAACCGAAAACAAAATAGTTTAATATTTTATAAAATTAAATGGGCATTTATTTAATTGTTTTAACTACTATTTTAGTTATTTTTAGGGCATTCAAATACTTTTAAAGATGTTGGTTTCTTCACCATTATTACTTATGCATTATTTGTCACCCATAGAACAATTTAGTTTTAACATATGAAAGCCTTTATTGTTTGACTTGATTTTGAATTCGGATTTGAATCGGTTTCGAACCAACGCGAGTTTAACAATAGTAACCGTGGTGATGTGGCATCATTAGCAGGGAATTACTGTAGCTTAATTATCTGGGTGTTAAACCTACTCAGACATGAGGACAACAAGCAATGGGTAAATCAAGATAAACTTGGACTAATGATTGAAGTAATGTAAGTATGAATCCATTATGATGTTGTATTACAAAGAGCTGAAAGGGTATGATGGTGATGGAGATGATTGATGTCGTAGTCCCCTTGATTGATATGACGATGATGTAGAGACTTTCTATCGATTCCCCCATTGAATCCCTTCTGGGGGCTAGGGTTCTTGATTCCATCAAAGTTTCTGATCTGTGTGTCTCTCCTTACGGATCCAAAAGTACGGGGGTTAATATAGTCGTCTTCTTTGCTGGAATCCCTGGTGCGGCTGGTTTTCATCCCTTTTGACTTGTTCTTTCTATGGTAGGTTCCTATCATGCAAATCAACATGATTTTCACCCCATATTCTTAGGATATCTTTCTTATGCTTCAAAAAGTCCTCTGTGTTCAGGATCCTAATGAAACCAATTAGAAGGTGCATGAACGTGATAAATTCCGACAAATCCTACAACTACGACACGGAACTAGAAGTGAAACATGATGCAATTGTGGATGCATCAACTCCCGCAATCTAGAGATTTGTTCGTCCCGGAGCAAATGCCATAGCTTGAAAGAACAAGGCCATCTTGTTCATGAAGCGCGAATAAACATAAATGAATGAGTCCACTGCCTTGAATCAAACGATCACATAACATACATGATCGATGAGCTCCATCGTATCGTCACCTACGAGAGAAGTATGAAGGCTTCCACACCATTAGTGATTTGTTCATTAGGCATAACAACTCTATGTAATAATTCATCTCTACTTCGACCAAGCAAGTTGCAAGGGGCTTGATAACCCACAAGTATAGGGGATCGCAACAGTTTTCGAGGGTAGAGTATTCAACCCAAATTTGTTGATTCGACACAAGGGGAGCCAAAGAATATTCTCAAGTATTAACAGTTGAGTTGTCAATTCAACTGCACCTGAAAGACTTAATATCTACAGCAAAGTATTTAGTAGCAAAGTAATATGGAAGTAACGATAACAGTGGCAAAAGTGACAGTATTGGTTTTGTAGTAATTGTAACAGTGGCAACGGTAAAGTAACTAAGCAGAAATCAATATGTGAAAAGCTCGTAGGCAATGGATCAGTGATGGATAATTATGTTGGATGTGATTCCTCATGCAACAGTTATAACATAGGGTGACACAGAACTAGCTCCAGTTCATCAATGTAATGTAGGAATGTATTCTGAATATAGTCATACGTTCTTATGGAAAAGAACTTGCATGACATCTTTTGCCCTACCCTCCCGTGGCAGCGGGGTCCTATGGAAACTAAGGGATATTAAGGCCTCCTTTTAATAGAGTACCAGACCAAAGCATTAACACTTAGTGAATACATGAATTCCTCAAACTACGGTCATCACCGACAGTGGTCCCGATTATTGTCACTTCGGGGTTACCGGATCATAACACATAGTAGGTGACTATTGACTTGCAAAATAGGATCAAGAACTCACATATATTCATGGAAACATAATAGGTTCAGATCTAAAATCATGGCACTCAGGCCCTAGTGACAAGCATTAAGCATAGAAAAGTCATAGCAACATCAATCTCAGGACATAATGGATACTAGGGATCAAATCCTAACAAAACTAACTCGATTACATGATAAATCTCATCCAACACATCACCGTCCAGCAAGCCTACGATGGAATTACTCATGCACGGCGGTGAGCATCATGAAATTGGCGATGGAGGAAGGTTGGTGATGACAATGGCAACAGATTCCCCTCTTTGGAGCCCCGAACGGAGTCCAGATCAGCCCTCCCGAGAGAGATTAGGGCTTGGCGACGGCTCCATATCGTAAAACGCAATGAATCCTTCTCTCTGATTTTTTCTCTCCCCGAACATGAATATATAGAGTTGGAGTTGAGCTCGGTGGAGTCTCAAGGGGCCCACGAGATAGGGGGCGCGCCCCCACCCTCATGGACAGGGTGTGGGCCCCCTTGCGTTGATTCTTTTGCCAATATTTTTTATATATTCCCAAAATATTCTCCGTTAAGTTTCAGGTCATTCCGAGAACTTTTATTTCTACACAAAAATAACACCATGTCAATTCTGCTGAAAACAACGTCAGTCCGGGTTAGTTCCATTCAAATCATGCAAGTTAGAGTCCAAAACAAGGTCAAAAGTGTTTGGAAAAGTAGATACGATGGAGACGTATCAACTCCCCCAAGCTTAAACCTTTGCTTGTCCTCAAGCAATTCAGTTGACAAACTGAAAGTGATAAAGAAAAACTTTTACAAACTCTGTTTGACCTTGTTGTTGTAAATATGTAAAGCCAGCATTCAAGTTTTCAGCAAAGATTATGAACTAATCATATTCACAATAACATTTAGGTCTCATGTTTACTCATATCAATGGCATAATCAACTAGCGAGCAATAATAATAAATCTTGGATGACAACACTTTCTCAAAACAATCATAATATGATATAACGAGATGGTATCTCGCTAGCCCTTTATGAGATCGCAAAACATAAATATAGATCACCTCTGAAGATCAAGGACTGACTAAACATTGTAATTCATGGTAAAAGAGATCCAGTCACAGTCATACTCAATGTAAACTAATAGTAATGCATGCAAATGACAGAGGTGCTCTCCAACTGGTGCTTTTTAATAAGAGGGTGATGACTCAACATAAACGTAAATAGATAGGCCCTTCTCAGAGGGAAGCAGGGATTTGCAGAGGTGCGAGAGCTCGATTTTGAACTAGAGATGAATAATATGTTGAGTGGTATACTTTCATTGTCAACATAACAACCTAGAGATCTCGATATCTTCCATGCTACACACATTATAGGCGGTTCCCAAACAGAATGGTAAAGTTTATACTCCCCCTACCATCAACAAACATCAATCCATGGTTTGTCCGAAACAACGGGTGCCTCCAACTAACAACAATCCCGTGGGAGTTTTGTTTGCAACTATTGTAATTTAAGCATGGGACTGGGCATCCCGGTTACGAGCCATTTTCTCATGAATGAGGAGCGGAGTCCACTCCTCTTGAAAATAACCCGCCTAGCATGGAAGATATAGACAGCCCTAGTTGATACAGGAGTTATTCGAGCATACAAAACAGAATTTCATTCGAAGGTTTAGAGTTTGGCACATACAAATTTACTTGGAACGGCAGGTAGATACCGCATATAGGAAGGTATGGTGGACTCATATGGAATAACTTTTGGGGTTTATGGAAGTGGATGCACAAGTAGTATTCCCGCTTAGTACAAGTGAAGGCTAGAAAGAGACTAGAAAGCGACCAGCTAGAGAGTGACAACAGTCATGAACATGCATTAAATTTAGTCAACACTGAGTGCAAGCATGAGTAGGATATAATTCAACATGAACATAAATATTGTGGTGGCTATGATGATTTGTTTCAACTACATGCGTGAACATGTGCCAAGTTAAGCCACTCGAATCATTCAAAGGAGGATACCACCCTATCATACCACATCACAACCATTTTAATAGCATGTTGGCACGCAAGGTAAACCAATATAAACTCCTAGCTAATTAAGCATGGCATGAGCAACTATAATCTCTAATTGTCATTGCAAACATGTTTCATTCATAATAGGCTAAATTAGGAACGATGAACTAATCATATTTACAAAAACAAGATAGGTCGAGTTCATACCAGCTTTTCTCATCTCAATCAGTCCATCATATATCATCATTATTGCCTTTCACTTGCACGACCGAATGGTGTGGATAATAATAATAGTGCACGAGCATTGGACTAAGCTGGAATCTGCAAGCATTCAATACAAGGGAGAAGACAAGGTAATATGGGCTCTTTTGTTAGATCAACAATAATGCATATGAGATCCACTCAACATTTTCATCTAGGTCTTCTCCTCTCGACCCCCAAAGAAAAGAAAAGAAACAAAACTATTTACACGGGAAAGCTCCCAACAAGCAAAAGAGAACGAGAAATCTTTTTGGGTTTTCTTTTAATTACTACTACTACAGGCATGGAAAGTAAACTAGCTAAAAGCTACAACTAATTTTTTGTGTTTTTCTTAAGGTTTTTCAAACATGCAAGAAGAATGCTGGAAAAGAAAATAAACTAGCATGGAGGATACAATGAAAAAGTATGAGCATCGACAACTGAAATGAGTGTGTGAACATGAATGTAATGTCGGTAAGGAATACATACTCCCCCAAGCTTAGGCTTTTGGCTTAAGTTGGTCTATGGCCACGGCTGGCCTGGTGGATATCCAAAGTTGTAACTGGGGTCGTACTGTGCTGCAGCGGCTACTGCCTGACGAGCTGCAGCTTGGAGGCGAGCTGCCTCCGTCCTCCTCTCGTACTCGTTCGCCTCCTCCCTGGTTATAACATATCTCCTTTTTTCCTAAAAGTCAAAGAAAGCAGGAGCAGGGAGAGCAACATGGGTGGTGCGCTGTCAGTCAAAGATTAGTCGGTACTGGAGGAATTGTTCATTCCTCTCAACAAACTGATGGCGAACCATAGCATTATAATCTAGATAAGTAGGAGGTAACTCAATATCATTTCCACGTATGGGTATCTCAAGATAGTTAGCTACACGAGTTGCATAAATTCCACCAAACAAATCTCCACTTATGCTGTTGTGATGCAACCTACATGCAACAATGGCCCCCAAGTTATATTGTTTATCACCTAGTACCGCACTCTTGAGGACACAAAGATCAAGAACACACATGTGACAAGCCTCATCTTTACTATTACTGCATCTACCCACGAAGAGAGAAAAATAATGTATGGAAGGAAAATGAATGCTCCATATGGTAGCTTGTGTGGTTTCTCTAGACTCCCCGACAGTAATACTAGCAAGAAGGTCTTTATATTCAGATTTGTGAGGTTCACTAACATTGCCCTAGTGCGGGAGTTTACAAGCAATATTAAAATCTTCTAGGTCCATGGTATATATGATTTATCATAAAGATCAAATAAAACAGTGTGAGAAATGCGCCAGGATGTAAATTTAAATCTTCTCACAAATGAATCAGTTAGATAGAGGTATTGCCAGCACTTATCTGACACGAATCCCTCAAGATCAGCGTTACGCACATATGCGTCAAATTCCTCCTTAATGTCTGCTTGGACCATAAAATCTTCTGACGACCATTCACAAGGCTGCACTTGAGCTTCTCTTGGTAGTTCACAGTCCGGCTCACGTATCGCGAGCCTAGGTGCCTGCTTCCTTGAGGAACCACCTTGGTACATTTTCCTAAACATATTTCTTCCTCTGAAAAATTTCTGAAATTTTTAGCGACTCAAAATGAAAGTGAATCAAACTCAACAAGATTGATAGCAACTACTCCCACAAGTGCCTAGAGGCCATATCATGCATTAAAACTACTTTTGACCACATAAATTTGACATGCAAGCTCAGGAACAGGGTCACCTAAGTAGCAAAAATTTGTAATAAATAAAGCACTAGAACAAAAACTAATTGGACCATTGGAGGAGTCACATACCGAAGAACAATCCCCCAAAGCAGTTTTGTGAATGGAGCTTTGAGCAAGGAGATCGAAAATGGCAGCAAGATGAGCTAGAACTCGGGTTTGAGCTGGTGGAGGATTTTTTCTGGAGGAAGACGAAGTGTGTGGGTGCAAAAATAAGTGGAGGGGGCCCATGTGGGGTCCACGAGGCAGGGGGCGCGCCCTGGACCCTCGTGGCCAGGTGGTGTGTCCCCCTGGTGTGTTCTCAGTGCCAATAATTCTTAAATATTCTAGAAAAACATATTAAATTTTCAGGACATTTGGAGAACTTTTATTTTTGGGGTATTTTTTATTGCAAGGATAATTCGAAAAACAGACATAAAATACTATTTTTGCTTTATTAAATCTAAATAACAAAAAGTAAAAGGAGGGTACAGAGAGTTGTGCTTTCTAACTTCATCCACCTCATGCTCATCAAAAGGAATCCACTAACAAGGTTGATCAAGTCGTGTTAACAAACTCTTTTTGAATAACATGAAACCAGAGAATTTTCAAATAACACTAGGTTACCTCAACGGGGATATGCATGTCCCCAACAATAAGAATATCATATTTCTTCTTGACAGTAGGAAGAGGAAATTCAAAACCTCCAATAGTAATTGTTGAAATTTTTCAATAGAATTGATATTGTGGACTTGAGGTTGTTTTCTCGGAAAGTGTACCGTATGCTCATTACCATTAACATGAAAAGTTACATTGCCTTTGTTGCAATCAATAACAGCCCCTCCAGTATTCAAAAATGGTCTACCAAGAATAATAGACATACTATCGTCCTCGGGAAGAATAATAAAGTATGTTAAAATAGTAACGTTTGCAACCACAACAAGCACATCCTCACAAATACCGACAGGTATAGCAGTTGACTTATCAGCCATTTGCAAAGATATTTCAGTAGGTGTCAACTTATTCAAATCAAGTCTACGATATAAAGAGAGAGGCATAACACTAACACCGACTCCAAGATCACATAAAGCAGTTTTAACATAGTTTCTTTTAATGGAGCATGGTATAGTTGGTACTCCTAGATCTCCTAGTTTCTTTGGTATTCCACCTTTAAAAGTATAATGAGCAAGCATGGTGAAAATTTCAGCTTCCGGTATCTTTCTTTTATTTGTAACAATATCTTTCATGTACTTAGCATAAGGATTCATTTTAAGCATATCAGTCAAACGCATACGCAAAAAGATAGGTCTAATCATTTCAGCAAAGCGCTCAAAATCCTCATCATCCTTTTTCTTGGATGGTTTAGGAGGAAAAGGCATGGGTTTCTGAAGCCATGGTTCTTTTTCTTTACCATGCTTACTAGCAATAAAGTCTCTCTAATCATAACGTTGATTCTTTGATTGTGTGTTATCAAGATCAATAGCAGGTTCAATTTCTACATCATTGTTATTGCTAGGTTGAGCATCAACATGAACATCACCATTAACATTATCACTAGGTTCATGTTCATTACCAGATTGTGTTTCAACATCAGAAATAGAAATATCATTGGGATTCTCAGGTGTCTCAACAACAGGTTCACTAGAAGCATACAAAGTCCTATCATTTTTCTTTTTCTTCTTCTTAGAAGAACTAGGTGCATCAACATTAGTTCTATGAGAATAGTTCTCAATTCTCTTAGGGTGGCCCTCAGGATACAAAGGTTCCTGAGTCATTTTACCCCCTCTAATCACAACTCTAATAGCATTTTAATTTTTCTTATTATCTAATTCATTGAGCAAATCATTCTGAGCTTTAAGTACTTGTTCTACTTGAGTGGTGACCATAGAAGCATGTTTACTAATAAGTTTAAGTTCACCTTTAACTCTAGACATATAATCACTCAAGTGTTCAATCATATAAGCATTGCGTTTCAATTGTCTACCAACATAAGCATTGAAGTTTTCTTGTTTAACAATAAAATTATCAAACTCATCTAAGCATTGGCTAGCAAACTTAAACCGAGGAATATCACCTTCATCAAATCTATAGAGAGAATTTACCTTTACTACCTGTGTCGGGTTATCAAGACCATGTATTTCTTTAATAGGCGGTAAATTCTTAACATCTTCAGCTTTAATGCCCTTTTCTTTCATAAATTTCTTTGCCTCTTTCATATCTTCAAACTGAGAAATAGAATACCCCTTTTCTTCGGAGTTGGCGTAGGAGTTGGTTCAGGAAGTGTCCAATCATTTTCATTACTCAACATATTATTCGATAGCAATTCAGCTTGATCAATAGTTCTTTCCCTGAAAACACAACCAGCACAACTATCCAGGTGGTCTCTTGAAGCATCGGTTAGTCCATTATAAAAGATATCAAGTATTTCATTTTTCTTGAGAGGATGATCAGGCAAAGCATTAAGTAATCGGAGAAGCCTCCCCCAAGCTTGTGGGAGACTCTCTTCTTCAATTTGCACAAAATTATATATTTCCCTTAAGGCAGCTTGTTTCTTATGAGCGGGGAAATATTTAGCAGAGAAGTAATAAATCATATCCTGGGGACTACACACACAACTAGGATCAAGAGAATTAAACCATGTTTTAGCATCACCATTTAATGAGAACGGAAACAACTTAAGGATAGAGTAATAGTGAGTTTTCTCGTCATTAGTGAATAGGGTGGCTATATCATTTAATTTAGTAAGATGTGCCACAACAGTTTCAGATTCATAGCCATAGAAAGGATCAGATTCAACCAAAGTAATTAACTCAGGATCGACAGACAAATCATAATCCTTATCGGAAATACAGATAGGTGAAGTAGCAAAAGCAGGGTCATATTTCATTCTAGCATTCAAAGACTTTTCTTTCAACTTAGCTAACAGTTTCTTAAGATCATATCTATCATTGCAAGCTAAAAAGTCTCTAGAAGTTTCTTCATCCATAACATAACCCTCAGGCACAACAGGCAATTCATATCTAGAGGGAGAATCTTCATCATCACTTTCATCAATATTATCATTTTCAATAATTTCATTCTCTCTAACCCTAGCAAGTTGTTCATCAAGAAATTAACATGGTGGCATAGTATTATCAGGCATAGAAGTAGTTTCATCATAGTATCATGCAAAATAGAAGTGGCATCATCAATAACATGCGACATATCCGAATAAATAGCAGGAGTAGGTGTCACAAGTTTACTCAAAACAGAAGGTAAATCAAGTGCAGAGCTAGATGGCAATTCCTTACCTCCCCTCGTAGTTGAGGGAAAAATCTTGGTTCTTTCATCTTTCAAGTTCCTCATAGTGATCAACAGATATAAATCCCAAGTGACTCAAAGAATAGAGCTATGCTCCCCGGCAACGGCGCCAGAAAATAGTCTTGATAACCCACAAGTATATGGGATCGCAACAGTTTTCGAGGGTATAGTATTCAACCCAAATTTATTGATTCGACACAAGGGGAGCCAAAGAATATTCTCAACTATTAACAATTGAGTTGTCAATTCAACCGCACCTGAAAGACTTAATATCTGTAGCAAAGTATTTAGTAGCAAAGTAATATGGAAGTAACGGTAACGGTGGCAAAAGTAACAGTATTGGTTTTGTAGTAATTGTAACCGTGGCAATGGTAAAGTAACTAAGCAGAGATCAATATGTGAAAAGCTCATAGGCAATGGATCAGTGATGGATAGTTATGTTGGATGTGATTCCTCATGCAACAGTTATAACATAGGGTGACACAGAACTAGCTCCAGTTCATCAATGTAATGTAGGCATGTATTCTGACTATAGACATACATGCTTATGGAAAAGAACTTGCATGGCATCTTTTTCCCTACCCTCCCGTGGCAGTGGGGTCCTATTGGAAACTGAGGGATATTAAGGCCTCCTTTTAATAGAGTACCAGACCAAAGCATTAACACTTAGTGAATACATGAACTCCTCAAACTACGGTCATCACCGGCAGTGGTCCCGATTATTGTCACTTCGGGGTTACCGGATCATAACACATAGTGGGTGACTATTGACATGCAAAATAGGATCAAGAACTCACATATATTCATGGAAACATAATAGGTTCAGATCTGAAATCATGGCACCCGAACCCTAGTGACAATCATTAAGCATAGCAAAGTCATAGTAACATCAATCTCAGAACATAATGGATACTAGGGATCAAACCATAACAAAACTAACTCGATTACATGATAAATCTCATCCAACCCATCACCGTCCAGCAAGCCTATGGTGGAATTACTCACCCACGGCGGTGAGCAACATGACATTGGTGAGGGAGGAAGGTTGGTGATGATGATGGCAACGGATTCCCCTCTCCGGAGCCCCGAACGGACTCCACATCAACCCTCCCAAGAGAGATTAGGGCTTGGCAGCGGCTCCGTATCGTAAAACGCGGTGAATCCTTCTCTCTGATTTTTTTCTCCCCGAACGTGAATATATAGAGTTGGAGTTGAGGTCGGTGGAGTCTCAGGGGGGCCACGAGGATAGGGGGCGCGCCCACCACCCTCGTGGACAGAGTGTGGCCCCTCTTTCGTTGATTCTTTTGCCAGTATTTTTTACATATTCCAAAAATATTCTCCGTGAAGTGTCAGGTCATTCTGAGAACTTTCATTTCTGCACAAAAATAACACCATGGCAATTCTGTTGAAAACAACGTCAGTCCGGGTTAGTTCCATTCAAATCATGCAAGTTAGAGTCCAAAACAAGGTCAAAAGTGTTTGGAAAAGTAGATACGATGGAAACGTATCAGGGCTCTCATTACTTTGAAGTGTAAGCATGCTTTATTCATTTTTGGACTTGATGTTTCATCATTTTCACCTTCCATCGGGAAGTAGCTATTTTTTCCCCATGTCACAATCATTTATTGTTTAACATGTGACATGTAAGCTAAGCGTGCTTAACCGGGATAAATGAAAAATGTGCTTCATAATTTTAACAATTATTCTGGACTTGGAGATCTTGCATTTCCCGCAACTTGCTCTTCTAATTTGTTTTTGTTGGATAAGTATCCAAGAACTATTTTTTATTTTTCTCAATAATTTCATAAGACAACCGAAGTGGAAATAATCTATCACATATAGTTGCTAACTTTCGCTAGTCGACCGACGCCCAAAATGTGGAAGACTTATATTATACAGTGGTGAAGATATAATAACTCTCAAACTAAATCTTGTAGATAATACGATTATCTCAAGAATGCAATTAAACCTACTCATTATAAATATCTACTAATAATTGGAGAAAGATTCCTTCCTAGTTCAAAAAGGAACTCAACGGTTCAACTTATTGTGCAAACAAGCTTAAAGTTAACTAAAATGCAACCATGCAAAAATAATAAGGATGCAATGGCTTCAAATCTCTACAAGCTTAACACTATAAGTCAACGAGATTCGTTCATCCCTCTAGTTGGGTCTATCGTGATTTTCTTCTTTGATAGGTGCAGGATCATGAGAAAGTGCTTGGCGAAGTCATTCATTGGTTGCCTCAAGCATGACGATGTGGGCTTTGAGAACATCCACCTTCGCCTCTAGCTGGGCAATGACCCAAAGTGTTGGGAAACATAGTAGAAAACCTGCCCTACGATCACCCAGGAACAATATGAAGATGCATAAAAGGTTTCGATCACGATCGTTACTGACTCCGAGTAGTAGCTGAAGTAGATGAGTTGGTATAGACTGTACTTGGAGTCCCTGTAACCATAGATGAACGATCCCGCGAACCGTGCACGAGCGGAAGACCTAAAGCATGACCTCTCTACTTGGTTGCAAGCGTACGGTCTTTAGGATCTGGTAGCGCTTCACCATCCAGAGATAATCATCACTCGAGAATTAGAGGGAGGAGATTAATACCACACTGGGCTTCTAATTATGAGGATTAGATAATCTAGCTCAAGCTCTAATTGATCAACTAGGACCAACTAGAACTAGGCTCCAAAACTTGTATGTCCAAATAGCACCAAAACCTCAAGTATACATAGGTTAGAGGGAGAGGGAGGGGCGCCAAGCAAGGAGGGAAGGCCCCTCCTTGTTGTGTCGTCCTAGGGAGGAGGAGGAGTCCCTTCCCCACTCCAATTCAGCCTCCCCACAGGGGAATAGGGGCCGCCTACCCTACATGGGCCATGGTGGCCCAATTTTCCTTCCACTACTTGGCCTTTTAAGACCCGTTGATATTAAATTACATATAAAAGCCTCTTGAAAATTACTAGAGCCTCTTATTATTAATTTAACATCACTGAAAATATTTTCCACCTACATATTATTTACCGGGAATACTCGGCATTGCTGATAAACTCTGAAACCCTTCTGGTGACCTCAGAATGCTTCCGGTTCCTCTCGAAACTATTCTGAATATTAATAAAACAATTCCACAAATAAATCCTTCATACTCTTGTCCTACTAACACTCAGCAGGTCATGATTACCTTAAGCTTGTGACCATGTAGGTTTGTTAAAACATAGACATGAACGAAACTCCTTCGTTCAATGACCGATAGTGGAAACGTGGACATCTTATGTCAACAAACTCCAAAACATAAGGAGGCAAATTATTGCACCGACACTTCTTATTGTTTACTTCCAATATTTATCCTACTCACAAAATAAGCATCCAACTTGAAGATTGTCATGAGCCCGGACTTCTTTGGGCAGGTGAGCATTCAACCATCTGACTGTGAAGTGCCCTTCGAGCCAGGGCGAGGAGCAGGGGCTCCTTCGATGATGGAACAAGTTCGAGTTGTTTCGCTGGACATCTAGGCAATGGCGAAGACTTTGTCGATGGATGATGACCCACAAGTATAGGGTATCAATCATAGGACTTTCAATAAGTAAGAGTGTTGAACCCAACGAGGAGCAGAAGGAAATGACAAGTGGTTTTTAGCAAGGTATTTTCTATAGGCACTGAAATTGTCGGTAACAGATAGTTTGATAGCAACACAATGTGCAACGAGTAATAAGTACTCCCTCCGTTCCGAATTACTTGTCTTAGATTTGTCTAGATATGGAGGTATCTAGCACTAAAATGAGTCTAGATACATCTGTATCTAGACAAATCCAAGACAAGTAATTTGGAACAGAGGGAGTAGCAATAGTAACAATAGGTGCAGCAAGGTATCCCAATACTTCTTCCAGCAATGGATAGGCCAAAACAGTCCCTTATAGTAAGCAAAGTGTTCTTGAGGACACACGGGAATTTCATCTAATCACTTTCATCATGTTGGTTTGATTCGCGTTCGCGACTTTGATAATTTGATATGTGGGTGGACCGCTGCTTGGATGTTTTTCTTACTTGAACAAGCCCCCCACTTATGTTTAACCCCTCTCGCAAGCATCCGCAACTACGAAAGAAAAATTAAGATAAAATCTAACCATAGTACTAAACATATGGATCCAAATCAACCCCTTACAGAATAGCGCATAAACTAGGGTTTAAGCTTCTGTCACTCTAGCAACCCATCATCTAATAACTACTCCACAATGCATCCCCTTAGGCCCAAAGATGGTGAAGTGTCATGTAGTCAACGTTCACATAACACCACTAAAGGAATCACAACATACATATCATCAAAATATCGAATGAATATCAAATTCACATGATTGCTTATGACAAGACTTCTCCCATGTCCTCAAGAACAAAAGTAACAACTCATAGAACATATTGATTCTCAAGATCAGAGGGGTATTGAATATCATAATAGATCTGAACATATAATCTTCCACCAAATAAACCGGCTAGCATCAACTACAAGATGTAATCAACACTACTAGTCACCCACATGTACCAATCTGAGGTTTTGATACAAAGATTGAACACAAGAGACAAAATAGGGTTTTGAGATGAGATCATGATGTTGACGATGTTGATGGAGATTGGCCCTCCCATGATGAGAGGGTTGTTGGTGATGACGATACCTTCGACTTCCCCCTCCCGAAGGGAAGTATCCCCGGCGGAAACGCTCCGCTGGAGAGCAAAGTGCTCCTGCATAAGTTCCGCCTCAAGACGGCAACACTCCGTCCTGAAAGTCCTCTCCTTATTTTTTTCGAGGGCAAATGGCCTTATGTACCAAAAGACAGGCACCGGAAGTGGGCCAGGAAGCCCACTACACACTAGGGCGTGCCAGGGGGTAGGCGCGCCCTGGTGCCTAGTGGGCACCTGGGTGACCCCTCCGGTATTTCCTTTCTCCGATATTTTTTATATATTCCAAGATAATTCTTCGTAAAATTTCAGCTTATTTGGA
The DNA here is from genome assembly GCF_002162155.2 of Triticum dicoccoides. Lineage (NCBI taxonomy): Eukaryota > Viridiplantae > Streptophyta > Magnoliopsida > Poales > Poaceae > Triticum > Triticum dicoccoides. The sequence continues at coordinate 410,986,278 of NC_041384.1, forward strand.
GATGTGCAGAATAGGTAAAGTAGACACATAGAAAGATAGGGCTTATAGTTTCACCTCCAACTTGTTCACCTCAAGGGTGATGACAACAGTAATAACTCATATCCAACTGGATATATGTGCGTAGATCTTTCCCCGCCAGATGATGCTTGCAAAAGAGAAAAATAAAAAGGAATAGAGGCGAACACTATTGACTCTTGCATAAAAAGTAAATACATAAAAGTAAAAGATAGGCCCTTCGCAGAGGGAAGTAGAGGTTGGCATGCACTTTTATTTTTGGATGCACAAGCTCTTAGTGCAAAAGAACGTAACGTTAGATTGCCCCTTGTGGTAGGAACCTTTATTATGTAGTCCGTCGGTTTTATTACTTTGCCATCACAAGTTCATACAATGCTTATTTTCCCTTGCACTAAAATATCATACATATTTAGAAGCAATTTTTATTGCCTTATGCACCAATTAAAACTTACTTGAAGGATCTTATTCAATACATAGGTAGGTATAGTGGACTCTCATAACTTGAAAGTGGGTTTAAGGGTTTTGGATGCACAAGTAGTATTTCTACTTAGTGCAGATTTTTGGCTAGCAAAGATATTGGGCAAGCACCACATGTTGGGGGATCTATGACAATATAACTTCTATGTGAATATGAACAAACATAAATCATTATGTTGTCTTCCTTGTACAACATCAACAATTTGGCATAAAATATTTAATGGGGGCCCACAATCATAAAAGATGTCTAAGATAGTATATTTGCATGTGAATCTTCTCGTCCCTTATTAATTATTTCATGAATTGCATCATTGACCAATGCTATGTTTGTCAACTTTCAATAAATTTTTCCACTTATACTCTTCCTTATGTGATGTCATTACTTCCCATATGATTAGCATATGATATTTTCCAAAAAAATCTTTATTTTGATTGAAACATAAAAGTAAAGAAGCAAAAACTCACACTAAACTTTATTATATAACTCTCAACTCGATTACATAGATAGATAGATCACGAAACTAGCACTCGAAAATGGAACTAAATCATGAAATAGCTAAGGATCGAACTAAGATAGGTAAAGATGATAAGAGTGATGGTGATACGAAACCGGGGCATATCCCCACAAGCCAAGGGGAGTGCCCATACCCGTGTGCTGAAGTCTCCTTCTTTGGTGATGATGGTGATGATGAGGTAGGGGCTTGATGACCCACAAGTGTAGGGGATCTATCGTAGTCCTTTCGATAAGTAAGAGTATCAAACCCAACGAGGAGCAGAAGAAAATGATAAGCAGTTTTTAGTAAGGTATTCTCTGCAAGCACTGAAATTACTAGTAATAGATAGTTTTGTGATAAGGTAATTTGTAATGGGTTGCAAGTAATAAAAGTAAATGAGGTGCAGCAAGATGGCCCAATCCTTTTTGTAGCAAAGTACAAGCTTGGACAAACTCTTATCTAAAGGAAAGCGCTCCCGAGGACACATGGGAATTATCGTCAAGCTAGTTTTCATCACGTTCATATGATTCGTGTTCGCTACTTTGATAATTTGATATGTGGGTGGACCGGTGCTTGGGTACTGTCCTTCCTTGGACAAGCATCCCACTTAAGATTAACCCCTATTGCAAGCATCCGCAACTACAACAAAAGTATTAAGGTAAACCTAACCATGGCATGAAACATATGGATCCAAATCAGCCCCTTACGAAGCAACTCATAAACTAGGGTTTAAGCTTTTGTCACTCTAGCAACCCCTCATCTACTTATTACTTCCCAATGCCTTCCTCTAGGCCCAAACAATGGTTAAGTGTCATGTAGTCGATGTTCACATAACACCACTAGAGGAAAGACAACATACATCTCATCAAAATATCGAATGAATACCAAATTCACATGACTACTTATAGCAAGACTTCTCCCATGTCCTTGGGAACAAACGTAACTACTCACAAATAATATTCATGTTCATAATCAGAGGGGTATTAATATGCATAAAGGATCTGAACATATGATCTTCCACCGAATAAACCAACTAGCATCAACTACAACGAGTAATCAACACTACTAGCAACCCACAGGTACCAATCCGAGGCTTTGGGGCAAAGATTGGATACAAGAGATGAACTAGGGTTTGAGAGGAGATGGTGCTGGTGAAGATGTTGATGGATATTTACCCCCTCCCAATGAGAGGATCGATGGTGATGACGATGGTGATGATTTCCCACTCCCGCAGGGAAGTTTCCTCGGCAGAACAGCTCCGCCGGAGCCCTAGATTGGTTCCGCCAAGGTTCCGCCTCGTGGCGGCGGAGTTTCGTCCCGTGAGCTAGCTTATGATTTTTTCCTCGATGAAAGACTCCATATAGCCAAAGATGGGCATTAGAGGGCTGCCAGGGGGCCCATGAGGCAGGGGCGCGCCTAGGGGGGTAGGGCGCGCCCCCACCCTCGTGGATGGTGGGTGGCCCCCCTCTGGTACTTCTTTCGCCCAATATTTTATATATATTCCAAAACTTGCTCCCGTGAAGTTTCCGGACTTCTGGAGTTGTGCAGAATAGGTCTCTAATATTTGCTCCTTTTCCATCCCAAAATTCCAGCTGCCGGCATTCTCCCTCTTCATGTAAACCTTGTAAAATAAGAGAGAATAGGCATAAGTGTTGTGACATAATGTGTAATAACAGCCCATAATGCAATAAATATCGATATAAAAGATTGATGCAAAATGGACGTATGAGGGCTTCACACTTCAGCCTGAGTAGGTGCTCCAATCTATGACTGATGCTCCGGAGGGCGATGTTTTGCTCTTCCAACAAAACAATTTCACGAGTGAGATATGTATTCTGAACATAAACTGTTTCAAAGGCCTTCAAGGCTTCGATTTTAGTGGCGGTGAGATGGTTGTAGTAGGGTTGAAGGATAGCTTCTTCTTTCTCAACCTCCCCTGTGAGCATGGCTTGCCCCCCTTCTTGATCCCGGTTCCTCGCAACTTCCTTGACCTTGTCCTCCTTCGGGGCTTCTTTTGGTTATTCTCTCATTAGTTCTATCTTCAGCAGCCAAGCATCTTCTTCTACGTTGTTGGGGGAGGGAGAAGACATGATGCCTAGCTTGATAGATCTGGCAGAAAAACAACACAAAACAAGAACACATGATTTCTCCATGATACGGTGGTCAAATCGTCTGGGAGTATATATATATAGAATTTTTATCTTGGAAAATAAGTATACTATAGGAAAACGGAGTCAGGAAGGTCCCCGAGGAGCCCACTACCCACCAGGGCGTGCCAGGTGGGGCAGGCGCGCCCTGGTGCCTAGTGGGCAGCTCGGTTGCCTTCTCATGTGTTTCTTATTTTTGTTTTTTCTAATATTCTAAAGCTTAGAAAAATATTTTTGCAAAATTTTGGAGTCAGTTTACTTATCGTATCACGTACCTCTTCCTTTTTAGGGTTCTTGAGTGTTCGAGAAGGTCTCTTTTATGTATTCCTCCGGTGTCATGGTTTGAATAATATTAGTTTCAACATTAATAGGTGTGACGCCCCCGATTCAATCATACACTAATCATACACGCAAACGTGTACGATCAAGATCAGGGACTAACGGGAAGATATCACAACACAACTCTACAAATAAAATAAGTCATACAAGCATCATATTACAAGCCAGGGGCCTCGAGGGCTCGAATACAAGAGCTCGATCATAGACGAGTCAGCGGAAGCAACAATATCTGAGTACAGACATAAGTTAAACAAGTATGCCTTAAGAAGGCTAGCACCAACTGGGATACAGATCGAAAGAGGCACATGCCTCCTGCCTGGGATCCTCCTAAACTACTTCTGGTCATTGTTAGTGGCCTACGCGTAGTAGTAGGCACCTCCAGTGTAGTAGGAGTCGTCGTCGATGGTGGAGTTTGGCTCCTGGGCTCCCTCATCTGGTCGCAGCAAACGAGTATAAGAAGGGGGAAAAGGGGGAACAAAGCAACCGTGAGTACTCATCCAAAGTACTCGCAAGCAAGGAGCTACACTACATATGTATGCATTGGTATCTAATGGAAAAGGGGTAACATATGTGGACTGAACTGCAGAATGCCGGAATAAGAGGGGGATAGCTAGTCCTATCAAAGACTACGCTTCTGGTAACCTCCATCTTGCAGCAGAAGAAGAGAGTAGATGGTAAGTTCGCCAAGTAACATCGCGTAGCATAATCCTACCCGGCGATCCTCCCCTCGTCGCCCTGTTAGAGAGCGATCACCGGGTTGTATCTGGCACATGGAAGGGTGTGTTTTATTAAGTAACTGGTTCTAGTTGGCATAAGGTCAAGGTACAGCTCCAAGTCGTCCTGTTACCGAAGATCACGGCTATTCGAATAGATTAACTTCCCTACAAGGGTGCACCACATTTCCCAACATGCTCGATCCCCTTTTTCCGGACACACTTTTCTGGGTCATGCCCGGCCTCGGAAGATCAACACGTCGCAGCCCTACCTTGGCACAATAGAGAGGTCAGCACATCGGTCTAACTCCTATCGCGCAGGGGTCTGGGCCCATCGCCCATTGCACACATGCACGTTGCGAGGACGGCCGGAAGCAGACCTAGCCCCCTTAATACAAGAGCAGGCTTACGGTCCAATCCGGTGCGCGTCGCTCAGTCGCTGACATCACGAAGGCTTCGGCTGATACCACGACGTCGAGTGCCCATAACTGTTCCCGTGTAGTTGGTTAGTGTGTATAGGCCAGTGGCCAGACTCAAATCAAATACCAAGATCTCGTTAAGCGTGTTATGTTGACATATCCGCGAACGCCGACCAGGGCCAGGCCCACCTCTCTCCTAGGTGGTCTCAACCTGCCCTGTCGCTCTGCCACAAAGTAACAGTCGGGGGCCGTCAGGAACCCAGGCCCACCACTACCTGGGTGGAACCACCTACCCCTTCAGCCCCCCACATCGGAATCACTTGCGGGTACTCAACGAGCCGACCCGACTTTAGTCACAACATGTATAGTATTTACCCGTGATCAACACCCGACGTGATCACGGCCCGATAGTATAGCATGGCAGACAGACAAGAATGTAGGGATACTGATGATAAACTAGCATCCTATACTAAGCATTTAGGATTGCAGGTAAGGTATCAACAGCTGTAGCAACAATGACAGGCTATGAATCAAAATAGGATTAACGGAAAGCAGTAACATGCTACACTACTCTAATGCAAGCAGTAGAGAGAGAATAGGCGATATCTGGTGATCAAGGGGGGGCTTGCCTGGTTGCTCTGGCAAGAAAGAGGGGTCGTCAACAGCGTAGTCGATCGGGGCACCAGCAGCAGCGTCAGCCTCGTAGTCTACTGGAGAGAAGAGGGGGAAGAAACAATGAATACAATGCAAACAGATGCATATCGATGCATGACATGACAAGTAGTGGTGCTAGGGGTGCCCTAACGTGGTATGAGGTGGTGCCGGTGAAGGGGGGAAACATCCGGGAAAATATCCCCGGTGTTTCGCATTTTCGGACAGATGAATCGGAGGGGGAAAGTTGCGAGTTCACTATGCTAGGGATGCGTGGCGGACGAACGGGTTGCGCATCCGGATTCCTCTCGTCGTTCTGAGCAACTTTCATGTACAAAGTTTTTCCATCTGACTACGGTTTATTTTATATTAATTTTAAAAAAATTAAATCATTTTTAGGAATTATTTAATTATTTCAATTTAACATTATCCAGAATAGTGTTTGCTGACGTCATCATGACGCCAGCATGATGTCAGCAGTCAATAGGGTTGACTGGTCAACCTGACGTGTGGGTCCCACCTGTCAGTGTCACATTTTAATTAACAATTTTTAATTAACCTAACCAGGATTAATTAGGGGTGGGCCACACTATCATTGACTACTCAATTAGCTAATTAACTAATTAGGTTAATTAGGTAACTAATGTTTAATTAGTTTAATTATTTGTTTAGTTTAATTAATCAAAATTAATTAATTCTTTAATTAATTAACTAATTATTTTTATTATTATTTTATTATTTTTTAAACGTTCTCAGGGGCGTGGTGCCCCATGTCATTGGCCCAGGGGGGCTAGCGGGCACGCAGGTAATGGGTTTACGGGCGCGGGCACAGGGGCGTGGGCGTGGGCGCCCGTGCGGAACCGGGCGCGCCGGCACAGTGATGCGGGCAACGGCGAGCGGCCGACGACCAACGTGGGGAGGCGGAGTATGACGAGGGAGGTCGGAGCGGGGCGGCGAGTGGCGGAGCTGGAGCGGTGCAAGGCCAGGGAAGACACGGGCGCAGCGGCACACGGCCGGGCGTGGTCGGGGGAGGCACCACGCGGCCAGGGGCTTCGGCATCTGGGGGAGGGCGTTCCGGTAGCAGCGGGCGCAGGCCAACGTGGCGGAGTGCGGCGGCCAAAGCGGAGCAGACGCGAGGGGGCGAGGGCGCGAGAGCGGGCGGCATCGGGTGGCGCTCCGCGGCGAATGCAGGACGAGGCCGGTGCGGGCGGCGAGCAGCGGCAAGCGCGGGCGCAGCAGCGGTGCAGGGCGTGGGGAATGGCGTGCGGCGGCGGCGAGAGCAGTAGTGGGCGCATGGCGGCCGAGGGTGTAGCGTGGCTGCCGCGGGAGCGCGCGTGAGAGGAGGAGGGGCCAGGGGCGCGGTGTGGCGAGGGCGGCACGGGACATGAGCTCCAGCACGCGGGCACTGCGGGCGCGGTCCAGACGCGGGCGGCTGGGCGAGGGATGCACGACAGGCAGCGGTCG
>NC_041384.1:410993278-410999250 GCF_002162155.2 Triticum dicoccoides
GAGGCGATGGACGGCGCGGCGATCCGGGCGGCAGCCTCCTCCTCCGATCCCGATCCAATCGGGGGAGAGAGGGGGGAAGATATTTCGGGGGGAGTGGGGGTGTCGGTGGACTGGTGGAAGTGGGGGTTATGGAGAGGAGATGGGCCGGCCAGGTGGGTCGTGGCCCAGTTGGGCCGGTGGCCTGCTGGGCCGGAGCCCCGGGGGGTTTCTTTCCTTTTTTCTGCTTTGTATTTTCCTTTTCTTTTATTTATTTTCTTTTCTGTTTTAATTCAATTTAAAATATTTATGCATCTTATAAAACTATGTTTATTACACCATATTTACATATGCAAAATATGGCACCTCCCGAACATTTTTGTTTTAACTTTTGAAAACTTTTATTGTTGACATTATTTTCAATTTGAATTTTGAAACGGTTTCAAATCATGGCAAGGTTAACAACAGTAACCGTGGTGACTTGGCACCATTAGCATGGGATAACTGTAGCTTAATTACCTGGGCGTTATAAAACTCCTCCACTACAAGAAATCTCGTCCCGAGATTTTAGCAGGTAGAAGGAAACAGTGCGGGGTATTCATCACGCAGGCGATCTTCGCGTTCCCAAGTGGCTTCATCTTCAGAGTGATGCGACCACTAAACTTTGAGGAATTTGATCGCCTTCTGACGTGTGCGGCATTCAGCTTGGTCAAGAATGCGGACCGGATACTCTTTATAGGAGAGGTCATGTTGCAATTCGAGCACTTCATGATCCACTGCTCGGATTGGGTCTTTAAAGCAACAGCGGAGCTGTGACACGTGGAACACATCATGAACCTGAGAAAGGTTCGGCGGAAGCTCCAATTGATATGCCACTTTTCCACGCCTTTCGAGAATAGTGAATGGGCCAATATAGCGAGGAGCTAGCTTGCCCTTGATCCCGAAGCGGTGAGCACCCTTCATTGGAGTAACTCAAAGATAAGCCTTTTCGCCAGGTTGATAGACCATGTCTTTGTGATGACGGTCATACTGACTCTTCTGACGTGACTGAGCAGTCTTGAGATTCTCACGAATAATGCGAACTTGTTCTTCGGCCTGTTGGATAATATCCGGACCGAAGAGTGGGCGTTCCCCAGTTTCTGACCAGTTCAGAGGGGTCCGACACTTCCGTCCATATAACACTTCGAAGGGGGACATCTTCAGACTAGCTTGATAGCTATTATTATAAGAGAACTCGACATACAGAAGAGATTCCTCCCATTTCTTGCCGAAGGAAATTACACAAGCTCTAAGCATGTTCTCGAGAACTTGGTTGACACGTTCAACTTGTCCTTGCGACTGAGGATAAAACGCCGTACTGAACGACAAATGAGTACCCATAGCTTCTTGGAAACTTGCCTAGAATCTTGAAGTGAATAAGCTGCCACGGTATGAACTGATTACCAGTGGAATACCGTGAAGTGAAACAATTCTGGACATATAGAGAGTTGCAAGCTGCCTAGCAGTGATTGTTTCTTTGACCGCCAGAAAATGTGCAACTTTAGAAAGCCGGTCAATGACGACAAGAATAGCATCATTACCTTTCTGCGATTTGGGAAACCCAGTAACGAAGTCCATTTCAACATGGTCCCATTTCCATTCAGGAATAGAGATAGGTTGTAGAGTTCCAGCAGGCCTTTGATGCTCTACTTTGATACGACGGCAAATGTCACACTCAGCAACATAATGAGCAATGTCCTGCTTCATATTAGACCACCAGAATCTTTGACGAATATCCTGGTACATCTTTGTACTACCAGGATGGATGGACAGAGGCGTATCATGAGCTTCTTTCATAACCTTTTTAGTCTGATCAGGTTTTTCCTCGAACATGGTACCACTAGGCGGCCTTTGAAGTACAAGGCGCCATCATCAGCGATAGTGAAGAATGAGGGCTTCCCTTCTGTGAGATGGCGTTTAATCGTCTGGACTTCAGAGTCATAACCTTGAATAGTCTTTATACCATCTACAAGATCTGGTACGACAGCCAGGGTATTTAGAGAAACCTTAGTAACAACACGAAGATTCATCTTTTGGAACTCAGGGGGAGGGGGAGCGAGTGCTCCAGGGGGAACAATATGAAGGTTCATCTTTCTAAATTCTTCCACAAGCGAGGGCTAAACTTTGTGAACCTGGAGGTGGTTGTAGTAAGACTTGCGGCTCAAGGCATCAACCATTACATTAGCCTTGCCTAGGGTATAGGATATACCCACGTCAAAGTCTACAACAGTCTCCATCGATCTCTGCTGACGGAGGTTTAGGTCTGGCTGAGTAAACAGATACTTCAGACTTTGGTGGTCAGTGAAGATCTTGCAACGATTACCGAGAAGGTAATGTCACCATTGCTTTAGTGCATGAATGACAGCAGCAAGCTCGAGGTCGTGAACTGGGTAGTTTTCTTCATGAGGGCGCAGTTGACGAGAGGCATAAGCAATCACTTTGCGCTCTTGCATTAGGACACAGCCTAATCCTTGATGGGAAGCATCACAGTAAATGACGAAGTCCTTCTTAGTATCAGGTGGAGAAAGCACTAGGGAAGAAGTCAACTTGTCTTTGAGTGCCTGGAAACTTTCCTGACACTTCTCTGTCCATTGGAACTTGACGCCCTTATGCAACAGATTAGTCAGAGGCCTAGCGATCTTGGAGAAGTTCTCGATGAATCGACGGAAATAGCTGGCGAGACTGAGAAAACTTCGGACTTGCGCTACATTGTTCGAAGGAGTCCAATCGAGAATAGGCTGAACTCGTTCAGGGTTGACGGAAATACCATCCTTGGAGATGACATGCCCAAGATAGGTTACTTCGGGGAGCCATAATTCACACTTGGAATACTTAGCATACAGTTGATGCTCCCGTAGCTTTTCCAGCACAAGACGAAGATGTTCAGCATGTTCTTCCTTGTTCTTGGAAAATACAAGGATATCATCCAGATAAACCACGACGAACTTGTCGAGGTAATCCATGAATATGTAGTTCATCAGACGAGAGAAAGTGGCTGGAGCATTCATTAAGCCGAATGACATGACGGTGTACTCGTATGATCCATACCGAGTCACGAAGGCGGTCTTTGGGATATCCCAACCTCAAGTCGATTTTGGAGAACACTGATGAACCAGCTAGTTGATCATAAAGATCATTGATCCAAGGGAGGGGATATTTGTTCTGAACATTGTCTTGGTTAATAGGTCAATAATCTTGGACCAATCGGTTTGTCCCATCCTTCTTCTTAACAAAGAGAGAAGGTGCTCCCCAAGGAGAGCAACTTGGGCGAATGAAACCTTTTCTAAGAGATTTGTCGATTTCCTCCTTAAGCTCAATGAGTTCATGCGGCAGCATCTTGTAGGGTTGTTTGGCTATAGGAGTGGTGCCTGGTTTCAAGTCGATGATGAATTCGACAGCTCTAGCAGGGGGAATCCCTGGAAGTTCTTCCGGAAAGACGTCTCGGAATTCACGAACGATGGGAATGTTTTCAATGCCCTCGAGTGGTGCAGCGTTCAATGCATTCAAGGCATAAAGCCGTGCCTCAGCATTTTGAACCAGATGAGTCTGGTAAGTAATTATTTCATCGGAAGGATGTAGCAGATGGACGGTCTTAGTGGCGCAAACTCTAGAAGTAGTATGCACTTTCAACCAATCCATTCCTAGAATGAGGTCAATGCTACAGGACTTCAGTATGATGGAAGAGACAAGGAATTCCAGTCCTTCGATTTCAACGGGGACGTTGTTGCAAATCATGGAAGTCCGACATTGGCCCGCGGGGGTGTGTACTAATAGCGAAGCGTTCATATCTTCGCTTTTAATGCCATGCATGAATGCAAAATCCTCTAACATGAATGAATGTGATGCACCTGTATCAAATAAAACAGATGTTGGTACTGAATTTACGAGGAGTGTACCCATCACAATAGCAGGCTGGTCTTGAGCTTCGTTGAGATCAACGTGGTTGGCATGAACACGACCATAAGACCTGGCATTGTTGTTGCGAGGCTGGTTGCTTCCACGGCCAGCTGCGGGAAGGGCCAGTTGATTCTGATTCTGATTGCTGTCTCTGGCACGGTGGCCTGGCTGACCACACTTGTAGCAGAGACCATTATTGGGAGTGGGAACTGGAGCTCGGGGTGGTGGAGCTGGGAGTCTTGGCTGCCTAGTTGGTGGGGGAGGCAGACGCGGTGCAGCATATGACTGCCTTGAAGATGAGCCCGTGTCACGGTTGTGCCTGTGAGAGCTCTGGTGTTCCTGCAGACCAGTTTCGACATTGATGGCCTTGTTCACCAAGGTGGCAAAATCAGCAAAGTCATGCACTAGAAGTGTGAGCTTGATGTCAGCTTGAAGGCCATCACGGAACTTCTCCTGTATGCGTGCATCAGTTGCAATGTCTTCTTCAGCATAGCGGGACAAGTCCAGAAACTCCCGCTGATAAGCTTCCACAGTTTTGTTGCCTTGGGTGAGGCTGCGGAACTCGCACTTCTTCTGGTCCATGACTCCCTGAGGAATGAAGCGGGCACGGAAAGCAGCTTGGAAGTCTGGCCAGGTGATGATTGTTCCAACCAGCAGAGTACGCCTATGGTTGTCCCACCATTGAGCAGCGGGTCCTTCCAGGAAGAAGGAAGCAAAGGTGACATAGCTGGCAGGGGCTACATCAGCAGACTCCATCTCATAGCTGATGTCACGGAGCCAGTCATCAGCATCCAGAGGCTGAGTTGAGCTGCGATACACAGTTGGCTTGAGGCGCATGAAATCCTGCAGAGTCACTTGGGCTGGCTGCTGGTTCATATTGGGCGAGGAAACTGATCCATCATATTTTCCATGAATTGGCGGTTCAGCTCGAACTGTTGGATCATACCAGCCATGTACTCAGGCGGTGGTGGGGCATGGCCACCACGACCACGACCACCTGGTCTAACCATCCTGCTAATATTGTAACACCCACGATGCGGCTATATCTCCCACGTGTCGGGGCACGACTTAGAGGCATAGCCGCATGGTAGGTCTGTCACAAGAGGGGTAATCTTTACACATCCCATGTACTGAATAACAAAGGGATAAAGAGTTGTCTTACAATCGCCACTTCACACAAATAACAAGTTAAACATACATCATCCAGAATACAATCAAGGTTCGACTACGGAACCAAAATAAAAGAAGACAACCCCAAATGCTAGATCCCCGATCGACCCAACTGGGCTCCACTACTGATCAACAGGGAACGAAACAAAACAACGATCAAGATCTTCATCGTGCACCCACTTGAGCAAGGTTGCGTCACCTGCACTGGTATCATCGGCACCTGCAACTGTTTGGAAGTATCTGTGAGTCACGGGGACTCAGCAATCTCACACCCGGGAGATCAGGACTATTTAAGCTTATGGGTAGGAAAGGGTAGTAAGGTGGAGCTGCAGCAAGCACTAGGATATATGGTGGCTAACATACGCAAAAGAGAGCGAGAAGAGGAACAAAGCACGGTCAAGAAGCTATAAATGATCAAGAAGTGATCCTGAGACTACCTATGTTCAAGCATAACACAAGACCGTGTTCACTTCCCGGACCCCGCCGGAAAGAGACCATCATGGCTACACACGCGGTTGCTGCATTTTAATTAAGGCAAGTGTCAAGTTCTCTACAACCTGATATTAACAAATTCCCATCTGCCACATAACCGCGGGCACGACTTTTTAAAGTTCAAACCCTGCAGGGGTGTCCCAACTTAGCCCATCACAAGCTCTCACGGTCAACGAAGGATATTCCTTCTCCCAGGAAGACCCGGTCAAACTCTGAATCCCGGTTACAAGACATTTCGACAATGGTAAAGCAAGCCCGGCAAGGCCGCCCGATGCGCGGACATCCCGATGGGAGCTGCACATATCTCATTCTCAGGGCAACACCGGATGAACACTACGTACAGCTAAAACCAGCCCTCAAGTTTCCCCGAGGTGGCGCCGCAAGTGGCTCTTGTTCGG
>NC_041384.1:410999485-411033312 GCF_002162155.2 Triticum dicoccoides
CAGGTTAATTACTCCCAAGGGAAAGGTATAGGTTGTTAGGCAAATGTAAAACCAAGGTTGGGCCTTGTTGGAGGAGTTTTATTCAAAGCGAACTGTCAAGGGGTTCCCATAACACCCAACCGCGTAAGGAACGCAAATTCAAGGAACATAACACCGGTATGACGGAAACTAGGGCGGCAAGAGTGGAACAAAACACCAGGCATAAGGCTGAGCCTTCCACCCTTTACCAAGTACACAGGTGCATTCATTAAATAAGAGATATTGTGATATCCCAAACATATCCATGTTCCAACAAGGAACAAACTTAATATTCACCTGCAACTAGCAACGCTATAAGAGGGGCTGAGCAAAAGTGGTAACATAGCCAAACAACGGTTTGCTAGGAAAGGTGGGTTAGAGGCTTGACATGGCAATATGGGAGGCATGATATAACAAGTGGTAGGTAGCACGACATGGCAATAGAGCGGACAACTAGCAAGCAAAGATAGAAGTGATTTCGAGGGTATGGTCATCTTGCCTGAGATCTCGCAAGGAAGAAGAATGAGTCCATGAAGAAGACAAACGGATGTAGTCGAACGATTCCTCACAAACGTGAAGTTATCAGAACTAACCCGAAGACACAACACCGGAAAGAAGCAAACAACATGGTAAACAACCATCACATAAACATGGCGTGATGCACAACCAAGTATGATGCATGTCCGGTTTAATGAGGCATGGCATGGCAAAGTGCACAAACAATACTACAAATTAAGTGGAGCTCAATATGCAACGAGTTGCATATTGCCGGACACCACATTTGATTATTTAGTTCGATCTCGTTTATGTACCCAACAATATTAAATGTTCTTAACATGGCAAGGGGTGAGGCAAATGAAAACTACCTATCTAGGCAAGTTTAAATGAGGCCGGAACAACATACAACAAGTCTGGAAAAATCCTCATGAGCGTATATTAGATTTGGTACTGTTCTGCCCTAAACCATATTTTAGAGTTGTTAAACATGCAAGATGAGTGCACCATGTTAAACTAGGCATTTTTCTACCCCATTTACATATAAAGATTGTTTAAAATGGAGCTACAGTTATTAAGCTATGAACTAAAGCATTTTAGCATGGCATTATGGAAAATAAACACAAAGAGCATTTTAAACATTTCAAACATGCATGAAAGTTGGATATTATGAAACTAGATAAAATTCTAAGCATTTTACACATTTAAAGTTTTTACATATGATGCATAGTTCATGAGTTATTATATGCATGAAAGCTAGGGGGTTTTCTGTAAAACAGAAAACTCTGGAAAAATTGGAAAATCGCTGGACTGGAAAAAACACAATCGGGCTGGATCTGACTGGCCCAACCGGTGAAAAAAATAAGAGGAGGGCGCTGGGGTGTGGCCTCACCCAGCGGCCTTGGGCCAGATCTGATGCTAGGCTGGGCCTTGGGGGCGTTGGAGGTCAACGTGCGACTAGGAGGGGTCGAGCGAGCAGTTTGACCAGCGTGTGCGTGAAACAGAGACATCAACGGTGGACGACAGGAGTTGAAAGGGCGATGTAGTGCCACGGCAATGGCGGGGATGAGTAGATCCGGTCGGCGGTTGGAGCTCCAGGCAGCTACGCAAGCATGGATCCGAGCGGACGAGCTTGAGGCGCTACTGCTGTCTAAACACTCCAAGGATGCCATGTTGGGCTCCCTGTACAAGCAAACACAGAGAGAGAGAGAGGTCAGGGTGGCGCGGTGGTGCCTGAGCACCAAGCGAGGTAGGGAGGAGGCCAGCGGCATGACCTACTGCTGTAGCCGTCGGCAACTTGGACATGCGAGGCCGCGGGGAGGCCATGGGGTTGAGCTCCGGCGGCGGTGGTCAAATTCGTGGCGGGGACAGGGCTCCTCCTGTTCGGAAACCAACAAGATGGAGTGGCTGCTTCTGCCGGCTTGAGGAGAGGGCAGAGGACATCGCGGGGTCCTGCTGTTGTTCGCCAGTGCGGAGGAGCACGGGCAGCGCGACGGACCTGCTGGTCTAGACGGAGGGCGACGGGACTTCACTCGTTTCCTAGCGGGGAAGCAAATGAACATGGAGATGAATTAAAGGAGGGGAGGAAGAAGAAGGCTGGGAGAAAGAGAGATGCAGGGAGCAGGGTGTTGCATGGGACTAGATCCGGTGGTGCTACGGGCTTGCTGCCGACGATGGCGACTCCAACAGGTTCGGGCGGCCCGGCGGGGTCACACGGCCGAGGCAACGGAGATCAGGCGAGGTGTGTGGGTTGGTCGGGCATGCAAGATGAGGGAGTTGGTCGGAGAGGATTTGGAACATGGATGCGGGCTCTGGTTGGTGTAAAGGGGATCCCGAGGGAAGATTTTGTTGGCGATGGGACAAGCTCCCGAGGAACATGGGTGGCGGCGGCGGGAGGATTAGATGGATCGATGGGACAGGGCTAGGATTAGACTTCTACTTATAGCATAGGATTTTTGGTTAGGGCTATTTGGAACCTCCGATTAAAATCAAACGGTCAGAAATAAATAGGCTAGGAAAGTCTAAATAAGAAACAAAGATATTTTATAGCTGTTTGAGGATGATCCGGAGCCAACAGTGACGACTGTCCGGATTGGGCTCGGGACAGTGTCGGACGCGTGAGAGGGGTCTATGCAGTGCGCAAAGAGGGGTAGGCTGGGACTAGGTGGATTAAGAAGAGGAGTTGGGTGGAGATGAGAGGGAAGGAGTGCAGCCCGACGACGGTTTCGGAGACCGAAAACGTCCGTCGTGTGACCGGCTATAGTGTCGCTATAGTTAACGGTTGGGCTATCAAACGAGCTCCGAATGCGACGAAACTTGACAAGCGGTCTACCTGCACTATAATAAGACTGCATGCCAACTTTCAACCCATTCCGAGAACATTTTCCGGCCACTTATAAAATAATATTACGAACGTGCCGCGGGCGCGTGCAAGTGTGTGTGGGCTCAGAATGGACAACGAAAGGAACGGGGAGGCCGGGACGGATGCAAGTTTTGAAAACATGATGATGCAATGCACATGATGACATGGCAAGATGCAACACGCAAGCAAATGACATGGCAAAGATAGCGAATAACTGGAAGACACCTGGCGCAACGGTCTCGGGGCGTTACAACACTCCACCACTACGAGAGGATCTCATGTCGAGATCTAGGATGACACCGGAGGGAAATGAAAGAGGAAGGGGAAGAGGTTAAACTAAGTTGCTTCTTTGACAAACGAGTGAAACCAATGAACCTTGATAGGTTAACCAAATTGAAAGAAAGAATACAATGAAGATGAACAAAGTTGAAAAGACTCCGTTAGAAAAGAGGAACAAAGAACATTACGGGAACCTTGTGGGTTGAAAGACATAAGAAAATGGTTACAATGGACAAGAAGTACATGCAAGCACTCAGGTTGAAAACAAGATAGAGAAGGAACAAGAATGATATAATTTGGACAACACTCTGACTAAAAGGAGAAGGAAAACTTGATAAGTTGCAAAAACTTGAAAGGAGGGCATGACACTCCGGTTAAATGGATAATCACGAAAAGAACACGATCCTCACAAATCGAGATGATGAGTGAAGAGAGAAACATCACAATGCTTCCGAAACAAGCGAATAGGAGCTAGATCGTTAGGAAGAAAGAAATAAAGTAGAAGAAAATGATAACTTCTACCACCAATGAATTTGAAGGAATCCTTAGAACGAAGGATTGAATGGAGTTTTTGCAAATTAAACAACAAAAGAATAAGGTTGTAGTGGGCTTATGGAAAACATCTCAAAATTGTGAGGTGAAATTCTGCCACTAACGAAAACAATAGATTGGATTGATATCAACGAGGATACGAGAAACTTATTTCACCGAGAGGATAAATGAAGAACTTGGGTCATTTATAAGCACCATAAATAGCAACAATCCTTAGGGAAAGCTTTAGGTGAAATATAACCCAATATAACTCTAATGAAGAGATTGATGGATTGAAAAGATATCTTAAGCGAAAATAAAATGATGGATTTAGATATATCACTCTTGAAAAACTTGTGAATCATGAAACACGAAGGGAAATTATCAACAATGACATAACACCACCTCAAAAGATGAGATATGAAAGAATTGCACTTCAGATGCAAGATGAAGAATACTTGAACTTCTCAAAACAAAACATGTGTTGAGCACCATGTTTATTTTAGAGTATAGGTTGGCAGATCTTAGCTTCAAGAGAAATCCTGAGAACGAATGAAGAATGAAAAGGATCCTTGACGAACCACCATGTAGAGCCTCCATGAAGAACTCCGGTAATAAAAGGATAATAGAAAGAATGAGAAGTTGAAAACACAAGGTGCAGCCTTTGAATGAACAGATGGAGCTTCACGATGATATAACCGAGAAAACTTGGAACACCGGAAAAGAAAGATGAATAAAAGAAATCAAGAATTTTGATAAGCCTCCGGAATAAGGAATTGAATTTACTAGATGAAACAATAATAAGAATTACATTATGCTTATCCTTCACCAATTTAAATTGATGACAAGTAACGGATTTGGCATACTACTTATTCTCGTAGAAAGGATTAAGATGGATATGGCGCAAACTTGAGAAAGCTCTTCAACGATCCGTCGGTGGGATTAAAAAAACGAATGAATTGATATGAGAACATAGGAAGAGGAATCTTGAACAAATCACCGTAAGAATTGAAAATGAAAGTAGCAAAGGCACAATTCACTGGGAAGAATTGGATAACGATCGAAGATACTTTAGGGGATTTTGATACAAGTGAACGAAGAGATCACGAGCTGATTAGAGAAAACTTGAATGATGCACCGGTAAGATTTGTAGAACAATAGTTGAAAGCTGAGAATGAATAAACCTGAATTGATCGCCTTCGGAGAATCAAACTGAAAAGACTCCTGAATTGTTCTGGATGGGTGAAAAGAATTCTCACAATCGAAAACAATGATGAGAGGATGGCATAAAGCTAGCACCATGAATCTTTGGAAGAACGGGTGAGGATTTGGAGGGAAAACTCTTCGGTCTTTCAGAATCCGAGAATGACGATGGGAAACACCACCATGAATTTATTGAGGCACTCCGGAATGAAAATTAGAAAGGTTGAACTAACGATGAAAAGAATTTGAAAGATCTTGGAGAAAGACATAAGACTGATGATAATTCATTCTTACATCAAACTTTGAAAAGATTTGAGAATAAATCCGGGAAGATTAGAAGAGTCAGGTAAGATCGTGGGAAAACCTGTGGGTTAGGGCCCACTCAAGAGAAACACCGTTGGAATGCCTTTGAAGAGAGATTGCACCGGTTGAATTAAATGGCTTGAAAGAGAAAACAACCTCGAAAATTAGGTTGGATTGATTAAGAATAGAAGCACTAATCTTCCGAGATATCTTCAGCACTCCGGAACAATTGAATAGCAAGCGGGGAATGATTAAGAGGTGCACCGGCATGAGAAAACATTTGAAATGAGGAAAAGATATGATCGACAAATCTTGAATTGAATTCACCGGAGAAAGAAAAGAATGGAGAATGATGAACTCAAAGCTTCCTTAGTATCTTCCTGAGAATCACTGGATAAGAACATTGACGGAAAAGAATGGAGAGACTTCACATCAATAACATGATAGTTGATTAAGAAATCTGAATCCTTGAAGGAAAAGGGTGGGAGGGCGGGAAAACAAAGGTAGCTTGGGACAGATGAAATGAGCACCATTGAGAAGAACTGATAATTGATCCTATGGATATTGAAATGATCGGATCCACTTGAAGAGAAACACACCGGTTGAAAAAGGATTGACATGACAATCTCGATTATCAAGAAGGATTGGTATTCACATAGAAATATGAGAACACCGCTTAGGAAAGATATGGAATCAACATTTGACTTCGAAGCAACTCGAATACCACAAACCAAAACAAAACAAAGGATTTGGCTCACAGAATAAGCCGGAACAAACATATGATAGATCCCATATCGTAACATGTGTTTGTTGGCAAGATATTCTAGGAGCTACTTGAATTCCCACCTATAAAACTCCCGAAACTTCCTGGTTATGCAATCAGGTATTGGGGATCAGGGGAAGCATAATATCTCACCCAAAACTAACAAATCCTACATCCAGTTGTATTCATCCTTCAACACATAACCAAGAAACCTTCGGAAATCATTTACCTCAACCTTCGAAAAGCATCCATTATACGAGTTATGGCAATACTCCCGAACTCCCGCCCCAGTACTGGGTGGCATCGAGGTTATCTCACCAACAACTGCATAAAAGTGATTTTTGATGCCGGCGAACTCAGGTATTCCAGAACTGCAACGATAAAATTGTGATGACAACACCTCGGAGCTCAACTCCCCGGGACACTGCCACAACCCCTAAATGTCAGGAGGCACCAAGAACAATGTTCTCGTCACAAAATCATCGGAACGATTCCAAGATACCCGCGTGATCCTAAAAAAATTTGTGAAATTTGAGGAGAGAAGAGTCAAAACTTCTACGTCAGGAGGCCTCACCAGAGCGATGAAGGGACTGAGGAGTAAAAAGAATCCCACTCTCTGATATATATAATCCTAAGACTCAAAACATTTTGTTCTAGACACAACAACGTCAGCGATTTGATCAAGCAGGGGGCTCCTAAGTCGGGGATGGCTCTGATACCAACTTGTAACACCCACGATGCGGCTATATCTCCCACGTGTCGGGGCATGACTTAGAGGCATAGCCGCATGGTAGGTCTGTCACAAGAGGGGTAATCTTTACACATCCCATGTACTGAATAAGAAAGGGATAAAGAGTTGGCTTACAATCGCCACTTCACACAGATAACGAGTTAAACATACATCATCCAGAATACAATCAAGGTCCGACTACGGAACCAAAATAAAAGAAGACAACCCCAAATGCTAGATCCCCGATCGACCCAACTGGGCTCCACTATTGATCAATAGGAAATGAAACAAAACAACGATCAAGATCTTCATCAGGCACCCACTTGAGCAGGGTTGCGTCACCTGCACTGGTATCATCGGCACCTGCAACTGTTTGGAAGTATCTGTGAGTCACGGGGACTCAGCAATCTCACACCTGCGAGATCAGGACTATTTAAGCTTATGGGTAGGAAAGGGTAGTAAGGTGGAGCTGCAGCAAGCACTAGCATATATGGTGGCTAACATACGCAAAAGAGAGCTAGAAGAGAAACAAAGCACGGTCGAGAAGCTATAAATGATCAAGAAGTGATCCTGAAACTACTTAGGTTCAACCATAACACAAGACCGTGTTCACTTCCCGGACCCTGCCGGAAAGAGACCATCACGGCTACACACGCGGTTGCTGCATTTTAATTAAGGCAAGTGTCAAGTTCTCTACAACCAGATATTAACAAATTCGAGCGGACGAGCTTGAGGCGCTACTGTTGTCTGAACACTCCAAGGATGCCATGTCGGGCTCCCTGTACGAGCAGACACAGAGAGAGAGAGAGAGAGAGAGAGATATGAGAAAGAGCAAGAGAAGGGTGAGGAAGGAAGGGAAGGTAAGGGCGGCGTGGTGGTGCCTGAGCACCGAGGGAGGTAGGGAGGAGGCCAACGGCATGACCTGCTGCTGTAGCCGTCGGCAACGTGGACGTGCGAGGCCGCGGGGAGGTGCTACCTCTTGAGCACTGCGTTGGTTTTCCCCGAAGAGGAAGGGATGATGCAGCAAAGTAGCGTAAGTATTTCCCTTAGTTTTTGAGAACCAAGGTATCAATCCAGTAGGAGGCTACGCGCGAGTCCCTCATACCTGCACAAAACAAATAAATCCTCGCAACCAACGCGAATAGGGGTTGTCAATCCCTACACAGCCACTTACGAGAGTGAGATCTGATAGATATGATAAGATAATGTTTTTGGTATTTTTGTGATAAAGATGCAAAGTAAAATAAAGGCAAAGCAAAGAGCAAAGGAAATAACTAAGTAGTAGGAGATTAATATGATAAAGATAGACCCGGGGGCCATAGGTTTCACTAGTGGCTTCTTTCGAGAGCATAAGTATTCTACGAGGGTGAACAAATTATTGTTGAGCAATTGACAGAATTGAGCATAGTTATGAGAATATCTAGGCATGATCATGTATATAGGCATCACGTCCGAGACAAGTAGACCGACTCCTGCCTGCATCTACTACTATTACTCCACTCATCGACCGCTATCCAGCATGCATCTAGAGTATTAAGTTAAAAACAGAGTAACGCCTTAAGCAAGATGACATGATGTAGAGGGATAAACTCATGCAATATGATGAAAAACCCATCTTGTTATCCTCGATGTCAACAATACAATACGTGCCTTCCTGCCCCTACTATCACTGGGAAACGACACCGCAAGATTGAACCCAAAGCTAAGCACTTCTCCCATTGCAAGAAAGATCAATCTAGTAGGCCAAACCAAACTGATAATTCAAAGAGACTTGCAAAGATAACCAATCATACATAAAATAATTCAGAGAAGATTCAAATATTGTTCATATATAGACTTGATCATAAACCCACAATTCATCGGTCTCAACAAACACACCGCAAAAAGAAGATTACATCGAATAGTTCTCCACAAGAGAGGGGGAGAACATTGTATTGAGATCCAAAAAGAGACAAGAAGCCATCTAGCTAATAACTATGGACCCGTAGGTCTGAGGTAAACTACTCACACTTCATCGGAGGGGCTATGGTGTTGATGTAGAATCCCTCCGTGATCGATGCCCCCTCCGGCGGAGCTCCGGAACAGGCCCCAAGATGGGATCTCGTGGATACAGAAAGTTGCGGCGGTGGAATTAGGTTTTTGGCTCCGTATCTAATTGTTTGGGGGTACGTAGGTATATATAGGAGGAAGGAGTACGTCGGTGGAGCAATAGGGGGCCCATGAGGGTGGAGGGCGTGCCTGGGGAGGTAGGCGTGCCCCCCTACCTCATGGCCTCCTCTTTTTTGTCTTGACATAGGGTCCAAGTCTCCTGGATCTTGTTCGTTGAGAAAATCACATTCCCGAAGGTTTCATTTCGTTTGGACTCCGTGTGATATTCCTTTTCTTCGAAACCCTAAAACAGGCAAAAAAAACAGCAATTCTGGGCTGGGCCTCCGGTTAATAGGTTAGTCCCAAAAAAATATAAAAGTGGAAAATAAAGCCCAATAATGTCCAAAACAGTAGATAATATAGCATGGAGCAATCAAAAATTATAGATACATTGGAGATGTATCAAGCATCCCCAAGCTTAATTCCTGCTCGTCCTCGAGTAGGTAAATGATAAAAACAGAATTTTTGATGCGGAGTGCTACTTGGCATAATTTTAATGTAATTCTTCTTAATTGTGGTATGAATATTCAGATCCGAAAGATTCAAGACAAAAGTTTAATATTGACATAAAAATAATAATACTTCAAGCATACTAACAAAGCAATTATGTCTTCTCAAAATAGCATGGCCAAAGAAAGTTATCCCTACAAAATCATATAGTCTGGCTATGCTCCATCTTTGCCACACAAAATATTTAAATCATGCACAACCCCGATGACAAGCCAAGCAATTGTTTCATACTTTTGGTGTTCTCTAACTTTTTCAATCTTCACGCAATACATGAGCGTGAGCCATGGATATAGCACTATAGGTGGAATAGAATGGTGGTTGTGGAGAAGACAAAAGGGGAGAAGATAGTCTCACATCAACTAGGCATATCAACGGGCTATGGAGATGCCCATCAATAGATATCAATGTGAGTGAGTAGGGATTGCCATGCATTGGATGCACTAGAGCTATAAGTATATGAAAGCTCAAAAAGAAACTAAGTGGGTGTGCATCCAACTTGCTTGCTCATGAAGACCTAGGGCATTTTGAGGAAGCCCATCATTGGAATATACAAGCCAAGTTTTATAATGAAAATTTCCCACTAGTTTATGAAAGTGACGAAATGAGAAACTCTCTACTATGAATATCATGGTGCTACTTTGAAGCACAAGTGTGGTAAAAGGATAGTAGCATTGCCCCTTCTCTCTTTTTCTCTCATATTTTTTTATTTGGGCCTTTTCCCTTTTTTATGGCCTCTTTTCTTTCTCTTTTTTTTCGTCTGGAGTCTCATCCCAACTTGTGGGGGAATCATAGTCTCCATCATCCTTTCCTCACTGGGACAATGCTCTAATAATGATGATCATCACACTTTTATTTTTCTTACAACTCAACAATTACAACTCGATACTTAGAACAAAATATGACTCTATATGAATGCCTCCGGCGGTGTTCCGGGATATGCAATGACCCATGAGTGACATGTATGAAAGAATTATGAATGGTGGCTTTGCCACAAATACTATGTTGTCGGGGAAACTGATCCACGAACACCTATGGGGCCGGCGGACCGGGCCCCTTTCGGTTCGGCGGGGGGCGGAGGTCGCACGAAGAGCAGATCGAGGCGAAGCACACGAGCAGTTTACCCAGCTTCGGAGCTCTCCGGAGAGATAACACTCCTACTGCTGCTTGTCTGGTTGTATTATCTGGTGTTCTTACTCTCGAGCCAGAGAGTGTGATGTTCTCTAGGCTACCTATGAATCGAAGCTAACCGTCCCAATCTCCGAACCTCCTCTACGTTGCGCATGGGCCTCCTTTTATACGCTAAAGGGGTCACCGACAGGTGGCAACGCAGAGGAGGGTAAAAACATAAAAAGCGAGGTAGTTGATATAGTGCTTGTACACTGCACCCTACCTAACCCTGACGGCAGGGGACAAGGGCATTAAATGCCCGTCTGAGTCGCTCAAACAGTGCAGAAAAGGACCGTTAGGGGCGCCACCGTTCGCCACGATGGCGATCTTGTCAGCTTCGCATGCCACTGCGCACCGCTGGCTGCACAGCCTCCCGCCACGCGCGCCCGGAGAGGCCCCCAGAGCGACACGTTGGTGGATGTGCTGGAGCGTGGGCGCAGAGTGGCCGCCTGCCGCGGCAAGCGCCTTGCCGCTGTTGTTATCTCGCCGGGTCCAGAAGCTCGTCGCTCACCGAGCCTCGGGGTATCTTATTTAGTCTTCCCGGCAAGCTCCTCTTGGCGGGGCCTTGTTGCCTTGTCAGAGCGCGTGGCGCGTCGCGGCAAGTTCCTTGGAGCGCCTTGGTTGGCCTTCCCGGCAAGCTCCTCTTGCCGGGGTCTTGTCTTTAGCTTAAATACTTTGTTCTTGGATGGCTCCAAGGGAACCTTGGGGGATCTTGGCGTTCGCTCGGCAAGCCTTTGCCGCGGGGTGCTGCAACTGCCCGTGCACAAGTTCGGGGTACTAGGGTACCCCTATTCTAGTACACCGACAGGAGCCCCCGGGCCTGGGCCAGACACGGTGCCGAGCGCTGTTGGGCCAGGCCCAAGACAGGGCACCGGCACACGCGGGCTGGGCCATGCCAAATCTTGTTCCGTATCCACCGCACTCTCCCATAACGGCACGCGTTGAATGCAGCATCGTGGGAGAGATCGTGGGTGGTTGTTTATTAGGAAGGCCGAAACATCCGCCCCGTCCCTCTTTATAAGCAGAGGAAACAGGGGCAGTTCGTTCCCCCTCGCTGGTTGCTGCTACTCCTTCTTCACAAACTCCGCCGCTCCCCCCTTCTTCCCGAAGCCGAGAGAGCAGCGTTCCCCCCCCATTGCCACCAGCATCACCACGCCGTCGACCTTCCTCACCACCTCCGCCATGGCCCCGAAAGCCGACAAGGGAAAGGGTGTGAAGTCAGCCGAGGCGCAGGGGCTCGCGGCGCTGCGGAAGGAGCGGGCGATCTTCACCCCCCAGCTCGGCATGCAGGAGCTGAGGGAGTACTTCTACCTCTTTTGGGCGACGGAGACGCGTGCGCATCCGCGCATGAGGGTACTCCCGGCCGCTGCCTCGGAGTTGGCTCCAAATGGGTACCCGTTCTTCCCGCTATTCTTCTATTGCGGGCTCTGCCCGCCCTTCTCAGAGTTCTTTTGTGACATTATGAACACATATGGCTTCCGCCTCCTTGACTTCACCCCCAACGCTGTCCTGACCATGGCAGTTTTTGCACACTTGTGCGAAAACTTTGTCGGAGTCCACCCTAGTGTAGCCCTTTTCCGCCACTTCTTCATACCTCGGGTAGAGAGAGGAGAGCCGCTTGCCGGAGGGATTGCCTGGGTCTCGAGAGTCGGCAAGAAAGAGGTGTACTTGGAGGGTGAGCTTCGTAGCAAGTGGGAGGAGTGGAGAGCGGAGTGGTGCTGGATCGTTGAGGAGAATCCGCAGCCCTTCACCGCCGTGCGCCAAACTCCAATAGTGCGCGGCAATGACTGGAGCAACGTGGCCCCGGAAGACGAGAGGCTGAAGATCGCCATCACTAGGATTCTTCGCCTCATGCTTGCCGGGCTCACCGTAGGTGCTGTCGGGGCAGATTTCCTCCGCCGCTGCATTGCCCCCCTGCAGGAGAGGGGGAGGCCCGCCTGGGAATTCAAGAATTCGGCGGACATCATGAGGCTGCGGCCAGGCCTCAACTACAACTTCACCGTCTTGGATTTGGATGCAATGCTCTTGGAATTATTGAAACGCGACCCCCAGCACCCATTCACACTGCCGAGGGGCGTAGTTCCTTTGTGCAATAACTCTTCGCTTGACCGGATCCGCTCCATGATGCCGTTGTGCGATTCACACGGCATCGTCCCAACTTGGCAAGAGCTTGCGGATGACGTTGTGCGATCGTTCTTCGACACCTTGGAGGAAGTGCCGGTCCGTGCTGACGAGCAGAAGAGCCTCACCCGTGACACCACCGACGAGGAGCTGCAGCTCATCGCTACTAGGGCGGAAGAGGCTGCGGCCGCAGCTGCTGCGGGTGTGTTTGGGTTTACTGTGGAGGAGGCGGAGGCTGCAGAGGCGGCAAACCTTGCCGAACGCGCGGAGTTCATGGGCGAAGAGGAGCCTGCCGGTTCCGAAGCCGAGTCGAGCGAGGCCGGCGAGGAGGAGGCTGAGCCTTCAGAGAACTTGCTGCAGGCGGAGCCCCCAGCCCCGCCAAGGAGGCGCCTTCGCAGGGCTGGGGACGCATCGGTGCGGCAGCCGGCTCCACAGCCACCGAGCCGCGCGACGCGCTCTACCGCGGCAAGCAATGTTGTCGCGGGAGCGCCTCACGCAACAGCGGCAACCGGAGCGGGATCTTCCTGGGCCACTGCCACTGCCCCCGCCAAGCGGGCAAGGGATCCTACTCCTCCACCCCGCCGCACCGGAGGAGGGCCGGACTTCGATCTTTCCGCGCTCAGCTCCGACGAGGAGGAAGAAGAGTGAGTTTCTTTGGTGCTCTTATGATCCTTCAATCTTGCTGTTTATATCTTGTATCTGACTTGCTCCAATCTGGACTCCTTTCTTTTCAGAACACTGGCCCAGAGAGCGGTGAAGAGGGCCAAGGCCGCGGTGATCGTCATCGAGGATGACCCCATCGTGTCAGCAGGAGGTGGGCCCGAGATCACCTTGACGGACCCGGCAATCATCCCTCAGAGCAGCCCCCAGCGCAGCCCCCAGCGTAAGTTCATTGTTTAGCCTTCTGCTGCCGGGCGCGCTTGAGTGCTTTTTCCTTTGTTGATATCTTGCTTGTTGACTTGTGCAGGAGCAGAGCAGCCTCACCAGGAGCGCCCGGAGGCTGGTCCCGAAGTGCCACCTGCTTCGACTGCGCCGCCAAGGGAGGAGTCCCCGGCAAGGGAGCGCTCTCCGGAAAGGGGGGACTCTCCGGCAAGGGACGGCACTGCTGATCCTGCGGCGACCGAGGCCGCAACTGAAGATCTTGGAGCAGGTAGCCCACTTGCCCAGAAACTTTCCCTTGGGTTCTGCTTCTTCCGTTTTTCCCTTCTTGGATTTTTGATTGATTTTCCTCCCTTCTTCGTTCTTCAGACCCATCTTCGGCTGAGCAAATGGAGACAGAGGGCGCCGGCGAGGAAGGTGCCGGTGCTGATGAGACCGCCGGCGAAGAGGCCGTCGGGGCTGCTGCTGCGGAAGCCGGTGAGGGGTCGGGTGATCGCACTGACGACCCTGAGGCCGCAGGAGCGCTGGGCGCTGCACCGACCGCCGAACCCTCTGCCGCTTCTGCGGAGCCGGGCTCCGAGGAGCTCCAGCCCGGCGCCTACTTGCAGGCCGGTGACAATATCTTCATCAAGCTACCCTGGGCGTCGAGCTCCAGGGTGCCAGTCGAGGGGGAGACTTTTGACGGGGAGGTGCTCGCCTCTGCTGGACTGTCATTGGTTGACACGCCCGGCAGCAGCAGCGGCAAGCCTGAGGAGGAGCAGCTGCTGCGGAAGCTGCTGTCACTCTATCGTACCCGGCAAGCCAAGCTGGCTTCCCGGGAAGCGCTTGTCGCGAAGGCGGGAGTTGACATGGAAAAGCTCGCGGAGGAGCTCCGGGGCCAAAATCAAGAAGCTCTCCGGTCTCTGGTGCAGGAGCGGGAGCGAGTCGACGAGGAGCGCACGGCCTTTCTTCTCGAGAAGGCCGAGGCTGAGGAGGAACAAAGGCTGGCCGCCGAGAAGCAGTCCGCACGGGAAGGTGAACTAGTGCAGTGGAAGGCCCACCTCGACAGCTACGAGGAAGAGCTCGCCGAGCGCGAGCGAGCACTTGGCGGGGCGCTCAAGGAGGCAAAGGATGCCGCTGCAACTGCAGAGGCCGCCAATAAAGAGCTAGAGGAGAAGGTGGCGCGGCTGGAGGCCGATATTGGGAAGAGCGGCGAGGAGCTTGCCGCGCTCAAGCGTGAGCGCGAGAAGGATGCTGCCGCCCACGGTGAGCTGCAAGGCCTTCTTGCTGAGAGGGGCAAGGAGCTCAGCGCCGCCAAGGATTCCAAAGCAGACCTGGAGCTGAAGCTGGCCACGCTGACGCAGACGCTGGAGGCCGTCAAGGAGCGGGAGAAGACCTTGTCGGAGAAGGTCAAGGCTGACGCGGCGCTGCTGGAGAGCATTGCAGTTACCCAGAACTCGTTTAGAGACACAGTGGAGCACTGGACCGAGGGTCTGGTGAACACTGCCGCCGTCATCAACGAGGAGCTGGCGCAGCTGGGGATGGAGGACTTTGGGTATCCTTCCGATGAGAGCCTTCAACCCAGCGCCAAGCTCAGCTTATTCTTCAAGGGCGTGGCGACGACACTCCAGCGGCTCCGGGAGAGGATCCCGAAGCAGCTGGCCGACAAGTCGCGCAAAATCTGCGTCGGGGTTCTTCAGAAGGTGCTAATGAAGGTAGCCTTCCGCAATCCAGGCCTCAGCTTCACCAACGTCCTCAGGTCCTTGCCGCCTGACGCCGATCTGGATGCACTCAAGGCCCTTGTCGCACCCATTGTGGACAAGGTGAGCGAGATCAAGAGAGTCGAGGGCGGACGCGTAGATTAGGCCGCCCATTTCTTCTTTTCCCTTGTCGCTGCTAGTCATGTCATGAAAACAGTCTGTTAGAGCTGCGACAAGTTATCTTGTAATATAACTTTATTTTTGTCTATCAATTGCTATGTTATTTCCTCTACTAGATTCTTTCCTTTGTATGTTTTCACCCTACGCTTC
The DNA here is from genome assembly GCF_002162155.2 of Triticum dicoccoides. Lineage (NCBI taxonomy): Eukaryota > Viridiplantae > Streptophyta > Magnoliopsida > Poales > Poaceae > Triticum > Triticum dicoccoides. Next base: position 411,015,004 of record NC_041384.1, read on the forward strand.
TAGGGAACTTGTCCGCGCAGGCGCCCGAGCCGCGAGCGCTGAGTGCGGAACTTCAGCAGCCTGCTGGCGACGCTGCTTCCGACAAGAAACCTTGTCGCGACAAGATGCAGCACGCTTAAGCTGTTGAGCGGACTCGAAACAAAGTAAGGGCGCAACTAGCCACGAGTTGGTTCCTCCGCGCACAGGTTTTCCATACAAAGCAGGGTCGTTCGAGGAAGATAACTCAAAAATTTAAAAAGTGATTGCTCAAACTTTGGCAACTTAGCTTTTCTGTCATTTTGCTTCCCGGTAAGGCAAGTCTTTGCTTGAACAACGCCTGGCCCATACCACAATCTTCTCCTTTCCCCCCGGCAAACTTGTGTGCGGGAGAACCTTCTTTTCCTTTTAAAAGAAAAAGAAAGGAGAGAAAATAATAATACGGAGCTCTTCGGCTCGTTACTGCTTACCGGATGTATGTGCTGCACAAAATGTCAGATAATTACATGCAAGAAAGGAACTAACGCATGAAATGGACAAGCTGTGCGGAGCACATGGGGTTTTACTTATGCACAGGATCTGCGCCCGGCTTTGTACAAAGGATTACATGCAACAGCGGCAAGACTTGTACAAAAGGTGGTTGCCGGAACGGGTTCCAGCAACCGCGCCTTATGGGAAAAACTTACGAAGATGTTCTATGTTCCAGGAGTTGCTCACCGGAACGCCATCTTCGGTCTCAAGGCGGACAGCGCCAGGCCTTGTGACTCGTCTTACCCGATAAGGGCCTTCCCACTTCGGCGTCAACTTGTTGGAATTCTTGGCGGACTGAACGCGCCGAAGAACAAGGTCGCCTTCCTCGAAGCTTCTGGCTTTAACTTTGCGGCTATGATAGCGGCGCAAAGCTTGCTGGTATTGAGCAGCTCGTACAGCAGCCTGAAGACGATCTTCCTCAAGGAGCAGCGCGTCGTCTTGCCGCAGCTGTTCTTGCTCAAGCTCATCATAAGCGAGCACTCGAGGTGATCCGTATACGAGTTCCGTGGGGAGAACTGCCTCTGCTCCATAGACTAGAGCGAAAGGTGTCTGGCCAGTGGCTCGATTTGGCGTCGTTCTGATCGACCAAAGAACCACCGGCAGCTCCTCGATCCAGTTTCTTCCGCACCTGTGTAGCCTGTCGAAAGTTCTGGTCTTGAGCCCGCGCAGCACTTCAGCATTTGCCCTCTCTGCTTGAACGTTGCTTCTTGGATGAGCAACAGAAGCGAAGCAGACCTTGGCGCCAAGGTCTTGGACGTACTGCATGAAGGTGCGGCTCGTGAATTGCGTGTCGTTGTCGGTGATGATCCTGTTAGGGATCCCGAAACGGCAAACAATCGACCTGAAGAACTTGACTGCTGACTGTGTTGTCACCTTCCTCACTGGCTGCACTTCCGGCCACTTTGTGAACTTGTCGATTGCGACGTACAAGTACTCAAAGCCCCCAACAGCTCGGGGGAAGGGGCCGAGGATATCGAGCCCCCAGACCGAAAATGGCCAGGATAAAGGGATTGTCTGGAGAGCTTGAGCTGGTTGGTGTATCTGTTTGGAGTGGAACTGGCACGCTTCACACTTGGTTACTTGTGCAGTTGCATCCAGGAGGGCTGTCGGCCAAAAGAAACCTTGCCGGAAAGCTTTGCCGGCAAGTGCTCTTGCGCCAATGTGGTGGCCACATATGCCTCCATGTATCTCCGCCAACAGCTTTTGTCCATCTTCCCGGCGAATACACTTCAATTTCACACCGTTGAGTCTTCTTCTATACAGTATGCTATCGACAAACTGGTACATACTTGACTGCCGGGCTACTCTTTCCGCTTCTTCTTGTTCTTCGGGAAGTTCTCCTTTCTGAAGGAAGTGGACAATCTGCTGTGCCCATGCTGGAGCTTGTGGCTCGACAACAAGGACTAAAGGCACATCTGCTACTGTGGGAACATCCGCTTCCACGGCAAGGACTTGTGGTCCTGCCGGAGCTTGATGTTCCCCGGCAAGCTTGCCGGAGCAAAACTTGTCGGGAGCGTCTGCTTCAACGGAACAACCCATAAGGCTTGCCGGAGCAGACTGCCCCTCAGCATCCTTGGTGTTGATCTTGGGGACTTTCTTGGCGGCGGCTTCGGGGAGCTCTGCCGGAAAGTAGTCGCCGGAAACCAACTTCCTTTTCTTGCTTTGTCCAGTTGAGGGCGTTACGGATGGTTGAGTCAACTTGAGCACAAAGATCCCTGGTTCCACAGGTAACTTTAGTGCGGCGCACTTTGACAGGCCATCAGCAATATCATTCTGAGCTCTTGGGATATGCTCCATCTGCAGGCCGTCAAAGTGCTCTTCTAGCTTCCTCACTTCATCGACATACGCTTCCATCAAAGGACTCTGGTAGTTCTTGTTCACTTGTCGGACGACAAGCTGTGAGTCACCCTTGACAATGAGCTTCTTGATCCCAAGGTCTGCTGCGATTCTGAGACCGGCAAGCAATCCTTCATACTCTGCAGTATTGTTGGTTGCTTGCTCTTTGGGAAAGTGCATCTGGACTACGTACTTGAGGTGTTCTCCGGTGGGTGCGACAAGAAGCACGCCTGCACCGGCGCCTTGCAGCGAGAAGGCACCATCAAAGTACATCAGCCACTCTTTGCTTGCCTCTTTGACGGGGATGCTCGCTTCTGGAATTTCTTCATCTGGGGTTGGCGTCCACTCTGCTATGAACTCTGCCAATGCTCTGCTTTGGATGGTTGAGGTGCTCTCAAACTTGAGGCCAAAGCTTGACAGTTCCAGCGCCCACTCGACAATCCTGCCCGTTGCTTCTGGATTTTGCAGTATCCTCTTCAGCGGAAAGCGAGTGACGACTGTGATCTCATGTGCTTGGAAGTAATGGCGCAGCTTTCTCGAGGCTATGAGCAGGCCGAAAAGCAACTTCTGCACACCAGAGTACCTTGATCTAGCCCCCTGCAGAAGAGAACTGACAAAGTAAACTGGGCGCTGCACCATTCTCCTTGGCATCTTATCATGTTCCTGCGCAAGATCAACCTCAAGCTTAACCCCGAGAAGTGCGTGTTTGGAGTCCCTTCCGGCAAGCTTCTCGGGTTTTTCATGTCTCAGTGGGGAATTGAAGCCAATCCCGACAAGATCAAAGCCATTGAGCAGATCGATGCACCAAAGCGCGTCAAGGATGCACGAAGGCTTGCCGGTTGCGTGGCTGCTCTCAACAGGTTTATCTCTAGATCTGCTGAGCGCGCCCTGCCATTTTTCAAAATTTTGAAAAAGGCAGGTCCAATGAAATGGACTCCAGAAGCGGAGGCTGCGCAGATCTTTATTCCCTTCATCAACATGCCACCGAAGAAGAAGACTTCGGCGGCAGCCGCTCCATCCAAGTCACTTTCGCCACCGTTGGAGCAAACGAGTGGTGGGATGGACGCCGGCGGAAGAAAGGACGTCGACGAGGAAGCTCATGATGCAGCCAGGTCCAAGAGCAAGGCTGCACAAACCTCGGCGACTATACATGTTCCACGCCACTCTCAGGAGGCGCAAGATCATCAGCGTCATGGCACTAGCAGTGCCATACGCATGATCGCCCAAGACCAAGCTGGTGGATCTCGGGACGCTCAAGACCAGCATGCACGCCAGCGTGCTGGCACGAGCGGAGCACGGTCGCCTGGACGGGATACTGCTCCTTCTAACATAGTTAGAAGTTCGAGCACGTCCCGCTCCTCGCGCCGTCCGCCCCTGCCACCCACCACTCCAGCAGAAGCTTTGGCGCGAGCTCAACTTCTCCTAGATTACCCTCCGACGTCGGACAAGATCGACGAATGGAGGGCTACCATTCAGAGTCTCATCGGCTACGCCAACGGCGACACTCCACAGCAGCCAAATGCGTCGCCGCCGCGGCAGGACCGCTGGACGCGAGCCGGTGGCGACGAAACGGGCGGAGGTGCAACTACCATGCAATCACCGCCCCGAAGGCCAAGATCGCCGACTCGCCGGATCCACCTCGACAGCGACTCCACTGCATCGTCGGATCCACGAGCTCGTCGCGATCAGCGCCAAGTTCTTCATGATCGACAACAAGAAGACGCTCGAACCCGCATCGAGCGCCGAAGAGAAGCGCGACGTCAATCCGACAAGCGCGCTGGGCCCTCTGTTGACATGCATGCGCCAGGGGAACCAGGCGATCTGCCGTACGCGGTAGGTTGTCCTGCGTTCACTCGTGAGCTGCGGCAAGTCCAGTGTCCCAGTACAAAGAACTTCAAGCCAGACGTGCCGGAGAAGTACGACGGCAAGACGCATCCGTCAGAGTTCCTCAGCATCTACACCATCGCGGTGCAAGCTGCCGGGGGACGAGATGACAAGATCCTTGCCAATTACTTCCCGCTGGTGCTCAAGCCCAATGTCAGATCCTGGCTCATGCACTTGCCGGACAACTCCATATCCTCTTGGGCTGATCTGTGCCATCAGTTTGTCGGCGCCTTTACCGGCGGACACAAGCCTCATGGCCAGGAGAGTGATCTTCATCTGCTCGCCCAGAAGGAAGGAGAGCCCCTGCGCAAGTACATTCAGAGATTCAGTAGTGTGCAGCACAACATCCCAGACGTCCACCCTGCCGCGGTGATCAGCGCGTTCCATCAGAACGTCCGGAACCGCAGGATGCGGGAGGAAATGGTGATGTGCAAGATCAGGGACGTCAGTGAGTTATATGCACTGGTCGACAAGTGTGCGCGTGCTGAGGAAGGGAGGAGACTCCCCGGAGAAAATATAGGAGCGGGAGGATCTGACAGCGAAGATGCTGCCCCGACAAGGAAAAACCGGCGGCGGAACAACAGAAGGAGGAAAGGCAAAGAAGTGCTAGTTGTCGAGCAGTCCGGCAACGGTGGTAGCGCCAAGGAAGCCAAAGCTGGTGACTCCGGGAAGGAGGTTGCCGCGGAGGTGGCGGTCACCGACAAGCAGGACGGCACCAATAAGCAGTATTGCAAGATTCACCGCACCAAGGGCCATGATCTTCAGAACTGTAAGAGGGTCGAGCAGCTTGTTGAGCAACAGAAAGCGGAATACGAGCGGCGCGACAAGGAGAAGGCCCAGGAAGGAGCTGGTGGATCCGGCAAGAAATGTCCCGGCCGAGGAGGACGCCGCGGCAAGGCCAAGCAGCGGCAAGGAGACAGACCTCCTCGCGGCCGCGACAAGGATGAAGATGACGGCGACGATGAAGATATGGATGATGAGGAGACTGATGAGCAGGAGTTCCAGAAAGCCACAGAGGTCCTGTGCGTTGACGGTGGTGCTTCTCTGCATGCCTCGCACCGCCAGCTCAAGCAGTGGGTGCGGGAAGTTAATGCAGCAGAACCACCCGTCGAGTCACGCAAGCCTATGAAATGGTCCGGCACGCCTATCATCTTTGATATTGAGGACCACCCGGACCGCATAACTGCGGTCGGGTGCTTGCCGATGTTGGTTTCACCAACAATCCGCAACCTCAAGGTCACTAAGATGCTAGTTGATGGCGGGGCCGGCTTAAACCTGATCTCCTCCGCGGTGCTCCAGAAACTCCAGATCCCTGACAGCGAGCTCGAAGAGACCGGCACGTTTCAAGGAATCAACCTGGGAAGGAGCAAGCCAAAGGGAAAGATCACGTTGCCGGTAACATTTGGCAGCGAGCTGAACTTCAGGACCGAGGGGGTCACGTTTGACGTTGCCGACTTTCCATTGCCTTATAATGGAATCCTTGGCCGACCGGCACTCGCCAAGTTCATGGCAGCCTCTCACTATGCATACAACATACTGAAAATGCCAGGCCCAATAAGTGTCATCTATGTCCCTGGCGACAAGAAGGATGCTCTTATCTGCACCGACAAGATCTACCGGGAAGCAGCAGCCGCAGCAGAACGCAGGACACTTGCCGCTGAAGCTCCCGGGGGGAAGAAGAAGACCAAGTCCGGCAAGAGCTCTGATGCCTACTCCGGCAAGCGCACCTCTTCGGAGTGCTGCGCTACCGTCGAGGACGCACCATCAAGCTCCACCGGCAAGTGCAAAAAGGCAATGGCAGCTCCACCTGAGACCAAGAAGGTGTCCTCCAAGGAGGATGGCACTGGTGGTACATTTACCATCAGCGCCACTCTTGATCCCAAATAGGAAAGCGCGCTCGTTGCTTTCCTGCGGGCGAATGTCGACGTGTTTGCGTGGCAACCGTCTGATATCCCCGATGTTCCCAGGAAAGTGATTGAGCACCACCTTGCCGTCTGTCCTCATGCGCGGCCCGTCAAGCAGAGAGTCAGGAAGCAGGCAGTAGAGCGCCAAGAATTCATCGCAGAAGAAATCAAGAAGTTGGAAGCAGCAGGCCTTGTCAGAGGAGTACTCCATCCCACGTGGTTGGCCAATCCTGTTGTTGTGCGCAAAGCTAACGGGAAATGGAGACTTTGTATTGACTTCACTGATGTTAATAAAGCTTGTCCCAAAGACCCATTTCCCTTGCCGCGTATTGACCAGATTGTTGACTCCACAGCCGGATGTGATTTGCTTTCATTTCTTGATGCATACTCAGGATAGCATCAGATCTTCATGGCAGAAGAAGATGAAGAGAAAACCGCATTTATCACCCCGTGTGGCACGTACTGCTTCGTACAGATGCCTTTCGGTTTGAAGAATGCTGGTTCAACATTCACAAGGGTAGTCCACCATGCTTTTGAGCCACAAATACACAGAAATGTGGAAGCTTACATGGATGACATAGTGGTCAAGAGCAAGAACAAAGCAACCTTGATTCAAGATTTAGACGAGACATTTGCAAACCTGGAGCGCCAAAGATGTCGGGGAAACTGATCCACGAACACCTATGGGGCCGGCGGACCGGGCCCCTTTCGGTTCGGCGGGGGGCGGAGGTCGCACGAAGAGCAGATCGAGGTGAAGCACACGAGCAGTTTACCCAGCTTCGGAGCTCTCCGGAGAGATAACACTCCTACTGCTGCTTGTCTGGTTGTATTATCTGGTGTTCTTACTCTTGAGCCAGAGAGTGTGATGTTCTCTGGGCTACCTATGAATCGAAGCTAACCGTCTCAATCTCCGAACCTCCTCTACGTTGCGCATGGGCCTCCTTTTATACGCTAAAGGGGTCACCGACAGGTGGCAACACAGAGGAGGGTAAAAACGTAAAAAGCGAGGTAGTTGATACAATGCTTGTACAGTGCACCCTACCTAACCCTGATGGCAGGGGACAAGGGCATTAAATGCCCGTCTGAGTCACCCGAACAGTGCAGAAAAGGACCGTTAGGGGCGCCACCGTTCGCCACGATGGCGATCTTGTCAGCTTCGCATGCCACTGCGCACCGCTGGCTGCACAGCCTCCCGCCACGCGCGCCCGGAGAGGCCCCCAGAGCGACACGTTGGTGGATGTGCTGGAGCGTGGGCGCAGAGTGGCCGCCTGCCGCGGCAAGCGCCTTGCCGCTGTTGTTATCTCGCCGGGTCCAGAAGCTCGTCGCTCACCGAGCCTCGGGGTATCTTATTTAGTCTTCCCGGCAAGCTCCTCTTGCCGGGGCCTTGTTGCCTTGTCGGAGCGCGTGGCGCGTGGCGGCAACTTCCTTGGAGCGCCTTGGTTGGCCTTCCCGTCAAGCTCCTCTTGCCGGGGTCTTGTCTCTTTAGCTTAAATACTTTGTTCTTGGATGGCTCCAAGGGAACCTTGGGGGATCTTGGCGTTCGCCCGGCAAGCCTTTGCCGCGGGGTGCTGCAACTACCCGTGCACAAGTTCGGGGTACTAGGGTACCCCTATTCTAGTACACCGACATATGTCGACTACATGATCATGCTAAGCAATATGACAATGATCGAGTGTGTCATAATAAACGGAACGGTGGAAAGTTGCATGGCAATATATCTCGGAATGGCTATGGAAATGCCATAATAGGTAGGTATGATGGCTGTTTTGAGGAAGGTATATGGTGGGTGTATGATACCGGCGAAAGGTGCACGGTATTAGAGAGGCTAGCAATGATGGAAGGGTGAGAGTGCGTATAATCCATGGACTCAACATTAGTCATAAAGAACTCATATACTTATTGCAAAAATCTACAAGTTATCAAAGCAAAGTATTACGCGCATGCTCCTAGGGGGATAGATTGGTAGGAAAAGACCATCGCTCGTCCATGACCGCCACTCATAAGGAAGACAATCAAAAAATAAATCATGCTCCGACTTCATCACATAATGGTTCACCATACGTGCATGCTATAGGAATCACAAACTTTAACAAAAGTATTTCTCAAATTCACAACTACTCAACTAGCACAACTTTAATATCACCATCTTCATATCTCAAAACAATTATCAAGAATCAAACTTCCCATAGTATTCAACACACTCATAAGAAAGTATTATTATTAATCTTGTATACCAAGCATATTAGGATTTTAAGAAAATTACCATGCTATTTAAGACTATCAAAATAATCTAAGTGAAGCATGAGAGATCAATAGTTTCTATAAAACAAATCCACCACCATGCTCTAAAAGATATAAGTGAAGTACTAGAGCAAAACTACATAACTCAAAAGATATAAGCGAAGCACATAGAGTATTCTAACAAATTCCAAATCATGTATGGCTCTCTCAAAAGGTGTGTACAGCAAGGATGATTGTGGTAAACTAAAAAGTACAGACTCAAATCATACAAGACGCTCCAAGCAAAACACATATCATGTGGCGAATAAAAATATAGCTCCAAGTAAAGTTACCGATAGAAGTAGACGAAAGAGGGGATGCCTTCTGGGGAATCCCCAAGCTTTGGCTTTTACTTGTCCTTAGATTATCTTTGGGGTGCCATGGGCATCCCCAATCTTAGGCTCTTGCCACTCCTTGTTCCATAATCCAGCAAATCTTTACCCAAAACTTGAAAACTTCACAACACAAAACTTAAAGTAGAAAATCTCGTGAGCTCCGTTAGCAAAAGAAAAAAAAGACCACTTCAAGGTACAGTAATGAACTCATTCTTTATTTATATTTGTTTTATACCTACTGTATTCCAACTTCTCTACGGTTTATAAACTATTTTACTAGCCATAGATTCATCAAAATAAGCAAACAACACACGAAAAACAGAATCTGTCAAAAACAGAACAGTCTGTAGTAATCTGTAGCTAGTGCAATATATGGAACCCCAAAAATTCTAAAATAAATTGCTGGACGTGAGGAATTTATCTATTAATCATCTTCAAAAATAATTAACTAAATATCACTATCCAAATAAAAACGGCAGTAGTTCTCGTGAGCACTAAAGTTTCTGCTTTTTACAGCAAGTGTAACAAGACTTTCCCCAAGTCTTCCCAGCGGTTCTACTTGGCACAAACACTAATTAAACACAAAAACACAACCTAAACAGAGGCTAGATAAATTATTTATTACTAAACAGGAGCAAAAAGCAAGGAATAAAAAACAAATCGTGTTGCCTCCCAACAAGCGCTATCGTTTAACGCCCCTAGCTAGGCATAATATTTCAATGATGCTCACATGAAAGACAAGAATTGAAGCGCAAAGAGAGAATCATAAAACACGTGACAAACACATCTAAGTCTGACATACTTCCTATGCATAGGCATCTTATAGGCAAACAAATTATCAAGGCAAGCAAAAACTAGCATATGCAAGGAAGCGGAAAGAAACAATAGCAATCTCAACATAACGAGAGATAATTTAGTAACATGAAAATTTCTACCACCATATTTTCCTCTCTCATAATAATTACATGTAGGATCATAAGCAAATTCAACAAAATAGCTATCACATAAAATATTTTCAACATGATCTACATGCATGCAAAGTTTACACTCTTCCAAAATAGTGGGATTAACATTAACTAAAGTCATGACCTCTCCAAACCCACTTTTATCAAAAACTTCATAAGATTGAACATTCTCCAAATATGTGGGATCTAAAGTTGACACTCGTCCAAACCCACTTTCAATAATATTGCAAACACTATTATCAATCTAATATTCATCATGGGGCTTAAATAAATTTTCAAGATCAAAAGAAGAATCACCCCGATCATGATCATTGCAACAAATAGTAGTCCTAGCAAAACTAGCATCCCCAAGCTTAGGGTTTTGCATATCATTAACACAATTGACATTAAAGGAATTTATAATAACATCATTGCAATCATGCTTTTCATCGAAGGACTATTAAGTATGGGTGCAATAGCAACGATCTCATGTTTAACATAAGGAACTATAGCAAATTCATCTTCATAAATATTGGCATCGCGGCCACAAGAATAGCAAGCATCATGTTCATCAAGGAATATTTCAATCAAATCATTGGAATCATAATTATCTATTGATTCGTGCATATCATTATTTTCTTCCGAAGCAACGGTCATTCTTTCAATAAATTCTTTGACATAGACATTGTGAGCATAGTTTTCATAGCAATATTTAAGTATGTCAAAATTTTCAGATTCGTAGAGAGTAATATCATATTTTTCAATCAAAGAAGCAACTTCATAAGCACCCTTAAAAGCAACAAATTCTTCAATTCGTTCGATATCGTAGTAACTATAAACACCTTTTGCATAAGAAGATAAGATTTCAATATCATTAAACTCACATATGTAGGGGAGGTGTTTTTTAGGGTTCTTAGAGCAACAAGTAAAATCACAAATTTCACAAAGATTCCAAGCATAACACAGCAATTTGTTTATTTGATTCCATAAGAGTCTCCTTTTTTCACACAAACGGTGACGCACAAAATGAGCATGCTCATCTAAAGATTTCCCATCAACTAGGCTAGTTGGGGTTTCAGCACGAGCGCATAAGGATCGCAATGATCTAAGTAGAACACTTTAAGTGGATCCATATCAATAGATTTTTAGGAAGCAAAGATGCAAGCAAATAGAAGGCATATGGAAACACAAACAAGGATACATACGGGAAGAAGGCAAATAGAGAAAGAGAGGGAGGATAGAGAGAGAGGGCGAACAAAACAGCAAGGGTGAAGTGGGGGAGAGGAAAACGAGAGGCAAATGGAAAATAATGTAATGCGGGAGATAAGGGTATGTGATGGGTACTCGGTATGTTTGACTTTTGCATAGACCTCCCCAGCAACGGTGCTAGAAATCCTTCTTGCTACCTCTTAAGCATTGCGTTGGTTTTCCCCGAAGAGGAAGGGATGATGAAGCAAAGTAGCATAAGTATTTCCCTCAGTTTTTGAGAACCAAGGTATCAATCCAGTAGGAGGCTATGCGCGAGTCCCTCGTACCTGCACAAAACAAATAAATCCTTGCAACCAACACGAATAGGGGTTGTCAATCCCTACAGGCCACTTACGAGAGTGAGAACTGATAGATATGATAAGATAATGTTTTTGGTATTTTTGTGATAAAGATGCAAAGTAAAATAAAGGCAAAGTAAAGAGCAAAGTAAATAACTAAGTAGTAGGAGATTAATATGATAAAGATAGACCCGGGGGCCATAGGTTTCACTAGTGGCTTCTCTCGAGAGCATAAGTATTCTATGGTGGGTGAACAAATTACTATTGAGCAATTGACAGAATTGAGCATAGTTATGAGGATATCTAGGCATGATCATGTATATAGGCATCACGCCCGAGAAAAGTAGACCAACTCCTGCCTGCATCTACTACTATTACTCCACTCATCGACCGCTATCCAGCATGCATCTAGAGTATTAAGTTAAAATAGAGTAACGCCTTAAGCAAGATGACATGATGTAGAGGGATAAACTCATGCAATATGATGAAAACCCCATCTTGTTATCCTTGATGGCAACAATACAATACGTGCCTTGCTTCCCCTACTATCACTGGGAAAGGACGCCGCAAGATAAAAACCAAAGCTAAGCACTTCTCCCATTGCAAGAAAGATCAATCTAGTAGGCCAAACCAAACTGATAATTCAAAGAGACTTGCAAAGATAACCAATCATACATAAAAGAATTCAGATAAGATTCAAATATTATTCATAGATAGACTTGATCATAAACCCACAATTCGTCAGTCTCAACAAACACACCAAAAAAGAAGATTACATCGAATAGTTCTCCACAAGAGAGGGGGAGAACATTGTATTGAGATCCAAAAAGAGAGAAGAAGCCATCTAGCTAATAACTATGGACCCGCAGGTCTGAGGTAAACTACTCACACTTCATCGGAGGGGTTATGGTGTTGATGTAGAAGCCTCCGTGATCGATGCCCCCTCCGGCGGAGCTCCGAAATAGGCCCCAAGATGGGATCTCGTGGATATAGAAAGTTGCGGCGGTGGAATTAGGTTTTTGGCTCCGTATCTGATCGTTTGGGGGTACGTAGGTATATATAGGAGGAAGGAGTATGTCGGTGGAGCAACAGGGCCCCCATGAGGGTGGAGGGCGCGACTGGGGGGGTAGGCGCGCCCCCTACCTCGTGGCCTCCTCTTTTGTGTCTTGACGTAGGGTCCAAGTCTCGTGGGTCTTGTTCGTTGAGAAAATCACGTTCCCGAAGGTTTCATTCCGTTTGGACTCTGTTTGATATTCCTTTTCTTCGAAACCCTAAAACAGGCAAAAAAAACAGCAATTTTGGGCTGGGCCTCCGGTTAATAGGTTAGTCCCAAAAATAATATAAAAGTGGAAAATAAAGCCCAATAATGTCCAAAACAGTAGATAATATAGCATGGAGCAATCAAAAATTATAGATACATTGGAGACGTATCAGGAGGCCATGGGGTTGAGCTCCGGCGGCGGTGGTCAAATTCGTGGTAGGGACGGGGCTCCTCCTGTTCGGAAACCAACGAGATGGAGTGGCTGCTTCTGCCAGCTTGAGGAGAGGGCAGAGGAGGCCGTGGGATCCTGCTGTTGTTGGCCAGTGCGGAGGAGCACGGGCGGCGCGACGGACCTACTGGTCCAGTGGCGCTACGACGAAGATGGAGGGGGACGAGACTTCACTCGTTTCCTAGCAGGGAAGCAAACGAACATGGAGATGAATTAAAGCAGGGGAGGAAGAAGAAGGCTGGGAGAAAGAGAGATGCAGGGAGCAGGGTGTTGCACGGGCCTAGATCCGATGGTGCTACGGGCTTGCTACCGACGATGGCGACTCCAAAAGGTTAGGGCGGCTCGGCGGGGTCACACGGCCAAGGCAGCGGAGATCAGGCGAGGTGTGTGGGTTGGTCGGGCACGCAAGATGAGGGAGTTGGTCGTAGAGGATTTGGAACATGGGTGCGGGCTCTGGTTGGTGCGAAGGGGATCCCGAGGGGAGATTTTGTTGGCGATGGGACAAGCTCCCAAGGAACATGGGCGGCGGTGGCGAGAGGATTAGATGGATCGATGGGACAGGGCTAGGGTTAGACCGCTACTTATAACATAGGATTTTTGGTTAGGGCTATTTGGAACCTCCGATTAAAATCAAACGGTCGAGAATAAATAGGCTAGGAAAGTCTAAAAAGAAACGAAGATATTTTATAGCTGTTTGGGGATGATCCGGATCCAACAGTGACGACTGTCCGGGTTGGGCTCGGGACAGTGTCAGACGCGCGAGAGGGGTCTATGCACTGCGCAAAGAGGGGTAGGCTGGGACTAGGTGGACTGAGAAGAGGATTTGGGTTGAGATGAGAGGGAAGGAGTGCAGCCCAACGACGGTTTCCGGAGACCGAAAACGTCCGACGTGTGACCGGCTATAGTGCCGCTATAGTTAATGGTTGGGCTATCAAACGAGCTCCGAATGCGACGAAACTTGACAGGCGGTCTACCTGCACTATAATAAGACTACACACCAACTTTCAACCCATTCCGAGAACATTTTCTGGACACTTATAAAATAATATTACGGACGTGCCGCGGGCGCGTGCAAGTGTGTCTCGGCTCAGAACGGACAACAGAAGGAACGGGGAGACCGGGACGGATGCAAGTTTTGAAAACATGATGATGCGATGCACATGATGACATGGCAAGATGCAACACGCAAGAAAATGACATGGAAAAGACAGCGAATAATTGGAAGACACCTGGCGCAACAGTCTCGGGGCGGTACAAATATATAACAGGGGTAGCTCAGCATTGAGAAATTGCAAGGACAAGAATCATTCATGATGAAACATGCATAATGAAAGGAACACGATAGATACTACATGGTAGTTGGCATATCTTACAAAAGAGATCATGCATAGAGTTCGATACACAGAGTTCAGTACATAGCCTAAGAACATCATAGGCGGCACGCAGGCTCGCGGTGAATGCATCTAATACTAATGAGAAAGCCTACCTCAGTCTTAGGAGGAACTGTGGAGGTAGGTGTAGCCTGACAGCTGGTAGTGACGCGACGGGAAGTCCTCCACGTGAGTAGCCTAGGGTCCGCGAATACTCTGGTGCAGAACCCGACACGCAGGTGGCAGAAGAGGACCAAGTGCGGGAGAGTAGCCTCCCACATCTGGCCAGCCGACGCCCTGGGGCATCACGGTCCTGGTAGGATAGATCACAGAACGCGACAGATCACCAGATCGGACAGAGGGGTGCAACAGCGTCAGAGCACGGTACAGGTGCTGACGGGTGGTGTACACCTCGTGGCGAAGAGCTCGGTTAGCTCTATCCAGCCCATCAGCATGCAGAACCAGGTTCTGATGGTAGAAGGGCTCTCGGGTGACAGTGGAGTAGGCAGCAGTGTAGTACCCCTCCGCACCAACATCGGATGTGATAGCAATGTGCCTGAAAGGGGAGGTGTCCAACTCCCGATACTCTCCACGAAGACGTGTCAGAGCAGCATAAGCAACATCGTGGACCGCCATATCGATAGTCACTCCAACACCATGAGCAGTGTGTAGCACGGTAGTGGAGTCATACTCCCGAGAGTAGAGGTGGACGATGGCACGGTCCTGCTCCTGGTTGAAGTCCTGGTACTCCTCGTAGACGGTGTACTCAGGGTGCCAGCGATAACCCAGATAGGTCATCATCTCAACCAACCCAACAGGTGATCCTGAGGCACCAATGGCCATCGTGCGGCGCACGACCTGTCTCGTGGGTTCCATCTGAAAACAAAGATGTTCCAAAGGAGTCAAATACTACTCTAAAGAATAACTAGGGCTTATCCAACTTTGGGGTGAACGTGGTCACGGGATCCTAATGTTAGAGTTAGTAAAATCGTTTAACCCGAGTAGAAGAGAGTTCAGAGTCCCAGAGTAAGGATCAAGGAGCAAAAGATTCTAATACCACCCAAATGGCGACGTGGGCCCGTAAGACACACATCCATGTTAGTAAAAAGTTTTGTAATGTCTAGACTCGACTTCGGCCAAGGAGTGTGGAAGGGGGATTCCTACAGGCAGTCGGCTCTGATACCAACTTGTGACGCCCCCGATTCAATCATACACTAATCATATACGCAAACGTGTATGATCAAGATCAGGGACTCACGGGAAGATATCACAACACAACTCTACAGATAAAATAAGTCATACAAGCATCACATTACAAGCCAGGGGCCTCGAGGGCTCGAATACAAGAGCTCGATCATAGACGAGTCAGCAGAAGCAAAAATATCTGAGTACAGACATAAGTTAAACAAGTATGCCTTAAGAAGGCTAGCACCAACTGGGATACAGATCGAAAGAGGCGCAGGCCTCCTGCATGGGATCCTCCTAAAGTACTCCTGGTCATCGTCAGCGGCCTGCACGTAGTAGTAGGCACCTCCACTGTAGTAGGAGTTGTCGTCGACAGTGGTGTCTGGCTCCTGGGCTCCATCGTCTGGTCGCAGCTATCGGGTATAGGAAGGGGGAAAAGGGGGAACAAAGCAACCGTGAGTACTCATCCAAAGTACTCGCAAGCAAGGAGCTACACTACATATGTATGCATTGGTATCAAATGGAGAAGGGGTAACATATGTGGACTGAACTACAGAATGCCAGAATAAGAGGGGGATAGCTAGTCCTGTCGAAGACTACGCTTCTGGTAACCTCCATCTTGCAGAAGAAGAAGAGAGTAGATGGTAAGTTCACCAAGTAACATCGCGTAGCATAATCCTACCCGGCGATCCTCCCCTCGTTGCCCTGTGATCATCGGGTTGTATCTGGCACTTGGAAGGGTGTGTTTTATTAAGTAACCGGTTCTAGTTGTCATAAGGTCAAGGTACAACTCCAAGTCGTCCTGTTACCAAAGATCACGACTATTCGAATAGATTAACTTCCCTGCAGGGGTGCACCACATTTCCCAACATGCTCGATCCTGTTTGTCCGTACACACTTTTTTGGGTCATGCCCGGCCTCGGAAGATCAACACGTCGCAGCCCTACCTAGGCACAACAGAGAGGTCAACACGCCAGTCTAACTCCTATGGCGTAGGGGTCTGGGCCCATTGCCCATTGCACACCTGCACGTTGCGAGGGCGGACAGAAGCAGACCTAGCCCCCTTAATACAAGAGAAGGCTTACTGCCCAATCCGGCGCGCGCCGCTCAGTCGCTGACGTCACGAAGGCTTCGGTTGATATCACGACGTCGAGTGCCCATAACTGTTCCCGTGTAGTTGGTTAGTGCGTATAGGCCAGTGGCCAGACTCAGACCAAATACCAAGATCTCGCTAAGTGTGTTATGTTGACATATCCGCGGACGCCGACCAGGGCTAGGCCCACCTCTCTCCTAGGTGGTCTCAACCTGCCCTATCGCTCTGCCACAAAGTAACCGTCGGGGGCCGTCGGGAACGCAGGCCCACCACTACCTAGGTGGAACCACCTGCCCCTTCAGCCTCCAACACCGGAATCACTTGCGGGTACTCAATGAGCCGACCCGACTTTAGTCACAACATGTATAGTATGTATAGTATTTACCCATGATCAACACCCGACGTGATCACGGCTCGATAGTATAGCATGGCAGACAGACAAGAATGTAGGGCCACTGATGATAAACTAGCATCCTCTACTAAGCATTTAGGATTGCAGGTAAGGTATCGACAGCTGTAGCAATAATGACAGGCTATGCATTAGAATAGGATTAACGGAAAGCAGTAACATGCTACACTACTCTAATGCAAGCAGTAGAGAGATAATAGGCGATATCTGGTGATCAAGGGGGGGGCTTTCCTGGTTGCTCTGGCAAGAAAGAGGGGTCGTCAACAGCGTAGTCGATCGGGGCACCAGCAGCAGCGTCAGCCTCGTAGTCTACCGGAGAGAAGAGGGGGAGAAAAAATGAATACAATGCAAACAGATGCATATCGATGCATGACCTGACAAGTAGCGGTGCTAGGGGTGCCCTAACGCAGTATGAGGTGGTGCTGGTGAAGGGGGGAAACATCTGGGAAAATATCCCCGGTGTTTCGCGTTTTCGGACAAATGAATCGGAGGGGGAAGTTGCGATCTTGCCATGCTAAAGCAGCAACTTTCATGTACAAAGTTTTTCCATCCGAGCTACGGTTTATTTTATATTAATTTTAAAAAGATTTAAATCATTTTAGGATTTATTTATTTATTTTAATTTAACATTATCCAAAATAGTGTTTGCTGGCGTCATCATGACACCAGCATGACATCAGCAGTCAACAGGGTTGACTGGTCAACCTGACATGCGGGTCCCACCTGTCAGTGTCACATTTTAATTAACAATTTTTAATTAACCTAACCAGGATTAATTAGGGGTGGGCCCCACTGTCATTGACTACTTAATTAGCTAATTAACTAACTAGGTTAATTAGGTAACTAATGTTTAATTAGTTTAATTATTTGTTTAGTTTAATTAATCAAAATTAATTAAGTTAATTAATTCTTTAAGTAATTAATTAATTAATTTTATTTTTAATTTTATTTTTTAAAAACGTTCTCAGGGGCATGGGCCCCCCATGTCATTGGCTCAGGGGGGGCTAGCGGGCACGCGGGTGATGGGTTTACGGGCGATGGGTTTACGAGCGCGGGCACAGGGGTGTGGGCACCGAGCCTGTGTGGAACCGGGCACGCCGGCGCGGCGATGCGGGCAACGGCGAGCGGCCGGCGACCAACGTGGGGAGGCAGAGTATGACGAGGGTGGTCGGAGCTCGAGCGGTGCGCGGCCAGGGAAGACACGGGCGCAGCGGCACGCGGCCGAGCGTGGTCAGGGAAGGCACCGCGCGGCCAGGGGCTTTGACGTGTGAGGGAGGGCGTTCCGGCAGCAGCAGGCGCAGGCCGCAATGGCGGAGTGCAGCGGCCAAAGCGGAGCGGACGCGAGGGGGGCGAGGGCGCGAGCGCGGGCGGCATCGGGTGGCGCTGCACGGCGGATGCAGGACGAGGCCGGTGCGGGCGGCGAGCAGAGGAGGCGTGCGGCGGTGGGAAACGGCGAGCGCGGGCGCAGCAGTGGTGCAGGGCGTGGGGAACGGCGTGCGGCGGCGGCGAGAGCGGCAGCGGGCGC